>NC_056726.1:1415928766-1415985960 GCF_019279795.1 Protopterus annectens
GCTACAGAGCTCGCACACATCAGATGTGCACGTACGTTGATTGCTCAGCCGCTATATTGGCAAAATTTCATCTTACACAAATCATGCACACCATGAAAGCTTTTGAGAATCTGGGGGAATGTGTTGTACCATCTTACACATTAGTACCTGTCGCTGAACTAGTTGGAGAACTAGAACATTTTGTGTTTGCTTAGATTTAGAAAGTAAATTATATTTACAAGTAGATAATGGGATAAAGTATCAAATGCTTTAGAGATACCAAACAATAATGAAAATACTGTCTGGCCTGTTTTTCTAAGTGTATTTACTATATTTAAGAAGATATGGAGAGCAGTTGTGGTCCTGCAAATAAAGCATAATGCAGTATTCACATTAATCAGGATATTTATTTTGTCCCTGCATTCTATAGAAATGTTATAAAATAGACAAAAAGCATTGTGAATTAGTGTGTTGGACTCTGTAGCTGTTAAACTCTACACACAGTGCTATGATATCCCCAGAATTATGCTATATGCAAATGTATACTAGGAATTTGATCTAAACTTTTTAAACACCTATTTCATTCTGTTCTGCATCTAATGACTAGTAAGACAAACTACATTGTCCCTCACATGCTACAGAGCTGTCTTTTAGAACTGTAATGCAAAATGAATGACTCAAAGAACTACAGGCTTGTAATGCATAAAACTTGAATGAAGGTGTGAAAGATAGACGGTAGTTTTTAATAAAAAATGGTGCCTTACAGCTAGCTGTCTGCACCATAGTTGAATACCTTAAAAACGTGTTTGCCAACAAAATGAATTTAACAATAAGCATACTCCTGCAGAGGTCTGAACTCACACCAGCAGCAGTAATATTTGCCTAAAAGCTACTCCTCTAAAGCAAATGATGACATAAACATCTGGGAAGTACCGTAGTGTTTGATATGTACTTTATATAAGTAAAGACACTTTGCTTAAAAAGGTAATATGTGCTCTACTTAAACAACAAAGCATCAAAAAAGGTGTGGTTTCTTCAGATAGCATCTAAATTGTGTCTTTTTCAAATTCACACTTTTTGTTACTACTAAAGCAGGTTCACTAATTCAACTAAAATCCCATTATCTGTAGTAGATCCTTCAGTTTTCACTTGGGAGAACCCCAATAAAATGTTATTGTTAGCAGGATGAGTTCAAATCCCCTTGGTGCAGGCTGGTAGCTGTCTTGTCATTCATCCTGCCTATCTTGTGATTTTATTTCAGTTTGATTATACAGTGCACAGTACTTAAAGAGGTCACACACTTTTTTTTCTACTGATTTAAAATAACGCGTTAGTTGTTTTTGATGGGAAGCTAGAAGTTCCTCTGTCTGAAGACAAGTATCTGGCCTTGGATTTTAGACCTCATAACATGGAACTGCTGTAATATAGAGACAGACATTGGCAGTGTGAATACATATTGTACAAGATATGAGAAGAGAGGCAGGGTGAGGAAGAGGAACAAGTAGAGGAAGCTAGGTATTGTTACTCTTAGGAGAGAGTAATAAAAACATTGAGAGTCCTGGAAAGCAATGCACGCAACCAGCTGGGAAAAGAGCAGCAGTGAGATATGTTTCCAGGGTCAGAACAGCAGCTCTTTCCCAAGGAGGGTAAAATTCTGCAGATGTCATTCCCCTGTGACACGAGTTAAATGGCTGTACCTGAAATGTTATTTACACTGCTTTTCTGGAACACCTCTCTGAATATGAATCTATGTTATAACGTGTCTCAGAAAGGGCAGGAGTCTAGATACAGTGGTTTAGAATGCCAGCCAGAAACAAAACCTGAAAAACATGGTTCTCTGAATGTATTAAAAGTAAAACGAGATATAAAGATAGCAAAATATTTAAACTAGAGGTTAACCAGAAGATATATGTCTTAACTGACAAAATTTCAAGCAAATGCCTCTTAAATCAGTTGGCCATAAGTGCTGGTAAATGCAGTACTAAGTTTCAAAACTGAGACATTAGATTTTTAAACTACTGCGATTCATCTGCAAACAGTGTTTCTATGTTTCATACCTAGGTTGTTGGTATAAAAAGCCAATCAGTTGCGTTTTACCTTCACTATGGGTATAGTAGGAAAGATCATGAGAAGGTTACTCTTTTACGATTATTCCTGGTGGGAAAATGCTAATCATGACACTGGAATTCAGTCCAGGGGATTTAGCTGTAGCTTTGTGCAAACTGCATATAGCCTTAACTTTCTCCAAGTTCAAATCCAAATGCTAACACCATCCATTGTATGTAAATATTGCATTACTGTCATAAAACTGTAGCTTGCTATATATCCTTGTCCCTTTCACTATTTTAAATATTGATTTAAATCTTTCCTCAGAAGCTTGGTGAAAATAGCCTTTTCTCTTAAATGGCTTTTCAGAGCATTGGCATGCTTCTCATTGCAGACTTGTTTTCTTGCTCTTTTCTGAGTTCAAACATTCCACTGTTTCATGCTTCTCTCTTCTTTCCTTTAGTTCCTCTAGACATCAGGGACAGAGCAGGCAACAGATGATGGAACATTTTTGCATATGATAGCTAGATACAAAAAAAGAAAACCCACGAAGGCTGAAGTCTGGAGTATGCACAGTTCTGGGGATATATTAATGTTGGTACTTCATAGTAATGCTGTTGTGGAAGGTAGACACCTCTTGGCCCTTACTAGATGCAGAGGATACCAAGGTGACCAATAGTAATCAGTTGAACTGAAAATGACCCATATGATAGGTGATAGGATAGTAGTTCATAGGTTCATAGGTTCATACTAGGCTATCTGCCCAAGGGCATTTATAAGCCTAGCCCATAGTTATTTGGCTTTCGCCACCCCTTTAGTTTGAATAAAACTATGCCTATTATTTTGCTGTGCCTCTGTCAAGCAGTGACACTGAAGTAATCCCTGGGGTATATCTGCGATCCCCCATCCATTGGTCAAGATTCCTCTTGAACAAGGCCAGCGAGGTGCTCTGCCTCACATGTACCGGGATTTTGTTCCACAGCATAGGGAGTCTCTGGGTGATGAATCTGTCCCTCCAGCATGTTCTATTAATAACCGTGTCAAGGTTTAAGTCTCCTGCCCTTGTGGTTCTGAGGGATCTAGATTTTTTGAGGTGAAGCATATTCATCAAATCAGGGTTTGACATGGCCTTATATGTCAGGCACAGGTCACCTCTGAGCAAGCGGTATGAGACTGAATAGAGCTGGAGTTCTTTCAGTCGGGCAGCATAAGACATATTTTTGAGACCCTTTATCCTTTTGGTGAGGAACTTTTGGGGCCTTTCCAGCTGCTGCAGGTGTCGGGTCAGATACATTCCGAATGGGGCATTGTACTCAATCATAGGTCTAATGAGTGATGAGTACAGGGGGACGATGACCTCCCTTGATCTAGATGTGAATCCCTTCATGATCAGGTGGGCAATGTAGAAGGTTTTCCTAACTACTTTAGCAACATGAGTGTCAAACGAAAGACTACTGTCAACCTGGGTCCCCAGATCCCTGATGACTTCTTCTGTGCTCAGTGGATTGCCACCTATATGGTAGCTACGGGTAACCTTGTTTTTCCCGAAGGGTATGACATTGCATTTCTTAGCATTTAACTTTAGGCCATGGCTCTGGCACCAGTTATCCGTTTCTGTGAGGCCCTTAACAAAGACCTTGGTAACCTCCAAACTCTGGACCCCACCCAGTTTGGGCTTGTGAAAGGCAGATCATGCCTTCTGAACCTGATCGGCTTTTTTGAGGCAGTCATCAGAGCCGTAGACGAGGGTAAGGTGGTTCACAGTGTGTGTGTGTGTGTGTGTGTGTGTATGTGTGTGTGTGTGTGTGTGTGTGTGTGTGTGTGTGTGTGTGTGTGTGTGTGTGTGTGTGTGTGTGTGTGTACCTATGCGACCGCAGGGAGGACAGGCAGACTCCTCACAGAAGGCACCCCAGCCGAGAATCAAACCGGAGAACCTCTTGCTTTGAGGCAGCAACGCTAACCGCTGCACCACCATGGCCGAAAATAGTGTCAATATAATTTTTGGCAAATCAGAAGGGAAGAGTTACAATATCAAAAGATGGCATTTTGAAATGCAGCATTTTGTATATTACAGTACTTACTGTCTGTAATAGGATCATCCAAACCTATAGCTCCAGATTCACGAGGCCCTTAATCCAGACATGGTTTAGAGTTAATCAAGGGAGAACCTGTCTGGGATTTATTTTAATGTTAATTCACTTTTGTTTCTTTTCTCCATATGTTACCCTTATGTGTGCTCACCATAGCTCTAGTTTTCTAGTTCCTTTGCAGGTATCACACATACAGGCAACATCATCAAATGAGCTGTGCAGATGATTATTTATCATAGAGAGTGGAAAAATAGTTTGCCATTCTTGGCTGCCAGCTGAGAATGAGTACCTATACAGAAGCTACTGTTACAGTGAGTGCCTAATTCATCTGTTCTTCAAGGTTATATGCAAGCTAAAAGCAGAAGCTGCATCTTTAAATCCAGTATGACTTAAAATAGAAAGACTTGATAACTGTCATTACGCTAAATTAAAAGTGTGTAGTCTAGTGACAATGATGTGATTACAACAAAAATAATGATGCACTCTGTGAGTGAAATTTGTACATGATTTATTCATTATTAATATTCAGCATAATCATTGCCCTTTTAAGAAAAATAAATTGGATTTTCAGCTCTATATTATTCAAATGTCTGTTTCTGTAAATTCATAACTCAGATAATCTATTCCTAGCACAATGCTAAATCCAGAGACCTAAATCCATGTGTTTGAAAACTGATTCTGTGAGTGAATGTATTAGATGTTTCTACATCCTTAAACACAGATTAATTTAGATTTGTACTACAAATACCTCAGTTCATCATTTACAGCTATAAACTAACAAGAAATGTGGTTCAGTACTTTAATACAATACATAGTTAAAAAGGTCATAAAACAAACATTTGTTCCAGTATGATTTTTTCAAAGTTAACATCATAGCCTTTTCCAAAGCTTATTGAGTTATAAATGTTTTACTGCTTCCATGTTAATGTCATCGGGAATGCAGCCAATATTTCTGAAATTGTACAAACTAGCCCCTTCCCTACTTCTCATGAAAAGCAAACTGGATGAGGGTCTACCTGACCTAAAGTGTTAGTGATACAGAATATTCTGATTGCTGTTTTCCATAGGAAATCACAGTCTGCTTTTTAAATGTGAGTCAGTGATCCCTTACTTTTTTGCAAAATGTCCTATGTCTTAATATTTGATTGCAGAGTTGGTATACATTCGGGTGTAGGGGCTTACCTCCCACCCCAGAGGGAGTTGCAGGTTTGCCCCTACAAAAACAATTTCTTTTACAAATTTTAATCAGTTTGAGTCCCCAAAGATTTGGACTCCGCAAATTGAATCCTCATCAACTTGAACATCAAGGACTTCTAGATGAAGCTGTAGATCTGAAGTGTAGTATTCTTCAACCCACAAAAAAAAATGTAACAAATTATTTAATCACAACCCATGATAGAAATGCAACTTTTAAATTATAGAACATCTCATTACACAAAAAATAAATTCCATTTGTAAATTGTAACCAGTCTCATTACACAAATGTTTCTGCTGGGGTGTACATGGTGTATACCTGATTACATCCAGGCATGTTGTGTACTGCATGTTATAGGAAAAAGGTTACAGTCTAGTTAATTAATTTGAGACAATCTAAGTGAAGTTAAAAAGGTTTATTCCATACTGTTCATAATAAATTAGAGGGCCACAGTGTGTTGAGATACATTTTTTATCTCAGCATATAACTAGCTAAGAATGTGTTAGCCCCAGCAATTCTCACCAGAGCTTCCTTTCACTTACCGACCTTGTGGTTGGAAACTAGGTTATGCTCTTACACAATATCCTAACTTTTACAGCTTTTAAAATAGTCAGTGGACATTTTTAAAATCAAGTTAAAAAGGTTGCAGATTTGATTATAATACTTGCATGCAAAACTGAATCTTTATCAGTCCAGAGAAAAAATAGTAATCTTTATTGTCTCTATGTATGCATCCGTCTACCAAGCCATATTAAATGCTTTGACAATAATAGATTTTAATAAAATCATTATTCTTATTGCAACAGAAAATAATCCTATTAGAAAATAAGCTAGAACCAAATTCAGAATTTTATACTTATATTCTGTAGTTTCCTTTTAAATCACATGGATCTGTTTATAACTGCAAGCCAAGATACTCTCAAAAATGATTCTGTGTCTATAGATAAAACAATATTAAGGCATGTTTTTATGTTTGCTATTTATAGCTTTTTTCTTAGAGAGATTGAAAGATGTAATTTATTTTATCTTAGTTGATTGATATTGTAGCCTGTTTTCAGGGAAGATCTGAAGTGGTATTTATACTGCCAGGGGAAATTTGGCCAGGGCATCGGGGAACTTCACCTACTCTTTTTATAGGTACCATGGGGTCTTTTATATCCACCTGAACTACTACCAACTCAGCCCCCCTGTCACCTCAGTTTAACACCCCATCCAAAGGACAAGACACTTAGGAATTCAGCATCCCTTTTATGCTGAACTACTGTTTCAGCAATCAATCCACCTGGTGGAGGAATAGAATTCTCAGTCTTCTGCACCAAAGTTGAGTTTGCTACCTTTTGTGTCAGTGACACTTCATGACATTTACTGAACATTCTTCTAAACTGTTGTGTCACTGACAATGCATGAAGCTTGCAGAACATTCTTCTAAGATCACAATACCTTTCAAAGCAAATTAACTTTTTTTTCACAACCAGGAAAGTGAACAAGTCCTCCTCAGACCCTATTTGGCCACAAACTCCACCTCATCAGCAAGGGTAAGTATAACACATATATATACATTTTAGTGTGGCTAGTCAAACAGTAGGTTTCAGAACATGAAAACTGCAGTACTGAGCAAAAACCTACATACACAAAGAAATAACATATTAAACTCCACGTAGTGACCCAAGGTCAAGAATGAACCCTGGAGCTGTGCAGCTGAGATCTTATCACTAAACCACTATACTCATCCCTTGTGTATGGAATGAAAAATGCAGCCCTTGCAGGCCTTGAACCCAAGATCCTGTACACCACAGTCATCTAAAGCATCTAATATAGTGCAGCTTTTTTACAACATTTTTATTCAGAGAATTTTAAACCTCCAGACACTGGATCCAGCCCAGTTTGGTTTTGCCAAAGGCAGGTCATGCTTATTCAACCTGATGGACTTTTTGAGAAGGTCACCAAAGCAATAGATATGGGCAAAATGGTTCACAATGCCTACCTCGACCTGGCCAAGGTATTTGACACAATACCCCACTCAGGCGTTGCTGATAAATTCAAGAGGTTAGGTATAAAGCCTTATGTCACCTGGTAGATAGCCAGCTGGCTCACAGACAGGGCTCAGGAAGTTAGAAGTGGGGAGTCCATCTCTACAAAGAGGCCAGTCACAAGCGGAGTCCCTCAGGGATCAGTCCTTGAACTGTTCCTTTTGGTATTTACTTCTCTGAAGTAAAGGCCAATGTCAAGAGCATCCAGCTGACCAAATTTGATAATTACAAATTAGGAACAGTCATGGAATATCCCATCAACATGAATATTCTCCAGGAAGGGCTGACACAAATAATTTGTGTCAGAGTTATGGACTAAAACTAAATTCCAAGAAATGCATAGTAGTATTGTTTTGGAAGTCATCTACCCCGATAACTTTCATAGTGACAGCACACCCATAAGAGTCATCCCAGTAGCCAGGGACAGTAAAACACACACAGATCTGACTTTGACAATCATGTGTCTGGCATTTGGCTTAGAGGATTAAAGAGCTGTTAATAAGCTTTTTCATGTGATCCAACAGTGCAAGATTTGATTTCCTTAGCTTCCATTGTCTAACTGTTTGATTCTTAGCAAGTCACTTAACCAGGGCTGAGTCTGAAGAAGGCCCATGGAGAGCAGTGCTTGACCCTGGAAAACAAATGCAAATAAAATAAAATGTATCTATGGTAGTGAGGAAATCATTCTGTCATTGTTCCACTATATTCAGAATTTACCAAACATATCATTGAGTACAATGCCTCCTTTATATGTACCTAACCAGGCACATTCAATAAATGCACAAAAGTTCCTCACTCTAAGAATACAGGGCATAAGTAACATGTCCTGTGAAGACCACCTCAAAGCCTTATCCCTGTATTCGGTTTGCTGCAGGTTGTTGTAGGGATATCTCTGCCTGGCATACAAGGCATTGCGGACCCCACCCTGAAGGACCTCCTGCCTATCCACAAAAACAAACATCACATGAATTACCTGTTTTAAAGACTTAAACCTTGCTTGGGATTTAAATACAACCTGCTGGAGAGACAGGTATGTATCCCACAGACTACCACTCCTCTGGAATATTTGAAACAGAATTTCTACCTATTCTATTTCAAATGTAACTTGGACAATTGGCTGGAAAATAGGAAATTCATCTGTGGCTTGACACCTATGTCTCTACTGGACACAGACACCCTGTAAATGGTTCATTTACCAGACCCCTGCTTACACTTATCAATTGTACCAGAACTTGTAAGAGATTTGGGAAGCATGGCTTAAAAGGGGCCTAGTGGTTTTTAGCCTAATACACACCTATAAACTTATGAAGAAATGCTAATATATAAGATACCATGAAATCTCACATAGTATTTTTCATGTCTTAGTGCATCTTTCAGGACAAACAAACCTCTTGCGGTTGCTTTTTTAGCTTACCAAACCTTCTACAGTTACTTCTTAGTTATTTCATAAAAAAGTCAGCCCAAACTACCACAGTAATCCATTTCTGTTCCAGATGACAGTCTAATTAATCACAATTTTAAATTTCAGTGCAGGAAGAAATGGTCAGGGATCATTTTGCTGCTATGTTTTGTTACTTCTTCATTGAAAGTTGATGTAAATCAAGTAAAAACTTCAGATCTGCATTATGTGTACGTAATGTTTAAAATTGTAACAATGTGACAATGCCTATGTAAAGTACAACCAGCAATGAGATTCAAACACTTCTGAAAAAAGAATAACTGAAAATAAATCTTACCTGTTCCTGAGTCCGTGTGGCTTGTTACAGAAAATGCCTGGCATCATTTGGTGAGAAATAAGAAAAAGATAAAATTAATATCACATTCAATTTTAACATCTAGAACAAGTAATACTGAAATAAAATTACTGTATGCAAACCATTAACTAAGTCACTCACCTTAAATTCAAGACTATCACTGTATGATGAATTCATATTTCTTCCATTTACTTCAGTTTCAAAAAAGCAGGAAATATTGACATGGTCAACATCCTGTTCTATTCTGATGAAAAAAGAATCCGAAGGTTTTTGATTTTTGTTTTTAACTGAATGCCAATAATAGTCAGAGATGAAATGGTTCTGAATGCTCTCATAGAAGAAATATCTTTTACCTTTGTAACCCTTTGGGGGGTTGCATTCTATTTTTAGAAATTGTCCTTTTATATATGTAGAAATGTCTGTTGACATAGATGGTTTTGGAATATGATCTGTGGATGAAAACAAAGAAACACATGAAATTTCACATAAGATTACAAAATAATACTTTCACCAACACAACTTAATGTTCCTGCAATATACTGACAAACATTTTAAGTGTAAAAGAGTTTTTTATATATTTTAATTTAAATGTGTAGCTCCAGTGAGTGAAAAAGTATCCAATAAGGAAAAATGTAGAATATATTCAGAAAAAAAGATTCACACAGACTGGCCTGAGTCAGAATTTTCCTGTCGATATATCTAAAAGTTGTTCTGCAAGTGTCTTGTGTTTGAATACATTCAAAGTATTTCATATGAAACAAAACTTGACTTGCTAATGCAGTACATTATTGGTATGAGCAGAAGTGGGCTCAGAGCACAACTGGGATGCACAACCATTCCCGCTGGGAATCCCTCTGTGAGACTGATCACTGTTCAGACTTGAGTCATTGGGTCCTTGTACATAGCCTGCGCTAATTCTACCAATGTTTCTGCCCAAATCAGCTTTCTTAGGACCTTGTCATGTGATTTCTCCAGGTCTATGAAGGCCCAGTTTAACTCTTTCCTCATCTCTATCTTCTTCTCAACTATTTGTCTCACTGCAAACATTGGGTCAGTTGTGTTACATCCTGATCTGAATCCAAATTGCTCATCTCCCATCCTACTTTCTACTCTCTGTGTATCCATTTAGCAATCAACTTCTACATAACTATCATGCAGTGTGGCAGGAGCTTGATACCACTATACTGCCTATAATTGTGAATGGACCCCTTTGTTCTTGTATACTAGCACTATTATGCTTATTTTCAGTCATTCCGGATATGTCTTTCTCTCCATACTGCTATAACTACCATCAGGAGTCATTTCTCCCCTAACTCACCTAACATCTTGATCATATCTGCAGTGATCTCATCTGAGCTTGCTGCTTTCCCTGACTTTCTCTTCTTAATTGCTCTTTATTACTTCTTCTAGGATGGGCACCTTTTCTTCTTTCATTGTAGGTTGTGTCTGGGGCAGAGCTGCTTGGGTGTGGTTTTCTTCTTTCAAAATCTGCTGGAAATACTCCTTCCATCTATCTTTGATGCCCTGTGGACTGGTGAGCTGGTTGTTTCTTGCAAGCCTCATGAAGGGTGTCTGATGACTGTCATCTTTATGTTTCTGTCTTTGCCTTGCAACCTGATAAAGTTCCCTTGTCCCATTTACCAAGCCACTTTCCAGAAGCTGATAGAGTACCTCTGATACCTTATTCTTTGCTATTGTAACTGCCCTCGCCATAGGATCATAGGAGGTTACTAGGCTACTGACCTGGACATCATTTCAAGCCTAGATGTTTCATCCCAATGTAATACCACAGATGCTCTAGTCAGTACCCCGGACTGTGTTTATTAATTATTGCCCATGTCCAGGAAGGATGTGGGTGCTATCCCTCTTAGCCAACCAGTATTCCTTCTGGTCTTTCTTTTCTATCTCCAGTACTACTTTTTTAAGGTTTACCATGGTTTGTTCACCATTACTGGTAATTTTCTTGATGTTAAAGTTATTAGAGATGCCAAGGGAAATTTTACTACAGAGGCTTTTAAAAAAGATTGCCACAGGAACACATATTTGCACAGAAAAAGCATGCACTCCATACACGTATTTAACAATATAGTGAAAGGCCAAGCATTAAAGGCATCTAGGTTAAATGTTGAAGATACTCAGTTTTTAAATGAATTAGACCTCTTAAGTTAGAAACTTACAGAAAGGGGCTATGATGCTGGACATGTAATGAAGGGAAACCTTATTTCTCAGATAGAGTGGTTGAAATAGGCAATGTAGTTAGTAGTAAGAAGACTAAATCAAGGACCAAGCTTTATATGCCCTTGTTTTACTCAAGTAATTTTAAACAGATAACAGATATTTACAAGAAGTACTGGTATATATTAACTGCAGATGACAATATCAGAGAGATAGTGGGTAACACACCTGATTTCACATACAAAAATAAAAAGAACCTTAAGAGGTTTCTATGTTACCCTAAACTTGACATGCCTCCACATATACCCAGTAGGGACTCTGGAATGATACCCTGTGGCAAGTGTAATTACTATGAATTACTTGACCTATCCAGGATTTTTTGAACACCCTGATACTGGGAAAGAATTCAGGTTTAATGTTTGGGCTGATTGTGATACCTGTCATCTAATCTATCTGGCTTATTGTACGGAGTGCCACTCATTTTATGTTGGAAAATCTGATAGGCGTCTTAAGGATAGGCTAAGGGAACATGTCTATAATATCAGAAATAGTATCTGCACTAATGTCTTGGCCAAACATGTTGTGCTTCATGGATCTTCACTCTCTTTTTAAATTTATGGTGATACAGCTTGTTAGTCCCAGTGAGTGAAGGGATTATTTGGGGAATAACACTGAAACATCAGAAAGTAAATGGATTGATTATTCAGCTAAGGGTGAACTGTGGCAAGGGGCTTAATGATAAAGTTCCCCTGAAACTTATTTTAGCTGCTAGGAAGTTGAAGTAAATTATTTAGGTGTATAATAATGTATGTTTTTATTTGTTTATGACATCATGTTTTTATTTTTTTACTGGTTACTTGTTTATAAATGACTGTTTATGGATAGCTTACATTGACTAATTCTTTAAAAGCTGCTCATCTAATTGTGATGTAATGCTGATGTTTTAATGACTGTGAAGTTTTTATTGAACTATGCCATTTAATTATACCTATATAAATGTTGCTTTTTATAGTATGAAGAACCAGTATTATGGTACTATGAAAGCACTTACTACAATAAACTGTCTATGGATCTTTTCATTTGGCTTCGTTTTGGTCTTACCTTTGATATATTTTATTATTTTAACATTAGATCTTTCCTTGATCACTGCTTGCAGCTGATTGTAGCCATTAGTGGTTTATGATGTGAGCTAACTGTTTCACTGGGAATGACTTTGCAGTCACTGATGCTATGCCAGTGCCCTTTCCTTACTAAGAGAAAGTCTACCTGAGTTGCATGTTTGCCATTCCTGTATGTGATCTGACGACCGTGTCTCTTACTGAATCATGTGTTGGCCATCATCAATCAATTTGTCAGACAGAGGTCTAGAATGCCTTCTCTGTCTTTACTCCTGTTGCCCCATCCATGTGGGCTCAGGCAGCCTCATATCATGTTCTGTCTGTCCTGTTTTGTGCATTTAGATCCCCACTATCTATATTAGCTCATGTTGTCCTGCTATTAGGTCCTGCAATTGCTGTCTCAGTGCATTCTTTACATCACTATCACAACCATACTATGAAGCACAGGCTAATATTATGAATACTGCCCTATCCTTACAGTGGAGTTTGATTGCCTTGAATCTGTCACTAATTCTGATGACATCCCTTACTGTCTTCAGAAGCCTTTCCCCTCACCATAATTCCCGCACCATTTCTAGTCTGTCTTATACCTGAATAGTAGACTCTTTATCCCAAGCTGAGTGACTTTGCTGCACTACCCTTCTGTTTTATCTCCTGGATGCAGAAGATGCCCAGCCTCCTTCTTACCATCATTTCATCCAATTTCAAGCTCCATCCTGTCAATGAACCTTTATTAAGTGTTGCAATCTTTAGTTCATGTTTCACCGGTTGATTGGTCTTGCATCCAGCTTTCGCTCAACAGAACTATCCAAGGTAATCCAACCTGAGCAACTGGACACCAGCCAGCCAGTAGCTTATTGTCACAGGGCTGCTAGGCTTAATGCCAGGCACATTAATGAATAGGGGCACATAGACCATTCTCACCACTAGCATAGGTCCCTAGCATCGGTTGAAGTAGGCCGGGTCCTCAACTCACTCATCACCTATAAATACCCTTGCTCATTTTGGTGACATTAGCCAAGGGTATCAAATCACCAAAAAACAGTTTTTACTCTGTTGAGTGGATAGCCACGAATGTGATCAGTCTGCAGACAATTACATGGCTAGTCAAAATACAGTCAGTAACAAAAGGTTGGAATTAAGCTCTGTGTCTTCTGTCTGTCAGGAAAATACATGCATCTTCACATGAAGATAAACATCAGCTGCCTAGAGTTTTTAAAATTTTATTGCTGGACCTTATATACTACTGATGATCTAGACAGCACAGTCAGCAAGTTTTAATCCTTGCAACAAAAAACATTACAAAATACACATTTCATGACTTAAGTCCACTAAAGTTACACATGTGATTGTATTCTTTTCACACCAGACAGCAGAAAAGAAAAGCTCATAGCATTTTTAACTGCAGTAAAACTATTTTGTAAAATCCTTAGCAGACAAAGGTAACCAGACATCAAACTGATGAAAACAATTTAATCGAATAAACCCTCTTCTAACATTTCAAGTCATATTAAACAAGTGAAACTATCATTTTGAAGGTTTGTGCTTTTCATAACAGGATGTGCATGCAAAATGAAAGTAAATAAAAGGCTCAGAGACTGAAACTTGCACTTGAGTTCACAAACCAAACTGTCCTCATTTCTGTGCGCTTATTAGCTGCCCTACAAAACTTGAAAATCATTTGAAAGTTGAGTCTAATGATAATAATAATAATAATCTGATTTTTTTTATTATTCCTTGAAAATTACATGGACAACTGTTACCGTTAGGTGCTTTTTTGACACCACTTTGCATTTCCCAAAGTGAAAATGATACTTAAGTGGCAGAATATACTTGAACTTTATTAGTATAAAGATAAGAAAACTTTGTTTTTTGTGAGGCACGTTTTAGACTTTGAAACCAATTATTTACTTAGACTTTTTCTACAAGTACAGGCTGCAAGATTAGCACAATAGAAAACACTCTTTATTACTACATTTAATTACTTTGAAGAACATTTCTCTGTCTTTGGTAATACAATACAATGTGTCATTCTTCGTTTCAGCTGATAATCTACAAATTACTTGTGTGACTTTTGCTGCAGAGAACTGAAACTGTAATTTTGTTTATTCTATATTATATTAGACAATGTCACAGACAGAAACACGTGCATGAATTCCACTAAAATATGAAAAATTGACGAAGTGAGAAATTAATTTTGTGTTCATAGGTTCATATGTGTATACTGTTCCCTATCAGAAGCCTGAAACACTATAAGCCTGAAAATCAAAATCCTGAAAACTATAGACTGAAAACTTAAAATCCTGAAACTCAAAATCCTGAAAACACAAAATGGACATACTGACGTCATTGTGGCTTTGCTATTGTTAGCCCTGTGGTGTTGGGTCATGCGTTGGGTTCAGGTAAGTGTGTGGTTGGTTTTATGTTAGGGTTAGGGGCGGTTTAGGTGAGTTAGGGTTAGGGCGCAGGTTAGGCATGTATGCAATAGTGACAAATATTGGGGTTAGGGGCGGTTTAAGTGAGTTAGGGTTAGGGCGCGGGTCAGGTGAGTGTGCGATAGTGACGGACCTTAGGGTTAGGGTTAGGGTCAGGGTCAGTTGGTAGATATTAGTGTCTTTATAGTGACATATTAGCATTATTTGTGTTTTCAGGATTTTGAGTTTCAGGATTTTGGGCTTTCAGGATTTTGAATTTTCAGTCTATAGTTTTCAGGATTTTGATTTTCAGGCTTATAGTGTTTCAGGCTTCTGATAGGGAACCGTGTATACTAGGCTAACAATCTAACTAGGCAAACACTCCTCCACCATTTCTCCTCTATGTTTTATCTCTTCTATTATAATGTGATGGCTGCTCAACATATTCCTGTGTTACGCCACAAGGAAGAATGGAAATATGAGTATTACCCTACGAAAGTATTTAAAATACTGATCTTTGATGCTAATGAAGAACACTATCCATTATATGTTTCTACATGAATGTTTCAATGTACTACTGTGTTTATGCCTAGATGTGTATATCCCCATATGAAGTTTAACCTTCTCTCTGTATAAAGCAAAGATGTAGTAAAATGCATGTAGATCAGTGTTTGTTAGTTGGAGCTTTTCTCACCAGATCTCCGCTGAAAATGGGTACTTTTCACCCAGACAAACTTTCCCAATAAACAAATGCCACATAAATAAATATCACTGGGGTCTTTATAAGCCTAAGCAAGTATCCCAAATATATCCCACATTTTTATATGCCTTAGAGGTTATTTTAAGGGGCATATACATTCATAGGTGTATACTAAGCTAACAAAAGCTAACATAAACTCCAAATACTAGAAATCTTCCTTAGCTCCTTTCAAATTGTTTATATTTACAGTTAATTCCATACAGAAGTAGAGCAGGTTACTCATTTTTGAAAGTGAGGTTTTATGTAGAGTCAATACCTTCCAGCTACAACAGTGCTGGTATTGGAAGGAACTTTGTATAAATTATGAGACTACAATAGCTGCTGGAGTTTAAAAACACATTAACTCTTTTCTGGCACAACATAGAGTTGAAGAGTTGCAGCTCTTATGCATTGCTTTAAAAATATGTAGATCTATATGGGTATGCACTGATATGTGTAGATACACAGATATTGATTGATAGTTATTGATATAGCTATAAATTATAAAGCTCAACATAAAGACTCATATATATATATATATATATATATATATATATATATATATATATATATGTGTGTGTGTGTGTGTGTTTATGTATGTATAGCTTAAGGAACAATGGATCATTTTTATTATTTGTAATGTATTATAATTTGTTTTTTTGGGTAAGTAAACCTGTCCTCAGATTCTCTTCGGCCCTGACTCAGGCCATGATTGCAAAGGTACATGCAACATAGTTATGGATATTTACTGTTGTTAATCATATTTATGGATAATTTAGTGTTGCTAATCAGTCAGCATATTTTTGTGAGGTGGTAGTAAACCAGGGAACCCAGAGAAAAAACACATAGACACAAGGAGAACATGCAAGTACTCCACACATATGGGGAAGGGTGGTCAGGACTTAAACCCAGACCCTAGAGCTGTGAGTCAGAACTCTTAGCACTAGGCTATCATGCTGCACATTAAGGTGCTATGCTGCTCACTAAGCCACCATGCTGACCACTAAGCTACTGTGTTTAGTGAGCCACTATCATGAATTTAACATGCAGTCATCATGTACAGCTAGTTGTTATTAAGCAGGATCAGGTCATGTGTGTCTGTGTGCATCCATGCATTTGTGTAAGGATTATGAACATATAAATAAATCAAACATTTGTCAATATCAAATATTGAACTGGACAGGAACTGAACTACAGCAGTACTGGTTAAGATATGTGGTGAATAATATGAAGCAGGTGACAAGCAGAAATGAAGAAAGCAATCTTTCATTGCATTTAGATGTGATATTACAGGCAGCAAACCATACGTTTCTGTTTGGATCAATTTTTTCACATCCCTGCCTATATAAGTTACTACTCACATGTCTTCACAAAAATTAGATTTTAAAAAATGAATTCTATTCAGCATACATAATTTGTTAGTACAGTGTTAGGAAAATATTACTAGCAATATCGTGGCATTCCAAATATCATTTGTGAGAGGGTTTACATGTGACTATAGGAGCAGAATTGCAAAACATTTAACTACTACAGACAAACACACGCATACACACACAAGCCATCATATTTAGGTACAGATACTTAAATTAACCCAGTGGTTTGCTTTCATCCGTGTTAGTGACATATCTGCCAAACTATCGCAGAAATATAACTACATAACTTTGTTATAAACATTCAAGAATTCTAACCCATGATGTAAGTAACAGAAAAAATAAAAATAAAATGATTCCACAAATGAAGTAAGAGTCTTTTGTTTTTACCATCAAACTCCATACAAACACCAGTACATTTTAAATTTCACTTACTTGAATTCATTTCATATTCATCTCTGATCAATGTGCATATGGTAACTGGCTGGCTGTCAATTAAAGATAATCTCTGTAATCATTCACAAAATCGTATACCTACCAAGCTTGCACTGCCCCTTTCTCAGGTCTCAGGTATGTGTCACTCTTCTTCTTCTGGCTTTTCCTGGTTAGGGGTTGCCACAGCAGATCACCTGTCCATTCATGATTGGCAGTGGAGTTTTACAGTGTCGAGTTGCCAGCCTGGTGCTCGACCTTCCACAGAAGGCACACACATGCACACATTCACACTTAGGGCCAATTTAGAGTGTCCAATCCACCTACAGCATGTCTTTGGGATGTGGGAGGAAAGTGGAGCACCCAGAGGAAACCCATGTGACCACAGGGAGGACATGCAAACTCCGCACAGAAGGCACCCCAGCTGAGGATCAAACCAGAGAACCTCTTGCTGTAAGGTGTCAACACTAACCGCTGAGGTATGTGTCACTCTCATGGTACAGTAATCATTCAAAGCCCTTGTTGTTGTTGTCTTATGTAAGGCAAACAGGTCTTTCTAAACATTAACTCTTATTGCTCAGTCTTGTACTTTGTGTAATGTTAAACATGGTAACACATAGTTTTTCCAAGCAGAAATATGTAGTTTATTCATCTGAACAACTATACACCTGCTTCGTGCAACCATTAGATAGATGTATAGATGTGTCTTTTTAAGGAAATACTTCTAGTCTCCTCTCCAAAGTAAAATGTCTGTGTGTGCAAGCACCTAGAAGGTGCAGAGAAAATAAAAATAAGAAATTGTGGAAGGAAGAGTATGAGAAAACAAAGGGAGCCCTTTATCATCAGTGGAACAGCTGGTGCTGAGGGAGCATACAAGCAGTGTTGCATATCAAAATGAAGAGACTCATGACAGTATTGCTTGTCAGTTGGGTTGGTAAAGCAGATTACGCAGTAGCAGGACAGTAAAAGACCATCCAAATGAAACAAAATGTCAGTTTAAATGATTGGGACCTTAATTATTAGGATAGTAGCCATACATTGCATGCTCATCATTCTTAAATTCACCTGTTCTTCTCCCTTCCTGTCTCATGGAAGAGTGTAATGGAAGGGCATTAACTACAAAAAGCAAAACACAACTCTTGGTGAGAATGGATTGAAAACTGCAACCTACTTTTGGAAGTGTCAGCAGTAATTGTGTGGCAAGTATCTTTGAACTGTGTTAAGCTTTTTTTCATGAGGTAGTATTGCAAGTGATTAATGGAGCTACTGAAGAACTTCTACAAAAAATAAATGTAAAATAGCTTTTGAAGCATTGATAATGTCACTGGCCACATGTCAAGATTTTCCTATAGACAAATAAGGAACCAACATGACTATGGCACAGAAGAATTTATCAGATGAGTATGACGTGGTGTCTCACTCAATAAGTATTTATTTATTATTATTTTATTTTACATTTGTTTACCTGGATAGTCCGACTGGATACATGCCCATTTTCAGCGGATGCCCGGGGAGAAAAGCTCCAAACAGACAAATTTACATAGATTACACAAGAAGTTGGATAACATTAGAAAACATAAAACAAAGTGATTATGTACAATGGCTTAGTAGTGTTCCCTAGTAGAGACTCACAATTCTCATGGACAGACACAATTAAAAGAGACATAAGATTGGATATAGAGCTTGGTGATGTAGGTGTATGTTATGATATTTACAGATTATGCTTTCAGTTTATAACTTAATCAGGGTTGGTACATGGGGAAAGCCAGTTCACTTTGAGATACTTTTTGAGTTTTTTTTTAAGAGACTTTTGGAGGATTGTAGGGTTGTATAATTTGGCAACAAATTCCAGGTGTTGCCAACAAAGTTGGCAAACAGGGATTCACCAGCAGAGTTATTAGCTTTGTGGGTTTGGACCAATAATTTGTTGGCTGACCGTAGGGATCTCAGGTTGCTATATGGCTCAATAATATTTATAAGTGAGGGGGTATCCTCAGGGTGGTACAGAATTTTATGCGCTATTAAGAGCTGATTGAATTGAATTAAGCTGGGCAGTTCTAGGCACTCTAGTTGTTTCAGGTTCAGGCAGTCATGGGTTCTGTAGGTGGAGCCAGTGGCAAATCTGGCGATATGGTTGTAGCTATGGGACAGCTTACCTACTTCAGATTTGTTGAGGTTAGACAGTACAGGTGAGGCATATAAAAGAGTAGAGAGTAGGTGTGATTGTGCGATATCAGTCCTAACCAGTGGGGTTAAAAGTGTCTTGTTTCTATACAGTGATACAAGCTTTTTACTGATGGTCTGTATAGGTTTGTTGACTTGTAGGTCAAATTTGAGATTATTGTCTATGATAACCCCTAGACGTTTGGTGTGTTGATCTGGGGAGATAGTGGTACCATTGTTAGATGTGACAGAGAATGAAAGTGCGGCAGATCTACTAGTGGGGGTGAAGAGTAAAAGTTTAGTTTTATTGGGGTTCAGCAGTAGGCATTGGTTGGCGAGCCAGTTCTCAATAGTGTTAAATGTATTTTAAGTTAGGATTTGCAGTACGAATGGGGAGGTGGCTGAGCAGATCAGAGAGGAATCATCTGCATATTGAATACAGGTAGCTTTAGGGATAGCAGTGTGAAGGTTGTTGATAAAAATAGAGAAGAGTATTGGACCTAGTATAGAGCCTTGAGGGACACCAAGTGTGAGAGGTAGATGGCTGGAGAGTTTGCCCTACCATAGTAGTGCTTGTTGTCTACCAGTCAGGTAGGACTGGAACCACTGGATCGTGTGCTTATTGAGGGAAATAGATTTTAGGGAAAGAATGAGAAGTTCATGGTTGTTCATGTCAAAGGCTTTTGATAGGTCAAGAAAGAGGGCGGACAATAGCCTATTGTCATTCCTGTTTTGGTTTATGGCATTACTAAAGGAAAGGAGGCCTGAGGTGGTGCTGTGGTATGGCCTGAAACCATGCTGGCAGTTGGATGGTAAGTTATTCTGGGTAAGGTATTGCATTAGTTGCTTGTGTACACATTTCTCCGTTATTTTGGCTAGTGGGGAAAGAATGGCAATGGGTCTATAGTTGGATATGTCTGTAGAACTACCACCTTTATGGAGTGGGATGATGTGGGATATTTTCCAGAGGGAGGGGATAGGGCTTTCAGATAAGGTTCTGTTGATAAAGATAGATATAGGATATGCAATGGCATCTGCAGCTATTTGTAGGTGCTCTGCAGGGAGGAGGTCATCAGCAAAGGTGGTAGGTTTTCATTTTTTTATATTTGTTTTGATACAATTAGTGGATACTGATTGGAAGCTAAATTGGGGGTGATTAGTGGGTAGATTAGGGGTGTGGTTTAAGTTTGCGGGGGTTAGTTGATTTGCAAGGGATTGGATTGTTTCAGTGAAAAAGTTATTATAAGTGCCAGATATGGTATCTGGGAAACTATGGGTGTGGTTAGCCGGAATTGGGGTAGCAGAATGACCTGGATGAAGTCGTTGATTTAAGCCTGCCCAGAACTTTTGGGGGTTGTTTTGGTGTTTTTGTAGGAGATTTTGATAGAAGCTTTTTTATCTAGTAAAATACCTTTTTTTGTATCATTCCTGAGTTGATATTTTAGATGGTCAAGTGGGGCTTTAGTTGTTCTCCAGCTGGCCCAGGCTCTGTTTCTAGTTTTGATTTTAAATTTGGTATCTTTTGTGAGCCATGGTGCTGTGCTTGATCTAGATTTTATTGTGCATGCTGGAGTATCGGAATCATGGTGAAGGTTGGGAGGGTGGCCTAATGGTTAAGGTGTTTGTCTTACAAACACAAGGTGCAGGGTTTGAGTCTTACAAGGGATAATTGGCTAGGCTTAAAATGGCTCCCAAGGGCAGTTAGCTTAGTAGTAACCTATGAATCTATGGATAGTTAGGAATTTAATGTTAAAGTGAGCTATAGCCTCTTCTAATGATAGATTTTTTAGTTTTGACCAGTCAACTGCTTTAGGTTCATTTAGAAATATAGCCGTGTCAAAGTTTTTTCTGTTTCTAAGTGTTTTATATTTGGTCTGGTGAGGGTTTCCTGCCTTATGTTTTATGATACAGGTTAGTAAATGGTCGCTAAGGTCATCAGGGAGAGTGCTAGCTGTGTACAGTTGGGATTGGTTATTAACTAGTATCCAGTCTAGGATACTTTCCCTGTTGGTTGGTTTGTTTATCCTAGTGGGAGAGGTTATGATCAGTTTAAACCCAGATAAGTTTATAGGGGTGGGGGGGGGTTCAGAGGAGCAGGAGTGCCAGTCAGTATTGAAGTCACCAAGAACTATGGTTTCTTGGGGATAGGTAGTGGATAACCAGTATAGGATATCCTCTAGGGTATTTAAGTTGTTGCCTAGCAGAATGTAAGCACAGACGATGTTCAAGCATTTGTTCTGGTTGATCTGTAGTTTGGTTATAAGGCATTCTGCATTATTGAATTGGGGTGGTTGAATGCTGTCTTTATTAACAGTTAGAGTATTTTTGTAAAGGACTGCTATCCCACCTCCTTTCCTTGTAGTATGGTCTAACCGGTGAATATTATATCCTGGAGGTAGTATCTCATTATCAGTAGTACTAGGTTAGTACAGTCTAACGGTGAATATTATATCCTGGAGGTAGTATCTCATTATCAGTAGTACTAGGTTAGTACAGTCTAACGGTGAATATTATATCCTGGAGGTAGTATCTCATTATCAGTAGTACTAGGTTAGTACGGTCTAACCAGTGAATATTATATCCTGGAGGTAGTATCTCATTATCAGTAGTACTAGGTTAGTACGGTCTAACCGGTGAATATTATATCCTGGAGGTAGTATCTCATTATCAGTAGTACTAGGTTAGTACGGTCTAACCGGTGAATATTATATACTGGAGGTAGTATCTCATTATCAGTAGTACTAGGTTAGTACAGTCTAACCGGTGAATATTATATCCTAGAGGTAGTATCTCATTATCAGTAGTACTAGGTTAGTACAGTCTAACCGGTGAATATTATATCCTGGAGGTAGTATTTCATTATCAGTAGTACTAGGTTAGTATGGTCTAACCGGTGAATATTATATCCTGGAGATAGTATCTCATTATCAGTAGTACTAGGTTAGTACGGTCTAACCGATGAATATTATATCCTGGGGGTAGTATCTCATTATCAGTAGTACTAGGTTAGTACGGTCTAACCGGTGAATATTATATCCTGGAGGTAGTATCTCATTATCAGTAGTACTAGGTTAGTACGGACTAACCGGTGAATATTATATCCTGGAGGTAGTATCTCATTATCAGTAGTACTAGGTTAGTATGGTCTAACCGGTGAATATTATATCCTGGAGGAGTATCTCATTATCAGTAGTACTAGGTTAGTACGGTCTAAACGGTGAATATTATATCCTGGAGGTAGTAGCTCATTATCAGTAGTACTAGGTTAGTACGGTCTAACTGGTGAATATTATATCCTGGAGGTAGTATCTCATTATCAGTAGTACAAGGTTAGTACGGACTAACCAGTGAATATTATATCCTGGAGGTAGTATCTCATTATCAGTAGTACAAGGTTAGTACGGTCTAACCAGTGAATATTATATCCTGGAGGTAGTATCTCATTATCAGTAGTACTAGGTTAGTACGGCCTAACCGGTGAATATTATATCCTGGAGGTAGTATCTCATTATCAGTAGTACTAGGTTAGTACGGTCTAACCGGTGAATATTATATCCTGGAGGTAGTATCACATTATCAGTGGTACTAGATTAGTACGGTCTAACTGGTGAATATTATATCCAGGAGGTAGTATCTCGTTATCAGTAGTACTAGGTTAGTACGGTCTAATCGGTGAATATTATATCCTGGAGGTACTATCTCATTATCAGTAGTACTAGGTTAGTATGGTCTAACCGGTGAATATTATATCCTGGAGGTAGTATCTCATTATCAGTAGTACTAGGTTAATATGGTCTAACCAGTGAATATTATATCCTGGAGGTAGTATCTCATTATCAGTAGTACTAGGTTAGTACGGTCTAACCGGTGAATGTTATATCCTGGAGGTAGTATCTCATTATCAGTAGTACTAGGTTAGTATGGTCTAACTGGTGAATATTATATCCTGGAGGTAGTATCTCATTATCAGTAGTACTAGGTTAGTATGGTCTAACCGGTGAATATTATATCCTGGAGGTAGTATCTCATTATCAGTAGTACTAGGTTAATATGGTCTAACCGGTGAATATTATATCCTGGAGGTAGTATCTCATTATCAGTAGTACTAGGTTAGTACGGTCTAACCGGTGAATGTTATATCCTGGAGGTAGTATCTCATTATCAGTAGTACTAGGTTAGTATGGTCTAACTGGTGAATATTATATCCTCGAGGTAGTATCTCATTATCAGTAGTACTAGGTTAGTACGGTCTAACCGGTGAATATTATATCCTGGGGGTAGTATCTCATTATCAGTAGTACTAGGTTAGTATGGTCTAACCAGTGAATATTATATCCTGGAGGTAGTATCTCATTATCAGTAGTACTAGGTTAGTACGGTCTAACCGGTGAATATTATATCCTGGAGGTAGTATCTCATTATCAGTAGTACTAGGTTAGTACAGTCTAACGGTGAATATTATATCCTGGAGGTAGTATCTCATTATCAGTAGTACTAGGTTAGTACGGTCTAACCGGTGAATATTATATCCTGGTGGTAGTATCTCATTATCAGTAGTACTAAGTTAGTATGGTCTAACCGGTGAATATTATATCCTGGAGGTAGTATCTTATTATCAGTAGTACTAGGTTAGTACTGTCTAACCAGTGAATATTATATCCTGGAGGTAGTATCTCATTATCAGTAGTGCTAGGTTAGTACGGTCTAACTGGTGAATATTATATCCTGGAGGTAGTATCTCCTTATCAGTAGTACTAAGTTAGTACGGTCTAACGGTGAATATTATATCCTGGAGGTAGTATCTCATTATCAGTAGTACTAGGTTAGTACGGTCTAACCGGAGAATATTATATCCTGGGGGTAGTATCTCATTATCAGTAGTACTAGGTTAGTATGGTCTAACCGGTGAATATTATATCCTGGGGGTAGTATCTCATTATCATTAGTACTAGGTTAGTACAGTCTAACCGGTGAATATTATATCCTAGAGGTAGTATCTCATTATCAGTAGTACTAGGTTAGTACGGTCTAACCGGTGAATATTATATCCTGGAGGTAGTATCTCATTATCAGTAGTACTAGGTTAGTATGGTCTAACCAGTGAATATTATAGCCTGGAGGTAGTATCTCATTATCAGTAGTACTAGGTTAGTACGGTCTAACCGGTGAATATTATATCCTGGAGGTAGTATCTCATTATAAGTAGTACTAGGTTAGTACGGTCTAATGGTGAATATTATATCCTGGAGGTAGTATCTCATTATCAGTAGTACTAGGTGAGTACGGTATAACCAGTGAATATTATATCCTGGAGGTAGTATCTCATTATCAGTAGTACTAGGTTAGTATGCTCTAACCAGTGAATATTATATCCTGGAGGTGGTATCTCATTATCAGTAGTACTAGGTTTTAGCCAGGTTTAAGTAAGACATATAATGTCTGGGGAGTGGGTTGCTAGGAGGGCGTGTAGGTTGGGAATCCTATTGCTAATACTTCTAATATTTAGGTGAAATGCTAGGAGGGAACTAGTGGGAGTAGAAAGGGGTAGCTTGACTGTGGGGGTTGTGGTAGGGGAGTGAAGGTTATTGGGTGTGGGTGAGCAAGGGTTGGGATGGATGTCCCCATGTGTTATAAGGTTATAGTGACAGGATACTCTAAGCTTTAGGAGTTTGTTTATAAGATTTATATAGTCTTTGTCTTTAGGATTATGTTTTGTGGCTTTACAGGGGTGATATTTTGTTGAGGGTGGTAGATTCGGTGTGCTGGGGATGGTAAAGCGTTTGGTGTTATGTGTGAAGTTGTGGGTAGCTAGAAAAAGAACTGAGACAAATGAACACGCCCTCACTGCACCACTTCTGTTAAAACAATCCAAATGGTATTGATATCCACCTTCAATGGACCAAGCAAAACGTACAAGTTGTGGGTAGCTGTTTGACCATTTGGCTATTGAATACCATATTCAAGTTTTTGTTCATAGGCAGTAAGATATAGTATAGGCAGTAAGGTAATTAGCATTTTTTTACTTGTTTGCATTTTGTTGGGGGGGGGGGGCAAGCCAATTTTGATGGTTGTGTGTGCTAACAGGGTGTGGAAGACTGGAAGAGAAGGAAATCGGTTAACGGGGGAGGGCTGTTCAGTGATGTATGAGGTGCTGATTCATACTTAGCATGAGGGGAGTGGCTAAATTTAGTTTAAATGTAATGGTAGTGGGGGCAGGTTGGAATTGGGGGCAGGGAGGGGAGCAGAGCAAGCCCGAGCACAATAAGGGCAAGCGGAGCTGGGCTTACACTGACTCCAAGTATTTCCTTAGGCTTCTGGTATGTATGGTTGTATGTTTGGCTGTATTTTGAATTTGTTTTTTGCACCAATTTATAGACTATGTTTAAGCTGTATTTTATATACTTGCAGGCTAATTTTATAGATGCAGGGTATAATTTTCAGGGCTATGTGAGGGAGAGCAGAGTGAAAGTATTGTGTTCAGGGTATTATTTTAGGTGTAAAAAAAAAAAGATACTGGGGGCAAACTAGCTAATTTTAACAATAGGGAGGAAGACAAATTACTGTGGGAGACAGCCTAAAAGGTGCCTTTAGACACAGGTCAGCAGCCTACAGTACTTGCTTTAAGTTCTAATCTATGTTCTGTTTTTATACACAGACAGCAACTTTAACAGTACAATTTGTTGGAAATGTTTAGCATTAGGAGCCTTATTTAAGGGCTGAGAAGTTTGGTGCTGTTGACCCAGTATGGCTGATTTAAACAGTTTAAGCAGAAAGACTTTAGAAAAAGTAGTAACCTTAGTTAGGTTTGTTATTGAGGGAAGACCAGTGTGGTTGCCCGTTTTATTTTTCTTTTTTAAAAAATTTCCCAACTGGATGCAGAACTTCTAACTGTGTGAGCCTGTCAGGGTGGGAGCTGTGAGAAGAGATAATACATAATAATAGATATTTAGTGTTAGTTAATCAGCAGAAATAGAACTTGATGAAAATTTGGTGATGATTTATTGATAGACAAAACCTTGAATGCTATAATGCTATATATCACCTAAATCCACTTTTCAGCAATGATTGACCTATTCACTTTTCTCCACAGCTGTACTACAATGGAGTTTATATTTTTATATATATATATATATATATATATATATATATATATCTTTATAGATTCCTATCACTTCAACGCAAGACCATTTCACTAACACCCATTTCACTGAGACCAAATCACTTAAAGTTCATTTCACCTAAAACTCATTTCACTGACAAGTAGTACTCTAAGGCAAGTCAAATGTATATGTCCTTTTCCCCATTGTAGAGCAATCCTGGTGTTAGTATATATAGTTGGGGGGTAGGGGGCACAGCCCCCCACATTAGGGGGTGTGGGGGCATAGCCCCCCACCTAGTTGGGTTTTACCAAATAATGTAAAACAAAACCAGACAACAGAAAACCAAATTAAGTGGGGGACTATGCCACCCACACCTCCCAATGTGGGGGGCTGTGCCCCCACACCCCCCTAACTATATGTACTAACACAAGGATCACACTACAGTGGGGAAAAGGACATATACCTTTGACTTGCCTTAGAGTACTACTTGTCAGTGAAATGAGTTTTAGGTATAATGAAACTTTCAGTGAAATGAACTTTAGTTGATTTGGTCTCCATGAAATGGCCTTTCAGTGAAGTGATATGAACACACACACACACACACACACACACACACACACACACACACACACACATATATATATATATATATATATATATATATATATATATATATATTATATGCACACACATATTTATAAATTATATATATATATATATATATATATATATATGTGTATATATATATATATATATATATATATATATATATATATATATATATATATATATATATATATTTTTTTTTTTGGAGAGTGTGGTAGATTCCCCCAAATGGGGGTGCAGAGGGGACTCACCCCCTACAAACAAAGCTTACTCTGTTATTCACTGAAAATTAATTTCAGTGAATAGGAATTGCCTAGATAGTAAGACCTTGCTCAGTCTAATTATGGTGGCTGCCAAAAAAGCAATTACTAGAAAATGAAAATCAAAGTCTAAACCAACTGTACTACACGTAGTGAATATAGTAACAAAGATAAAACAACTGGAACTGGGATCGTTAGAAAAGGGTAGGAGCAAATTACACAGGAAAACGGGAATTGTGGAAACAGTACATACAGGGGAGGAATGACATTTAAAAGAAGGCAGGACTTGAATGAGCTGCATAATGTTTGACTAAAAATGATTGGCTAGATTACAAGTGATGTATAATGTTTGCAGTTGGGAGTGTGTCAGTATGGTTTGTAATGTAAAATGCTTGCAACTAGTATGATTGCCTATCTCATAAGTGATAATTTAATAAAGATGTTTCTTGTTTAAAAAAAAAAAAAAGCTGCTTTCCATAATATCTTTTCATGATTTTGTTTGTTGGGCAAATGTCATTTGATAAATCATCATGAATCCAGTAGAAAATAGAAAAAAAAAGGGCATAAACTAAGCAACTGTATAAAGAACTACTTTTCTCGCAAGGAAGGGTTACAGCCTGAAACACAAAGGGTGGATGATAATTTAGATGTCTTGATTTCATCCCTTTCTGGTTAGATAGGTTTACTTGATAATATGAAAGCATTTTCCAGGCATCAGTGGGACAATAGTAATCACCCCTGTTTTGCCCAAGCATGTTGATCAAAGAGATACAATCAATACATTTTATAAAAATCTTGAATGATAATGAAAAAGGAATTATTGCAATAGGAGGAAAAAAATACATTGTGTGGTCACATTTCTTGGCATCTCAAAAAAAAAAAGATTCATAAGTCAGAGTACTAGATCTCTTTGTATTAATGGCAAGGAGGCAGGGGTTCAACACCTAAAAAGTCTGTCCAACTGAACAATGGATGGGGTACTAGCTCTAGTGACATAGGAAAAGCAAAAATATAACAGACTAAAGTAAAACTTAAAATAAATTGGTTGATACTATTTTGTTATTTCATGACATTATAGAAAGATCCTGGTATGGATTTCCCACTGCTGGAATACCACAGAATTGTGCTTGTTGTTTCATAACACTGTGGGTTAAAACAATATCCTGGTATGACTCTCCTGCTTTTATAATATCAGAGAAACATGAGTACTTCCCACATGGAAAGATTGAAAGATAGCAAAAAAAACAGCTTACAGTGCAATGTCTAACTCATGGACATTTTGTTAACCACCATGTCTGAGACAGTTGTACCACAAAAGGATATGGGAGTCACAGTGATTACCCAGGATGGCAGGTAAGTCCTTTTATGCCTATATATGAATGTGTAGAGATGGTCAGTAGGTAAGTTTGGTCATTTCTCTAGTCAGTAATTTTCAGGTCTTTTAAGAATCAAACTAATGTGTCCCAAGGGGATGGGTGTCTTGTTGTGATGATCTTCATACCCCCCCAGTCTTCCCATACTCTACACTTCCTAAAACTCACACTCTCACTACATACCACCCCTAAGCTACCCCATGCTGCCTAAACTATACTACCCCATTTTAGTATTTCCCTCTTAATGGCTGTTTTTTTTGTCTGCATAGCATTAATTCTACCTTTCTCTCCTTTTACAGCTTGCTATCAATATGTACAAGTTACCCCAGACATCTTACCTGTGCTACATAGTACCCTGGTTCCCTACCTGTAAGAACCATCTCAGGGATCATGCAGTGTATTGGGAAACTGTCCTGCCTCCCCACAAGAACCAAATACTAAAACGAGTGTATGTACCTTACTGCATAGTCATTTTGTGCCATTGGTTGATGTTTTTTTTCTGACCCAGCATGTGCTAGCCAGCAGCCCAGCACTGACCCAACCTCTCTTGGCTCCATAGACTCTTCCCTTCCTTTCCTCCCAGGGCTGCTCCACATATCTGCAATTACCCATTTTGGTCAGCAGGTGGCAGCATCCATCCATTAACTGTCTTTTACTACAATCTTATTAGCTCTAAACTTTAAAAATAAAAAGGAAAACTAAACAAACCTCCAACTGCCTTCTCTACCTCCTCACCATCTGAATTCTATGTTTTCCTTCCACCTTTGACTCACCACCATGCCCCTAACCCGTGTGGCTACTTACCTTGTGTCTCTACTCCTACCCTTACCGATTGTTTTTCATAGCCTAGTCCTTGGTCTTTCTTTCCTGGCTCTTCCCGCTCAGTTCGCCCTGCCGGCTCACTCCGCTCCCCTACCCTGCCCCCATTTCCCACCCACCCTTACTACCTCTACATTTAAACCCCACTAACCACACCCACTCCAATCAGCCTCAATCTTCACCACCCCCTTTTTCCTGGCTCCCCACCACCACCTCTCAACATCTAGCCTAACCATTCCCAGCCATACAACACTCCATTCATACCAATCACTCATCCCAACTGCAACCCTAAACTACAGCAATGCTAACAAAACCTTCCTCACTTATAACCCATCTACTACTACTACTAAGTTTATCCTATCTAACCTACATCACCAAACCCTTTAACACTACTCACTCCCCCCACTAGCACACAACCAGTTCAATCCCTAAACAACACAAACACTCCTCTACCTCCATAAGCCCTCACATATACTTCTGCAACCTCTCCCGACTCTTCCCCTTCAAACTATTTCCCACCTACAAACATATTACGCCTAGCCTAACTTGCACTACTTATACAAAACATACAACCCTTAAACCATACACAAAACTATCTAATCACCTCTATTTTCATCTCCACCAACTTATCATCACCCTACTTTCTGGTGACATACACCCTAACCCTGGTCCCTCTTCCATCAGCTCCTCAACCACCCCCTCCTACACACCTTCTTCTATAAAAATCCTCTCCTTCTCAGCATTAAATGCTCAAAGTATATGTAACAAAATCCCCAATCTCCATGCCCGGCTTCTCCATAACAATCCTGACATATTGTCAATCTCTGAAACATGGCTAAAACCCTCCATAAAAGATTCTGAAATAAGTCCCCCCAACTATAATATCATCAGGAAAGACAGAACCCATAAAAAAGGAGGTGGAGTTGCTCTACTCTATTCCTCTTCCTTTTCAGTTATTTCATATTCTAAGCCTGTTCCCCAATTTGCCAATGCTGAATTACTTCTAGCCCTACTCCACCTAAACAAGCATAAAACAATATGCTTATCCTCACTCTATATCCCCCCTGGTGACAACATACCTATTTTTGAGGACATTCTCTCTTGGCTCTCCACGAACATTAAAAATGAAACTGTTATCCTAGATGACGTTAACATCAACTGGTCCTCTGTCCAATGCCCAACAAACCCCCTAAATATAAATCTCTACAACTTTCATCAGTTAATCAACTCAATAACCAGGCCATCAAAGGACCATTCCTCTGGAAGCATCCTCGACTGGAATCTGGTATCACACCCACACATTATCTCCTGTAGTGGTACGCTCCAAGACTCTTTCAGTGACCACTTTCCTACTTTCGCTCGCTGTCATTCTCCCTCCCTGCAACTGCCACATACCACCATCTCTGTACGCTCCTTAAAAAAACTTTAACCCTACCACCTTCTCTGACTTACTTAAACAATTTAACTGGAGTCCCCCACATACACTTCCCCTAGATGAAGCTGTCATCTATTTTAATACATAATTTCTAAACCTACTAGACACCTTGTCCCCCCCTAAGAACTAAAAGAATTAAGAGCAAAACCATCCCATGGCTAACCAAAGATACCTTAGCTGTCATGCGCCTCCATGATAAAGCCTTGAAAAAACACTATAAAAACAAAACCCCAGCCACCCTAAAGGAATACAAAATACTCAGCAACAGAGTTAAAAAACGTATCACTTCCGACTGCAAATCCTACTATATCACCCTCCAAAACAAGCACAAGATTAACCCAAAAATATTCTGGGATAGTATCTCTTCCCTCTTCAACCCTGGCAAAAAGGATAACCCACACCCTGATCACAATATTTCTGATACCGAGCTAGCTCCCCAATTTAACAGCTTCTTCATTGACTCCATATCTAAATTAACATCATCCTTCACAAATAACTCCACTCATCCAGCTACAATTCCCACTACCCCCTCCTCCTCAGGTTCTTCCACCTCCCACCTCCCTCTCTTCTCTCTCAAACCTATACCTGTATCTATTATAAAAAAAATGTCCTACTAAAATTAAAACCTTGCTCTAATGCCCATGATAATATCCCTTCCTTCTTCCTAAAGACAGCTGCTGAAGCCATTGCCTTCCCCATCTGTATACTTATAAACCGGTCAATCCAAAAAGGTTATGTACCCCAAATGTGGAAAAAAAGCCTACATTATTCCCCTCCACAAAGGAGGAAACGATAATTACATCTCCAACTTTAGACCTATTGCCATCTTATCTCCCATCTCTAAACTACTTGAAAAATGTATCCACATATAACTATTGCTATACCTCACCGACAGTCACCTACTAACCCCAACACAACATGGATTCAGACCCGGTCACAACACTTCTACTGCACTACTCTCCTTCCTCAAAACTGTAAATAAAGCCAGAGACACCAACTGCATTGTCTCCACCCGCCTCCTAGACATTTCTAAGGCTGTCGATAGCATCTCCCACTCCCTCCTGCTGACCAAACTCTCTAACCTACATCTTTCACCCTCTTGTATCAACTGGTTTACAGTTACCTTTCCAACAGGCAGCAATCTGTCAAAAGGAAGAAATCTACTTCCTCATTCCTCAACACTGTCCATACTAGGTCCCTTACTGTTCAACATTTTCATTAATGACTTCCACCACAATATCCCAAATGCTAAAACAGTCCAATATGCAGACGATTTAACAATTATCTCTGCTGCTAACTCCATTTCCTCCCTTATAAAACTAACTCAATATGCCTTCTCAACCACTGAAAAATGGATGCATGATAACCATCTAGCTCTCAATCCATCAAAAAACAAATTCATGTTATTCACCCCATCCAAAAGCATAACTATCGACATAAATTCCTTCTTCATAACCAGTCACAACAACACATCCCTTGAAATTGTTTCCAGTACTAAACTGTTAGGAGCTCTCATCGATAATCAGCTTAAATTTGATTCCCATATACAAACAAACATTAAAAAAACACATCAGAAACTTGGTATGTTCTATCGCCATATTTGCTTCCTCTCCCCATCCACTAGACTCCTCCTCTCTACCACATACCTCATCCCTTCTCTCCTTTATGGTGCCCCACTCTTAACCAACCTACAATCCTCTATCAAAACAAAACTCTCCTCCTTCTACAACAAAATCGCTGAATTCACCACTGGGCACAGATCCTCCTCCCATCACTGTACTGCCCTCCACAAACTAAATTGGCTAGAGCTTCCCAACTACTTTATCTAGACTCAACTACCTCATGCTCATAAGCTCATTTTCAAGCCCTCACTCTGCCCCTCGCTCGCTTCAACCTTCACCATGCACCAACCTAGCAGACCCCTAATAACCAGCACCCAGAACCTAATTGAACTCCACAAACCTGCCCATTCAGCAGGCAAACTCCTACTCTCTTTTTCCCTAGCCCATCGCTGGAACTCCCTCCCACCTCATATCCGCAGGACCAGCAGCCTCCCCATCTTTAAAACTCTCCTCCACTCACATTTATCATCTCTCTGGGAATGCTCATGTTCCCATCCTGCATAACATCCTCAGCTACTGCCTTACCCCCCTTAGTCTACAATCACATCCTCCTTATGGAAACATACACATTGTAAACAACCACTTATGATTAATATCTTCTGTACATACCTACTAACTATTGTCTTTAATTTAACATCTTTTCTAGTGAATATAGAGACTAAAAATTGTAAACTGATATGAATTGTTACATTTGGCTCTTCTTTGTATTCCAGTTGTATTAACATTTACTTGTGCTTATATGTACTCTTCTGGTACTTTAACAGACTATTTTATTTTATTTCATACTTTTATACTTTATATTGTATCTATGGAGCTTTGCTCCCCAGGACTCCATTGAAAATGGGCTCATTCGGCCCAATGTACCATCCTGGAAAACAAACTTCAAATAACTAACTAAATAAATAAATAAATAATGATCTTTCCCAAATAATACTCATGGAGAGTTTCATCTTGGATTAATATAATCAACCTATATTATGGAATGCTGAAGGATGGAATGTGATTCAAATGTGTCATTGAGGAAAAGTACAAAGGATGCCTCCAGGAGATAATAAGAAAGGATGTCAATGGGCAAAGTTCACTTGCATTGATAACAACTGATGATCAGTCAGGAAGTAATATGTTTGATACTACACTAAACACCAAAGATGAGAGTATAAAAGAACACAAAGCACCATTTCATTATCTTTATTACACTTTAGCGCCTCGGCAAAAATGCATTCAAGAATTGATACAAATTGAATAAAAAACCCTTATTATAAAATACCATGAATCAATCAAGTATCCAATACAAAAGCTTGCTCAATACAACAATTACATTAAACATTTCCAGTTCAATTCCATAATAAGTCCTCCTGGATTCAATTGATTGATTCATGGTCTTTTATAATAAGGGGTTTTTATTCAGTTTGTATCAATTCTTGAAGGCATTTTTGCTGAGGCGCTAAAGTGTAATAAAGATAGTGGAAGGAAGTAATATGCTGCCTAATCAGTTTAGCATATAGATATGGTCAGCCATATTGAGATGAGAAAAAAAAACTTGGGAATTATTTCTTTACAGAGTTCTTATTATTTGCCTTAGTAACTAAGACAGTTAAATATATGCTAACATGTAATTGTTCCAAGGAAAGGAAGATGTGCTACAGGAACTAACAGACTAATAAAAAAAAAAAACACTGGGCGAGGTAAAAGTCTCAGTGTGCCACCGCAGGTAAAATTTCATATTTCCTTATTTAGACTGGTTTCTAAGAAAGAGGTTCATAACTTTCAAGTGATCCATCTTTTGCCTGTTCCTGAAAAGTGCTTGTCAACAGCAGTATCCCAAAGAGCTGCACCAGTTTTAAGTTTGTCTCTGTGGATTTTTTTGTTGGGTGTTACAAGGGTATCATACACTGCATGAAACACACTTGTATTTTACTAAGGATGCAGTAAAAATACAGAAATCCATATTGTGCTAAAACAATTGTGCTTTACTTTTCAAAAGGGAGAAAAATGTAAAACTGTATAAAACACAATTGCCTTTCCTGTAAATGCATTATATAAAAGTGTACAGAATGTACACAGCTGCATGAGAATTTGAATTGTCCTGGTCCCCTTCAGTAAAAACATCACACTGAATGACATTTGACAATCTTTACTAAACTTCCATAAACATGATTGTTAACCAATATTCATTAAATTCAACCAAAGCATGATATAAGTGAAAATAACATCCATGTAATATTAACATCGGACAGCGTCACTCCCTACATCCTGATCAGTAAGCAGCATCCATTCCTCCACTCACTTATTTATGAAGCAGTGTACCACTCATGTCAGTTACCATTTATTGAATCACCTCCAACCAAATAAGCAGCTTACCTCCGCTTGCTTATTTACTTATCAAGCAGCGCAACCGCTCACTTGATCAAGCAACACAACCGCTCACTTTTCTTTCCTTATCAAGCAGCGCAACTGCTCACTTGCCTTTGCAAACTTATTGAATTGAACATCCACCACCAGAGGGGGAACAGAAGAGGGCAAGCTTGCCCCTCTTCTCCGCCCACCAGCCTTACCAGGCTGTTCCCCCTTTCTCTGACCAAACTTCCAACAACCTTACCACCATTAAGGCATTAGGCCAAACATCATTCGGTGTACCCCATGCTCCTTAACCAAGCTGGATCCATGTCATCCTTCCTAAAACCATATCACATAACTAATGAATATAGCCAGTTGCCTATCAGCTGAAAGAAAATCTGTGATCCCTCTTCTATGCTAAAGTAGCAAACCATAACCTCATAATCTAGCATAACCACTGTGCAAGAGCTAAATAATCCTTACCCAATGGCAAATGGAACCCCCCACAATGATTCCCAGGGCATTACCGACCAAATGAACAACCCAAACAATAAACTTTCTGCCCCTTAAAACCACACAAAGGCAATTGCATACCATCATGCCACATTGCAACCCCAATTTACTGCCCAATGAATATAATAACCAAATGAGATCTCTTCACTTGAAACCACCCAGAGGCAACTGCATACCCTCACATCAGATTGCAGCCCCATTTAACTGCCAATGAATATAACCACAAGATGAGTTCTCTGTTCAAAATTCCATTCAATAGCAATCTTGCCAACACTCCAAATGCCAGTTGTAAGCAATAAGACAGAAACTCCCATCATGGCCTCTATCAGTACAACCCCAAATGCACCACAACAATAACCCAAGCCAAACCAAACCAAAACACCAAACTCAAAGCCATCAAAACAAGCCAAGCCAAGGCACCTGCTTTCTTGCTTAACTGCATCCCTTTCCCCAAAATAATATAAAATAAGCTGCAGTTAGTACATGCTATTAGCCCTGCCATCCATGCAACTGCTGTACCCACAGCAACATCCTCCTTTACCAAATGAAATGCCTTATTTATTAATGCAAACTGATTCCTTATCAAACATGACCCATAACACTAGCATATGAACCCTATACCCCAACCATTCTCCTAAACCTATTCCTGATTAAAACCCTAATATCCAACATCCCCCTTATCCTTCCGTCCTGTCACCCAACCAACTACAACCCCTCCCCCCAAATTAAGCCCAAAAACTCAACACCTCCTACAAATTTCATGAAGAAAGTTAAATTCCCATGACCATCCCTAGCCATCTGCTCCAAGTGCCATCTCCTTAGATTTCCTAAATGCAACACAATAGTTACCTGCACCACTGAATTAACCCCTACCCACAGCAACCTAAGTAAACTGACTGACATTTAATTTCAGTGACCCACACAGCTGAGCTCATTCTTAATCAGTAGCTTGACCCTGGCTTCCTTTCAGGATCTTCATGACTGATAAATGGAATTGTCCTACATCTGTGAGGAATCCCAAACAATGCCTAGTCTAACCTGCTAACTTCTGCTTATCAATGAAATATCTAGTTGCAACCATGTCCTCAAAACACCTACATAACCCTAATGCATCTTCAAAACCTTATCTACCCATAAGTCATACTGTACTGCAGACCTACCAGCCCGCGAAATCAAATGGTACGTCGGCAACTAACTCTAAAACCTTACCTGATATATAACATGAATGAAACTTGTTTAAAGGGTTTATTTCCCCCAACATACCACGATTGAAATGACTCCTACTTCATATCAAACACCTTCCTAGCCCTCTAAGAAACAACTGGATGGGTCCCACCCATGCCCTTCCTGAAAAGGAATTAAAGCAGCATGTGGGAACCACTGAGCTTGGCTAACACACCAGGCCCTAGAACCATTAACCTCCTTGCCTTCTATGATCGCTGTGTTCTACCACTACCTCTAGTCCACCACTACTCCTCATAGACAATACCCAGCCCAACATTCTCATGTCCCAACCTACCTCAATTTACCCCTACACCACCACAAACTACTCCAACTCAGATGTGCCTTAATGTCCCACACAGTCAGATTGCCTGCAACCTCACTGTGCCCCATTCCAATAATCACAACATCCACACATGCAGAATCCATTACCTTTCAATTACATTTCTGTCAGGGGACTGACCACTGCAAGTTTGCCCCCAAAATGACCCTTACTCTGGAACAAACTCAACTTCCTGTGACATAAAACCTCCCTGACCCTCTCCAAATAATTCAAACAAACTAGATGGGTAGCCATAAAATCACCCCAAGAAATCCACCCAAATCCCTCTTGGACAAAAGCAACAAGAGCTGCCCTTGAAAGTAAGGGTTACCTGGCAAGGCTGCCTGCCTTGGTTAACTTGTACATCCCCTAGAGCAATTAGCCTAGTAACTTCCTATGATCCTAAGCTTGTTGTGACCCCCCCTCACCTGTGGGTACACCAGACCTCCCCATGAAATCCCCAACCTTGATGTACACCACACCAACATACTTTCTCCTCACTTGCCCCCACTCTACACCTCTCCACAAAGTGCAACATACCCATAAAGATTACCTGCAATCTTAGTGTGTACAACTCCAGTAACCAGAACCATCCCTCATCCCTATATAACCCTATCCTCCCCTTACCCTCCTAATTCCTACTACTCTATTTATCTAGCCCCACACTGAAAATGTCCCTGGACAAAAAAGTCTGTTCCAAACCTCATTTGTCTTTTTAAGCAGATTTTCAGTATGAGTTAGAAACATGAGCTGCTACATGCATACTTTTGCGTATCTTATTTCATGCTTAAAATTTATATTGTCATAAATAAACTATAGCTTCTCCTGTAGTTTATGACTGCAAACATGGAGTTTACATTCAAAATCTAAACCAGGCAGGAGAAATGGAACTTGAGAGTCTTTTTAAGTTCAGAGTGCAGCTGTTCAGCAGCATTTAGATTTTGCCTGTTGTAGTGTACACAGAGGAATCTTTCAACTGAAAGCTCACTAGTGGGTTTCACTGTGTGTGAATTTTCCCCAGTAGTAAATGCTTTTAAAACTTAGAGACATTTAAAAAGCTGTAAACTGTTAACTGTCTAGTAACAGGGCTAAAAATAGTTGTAGACAGTCCCCAGGATTCACTAATCCTCCATGTAAGACTAAAGTAGTCTTACATGGAAACTGCAGCCTAAGAGTAAGACGTCAGCGCACCATGCATATTCATGAGGGTGCGCTGCCTCAACTCTAAGGCTAACATGGAGCATGCACGAGTGCAGGGGGTGTGTCAGACTGCCAAGCAGTCCAAAATCCATGCCCCTGCAAGTCTCTCAATTGGGAAATGCCAACTGACATGAACGAGTCCACTCAAATGTGTTCATACCCAACACTACACTCCCCCGAATTCTAAACCCCTGTACAATTATAAAATGTAAAACTTTTATTTTTTGTTTTTTATTATTCCCGATATAGCTGCCCATATTTGCACATGTTTGCACAGGTTTGACCATTGCTTAGCTACAGTTAGCAGTCTGGACATCAAAGAGGATAATAAGAAATGTTTATGCAAATTAAGCCAAATAGCAATAGCGTAGTGGTAGAGCCTTCGCACAAAGAGAAGGCATTCGCAGTTCGAGTCCCACCACTCCCCTATTTTCTGTTGGAAATCTGTATATAAAAATAATTCCTGACATTTATCTTTTAAATTTTAGTAAAAAGCATTGAAATGGCCTCTGTAGTAGTGAACGATATTTTATATATATATATATATATATATATATATAAGAAGGTGAAATGGTTATGCATACTGATGAATGCATAAGTAACATATCTTAAGCAATGTGAAGCACTGCTAAGCAAAGCTTACCAGTATTAAGAACATTTAAGTATAATTGCTTATAGCTTAGTACTGCTTTAACTAGCGCAATGGCTTTGCGCATAGCTGCGCATCGCGCCAACTTGCGCAAACAAAACATGTTTGCGTGTAGCTGCGCACCGCGCTAACTAGCGCAACGTTGGGCAGAGTCAAGCAACGTAGAGCACTGTAGAGCAACGTAGAGCAATGTTGGGCAAAGTTGAGCAAAATCGGCTAAACACAGCCACACCTCCTAGCCGGTCTGGCCAGTAGTAAAATAAAAAGCAATGACAGGCCTCAAACCCGGGATACTGTGCACCATGATCACGGTACTAAACCACTAAGCCATGACAGCTTTACACATGGATGCACCTTCAACACACACATACATATCAGTGGAAGTTTACCCGTTGCTAAGCAGGTGTGCTTTCAGCTGAGATTTTTCAAAACTGGCAAATCACAAATAAGTGCGGGAAATGAGGCATATTTAAGCTCCATAGGCGGGAATACTTGCCATAACTGGTTGTAGCTCCCATCTGCAGTCAGCATGGCCAATGTTGCAGAGGGCTCTCGATTTCGAGTGCAACGTTGGGGCATTGAGGAGTCAAAAGTAATGGTTTGGCTCCTCATCAATAATCATGAGGAGAGACTCCTGCAGGGCCAGTTCCAAGTCACCCAATACAAAGCGGAAGCCTGGAACCATCTAGCTCATGATCTCACCAGTGCCATAGGCATCCCTTTGACTGGTGAGCAGGTCAGACACCACTACTCAGACCTGAAGAGATGCAAGGAGGACTGACTGAACCAGTGGATACAGGAGGCCCGTGGGATGAAAAATGCCCCACTACTGAGTAGGTAGCCATGGAATGAAGTATGCAAGAATTGCTATTGTAGTCTGTTTTATGGATAGGTATGTCTCAATATCACTTCATTTACTTCACAGCTGCAGGTGTCCATGCTGAGAATCAGCAAGCCTATGCAGATAGGCTGCTAAGGCTGTGCCACCAGACAGGTTAGTAATTATTCTGCATGTATTATATAAAATAAGTAAGAGAGACTAAAAAAAAGTGTTGTAGCCCAATAATAAAGGTATAATAAGTCTTGAATGACTTATCTGCATGTACTGTTATATAAAATAAGTGAGAGAGCCTGAAAAAGAGTGTTGTAACCCATTAATAAAGGTATAATACGTCTTGAATAAGTCTTCTGCATGCACTGTTATATCAAATAAATGAGAGAGCCTCTAGAAAAGTGTGTTATGTAATTAATAAAGGTATAATTCCTGGAGTGTGTCCATGTCACTTTCTTCGATATGTTGTTGTACTCTTGCATTATAGAAATAGTACTGTTGTATTAAGTGCTGTCAACCCACACTTGGGTAGGCCCATATAAAGTGGATGAAGGGAGTGCCAGTAGCTGTTAAGCATATATACAGTCCTCAACTGTTGGTTCATGGCCGGCATGTACAGGTTAATCTGGCACATGAGTAACTTGTTATTATGTTCCCCAGAAATGTCAGTGTGCTGCTAGAAATGTAGGGGGCTGTTAAAATATAACTGATAATGTCACCTGAACACATCTAGATATCTAGATATATAAATATAAATATAATATATAAATACGTAGCAGCAACATCTGCATCCTGCACAGTTTGTATGTCAGATAGAGGTCAGGTATATAAAGAACTAGCAAAACCCATTTCACAATTTAACGGACATTGCCTAGTGTAATAATACATGTAGGGGATATATACCTGCAGTCAGTAGGAATGTAGTGTAAACTATAAGTATATATAAGTTGTTAATGAAGGTATCTTTTTACACCCTACTGTATGTGCATAAACAATGCAATTCCACACCTCAATGGGTATGTCTAATCTCAAAACATTTGTTGGGACATATGTCCTATTGGTTTATAAATATCTGCATTTATTTCGATGCATGTGCCCTGTTCAAATACCACAATATTGGTTGCCTGTTGCCATCAATTAAACCTGCATGCTGTTGTAATGTCCACTGTTGTTTTATATATGCATGTGTCATGCTTGCTGTTCAACTGTTGGAACTCTAGTGTGTTGGGTTAATGGGAATACTTCTGCATGCTGTTATAACTAATTGGGAATGCTGTTGATTGTTACTAACCCATATTTTTATTAAATCCTCCTAAACATAGAACGTATGGGAAGGCCAGTCCCAGCGGACCCACCTGTCCCACCTCAGATGGTGATGGCACCTGGCACCAGCAGGTCCGGTACCCAGCCTGGGACCTCCTCCTCCATTGGCCCTGTGCCACCTTCGGGTGGAAGCACTGCAGGGGATGGGGCTCATCCCCCGTGCAAGCGTGGGTGGAGGAGGGGCACTTATCACCCTCCAAATGGTCCAGGCTGTGGTGCATAGGGAGATCAAGCGTTTTGTTGCTGATCCTCTACGCCAGCTTGAGGCATGAGTGGCATGACTCACGGGTGAGCCTGCCCCTCCTATGCAGCCCCACAGCACAGCCACCCTCTGGGCTGTGAAGGTGCAGTGGTGACTGCCCGTGGGTGGGGATCTCAGTTCCACTATTGCCATCTGAGGGCTCATGGGCTTACAATTTCCAAACATCCTTCCCTGTCAATGGTGTTCACCCACCACATGTGTCATATTCTGCCCCTGTATGCATCTTGTTTGTCTTGTCTGTTTACCTCCCCAACCTACCTCCCCAAATATACCTACTTCCCCTACCCCACATTCCACTCTCACCTGAAAACAAAAGGGCAATCTGCTCCCCAAAAAAATTATGCCCCATACATAGCTGCACATTTTGCACACATGGCCGCTGGATACATAAACTGATATTTAATTGGCAGTACAATATACTTTGTTGTCCTCACCCCTCTCTCAGGGGTGGAAGCTTTCATATTTCCCTCCAAATTCATTGCATATTAACAGCTGTTGCTGTTAAAGTAATGGGCAGCTATGGACCTTCCCTACACCTGTCCTGCACATCCCGAGCTGTTTTCCCCTACTGTCTTTCCCTCTTTGTGCCCCTTTTTCACCACTTTCCTATCTCCCCATTTTCTTTTCTTTTAAAGAAATGAGTGCGGGGTTAGCGAGAGTAAGCACTATTAAGCAGTAGTTAGCAGGTTTGCGTGAGTGTGCGCTTAGCTAAGCATTGCGCAAACCTGCGCAAACCCGCTTACAACTGCTTAAAAGTGCCTTAGTTACTCTGTATGTCAGTGCCCTTGTTCTGCTCAGCAGCAAAATAAAACACCTCTGTCAGTCTCGAACCCCAGACCTTGGACACACTAGACTGCATGAAGTACCACTAAGCCAAGGTAGACATACAACAAGTTGGTGCTGAAATAAATATATCATGCATCATAATGAGTGAATGTAAAGGAAAATAGGAATGCCATAACACAAAACTTGTTCTGTGGAACTTTACCAGCAGATGTTGTGGAATTTCATTACATGACTGTGATAAGAGAACCAGCCATTCTAGCGGGAAATAATGTTACAGCAGCACTTTACAACCCACACACTGTATCGTAGCAGGACAAACAGTGGCATATCTGATTAGGGCAGAGGACATACATCCCAACTGTGACTACTTTTCAGGGATGTCTCTGATTTTGAAACATATGTTAGCTGTGTCCCTCTGAATCCCTCTGAAAAGTACTGATGTTAGGCAGAAAGGTGGGGTATTACACTTAATGAATAATGACAATAATAAGAGTTACACACCGCATGTACTTCAGAAAAGGTGTAGTAATCCATATGCACTGGCTCTCTCGAAGTCTCCACTTACTGTTTCTGTTAATTTGAAGGTGTACCTCACTTTTACCTACCTTTCCCTGACTCTGTTCAAATATATACCTGAATGTTTCAGAGGCCTGGTAGACGCAGAAACACACAGGCATATCAGCTTTTCTGCTGTTACACACTGTGCAAATAGCTTTGGAAGGAGTTCCACAAGCATACCCTTATGTAGGAGTACAACACTGAAATACCAAAGGATGTAGCCATGTACTGGTAGCAACTGACTGTAACAATACCATTGTACCAGTGCTGAAAAGACCTGTGCATTGCACAGACAAAGAATAATAGGCTAACATCTGGCTATCATCTGGATAGGTCCACAGTTGGGAGCTTTGCAGACAGACTACCTGCCTTGATAAACTAACAGGTAAACAGCAACCCTAAGTCCAGCAAGTTAACATTCACACAATAATACATAATGCTCTCTGTACGTCTGCATCCCTACCCAAATGTACAATATACCTGTGTGTTCAGGGTCTACCAAGGATGTAGGTATTCATACTCAGTACTGGAATTGTCCAGTTTTTATGAGCAGCCTGTGTTAATGTCAACACTAAAAAAGCACAAACTGTTCAGAAGTGAGTACATTAATATTCACAGTATAGCAGTTCACAAACAGTTCATGTGCCAAAAGAATACATCTCAATAACTACTTTTGTATGGCAGTTAATTGTATAAGTAGAAAAGAAACTACATTCTCCCATGTATCTTGTGTTAGCATTTACAGGGGTGAGTACAATTCTACATTGACAAGTGTGTACTGGAAGTGGCAACATTCAGGTCTGAGTAGAACATTTAAATCACTGGCTACACCCCTATCTTTAGATATAAGAACTATACCAACCTTCTGACATAAACAACGATGTCCACAGCAAACAAGTATGAGCCCCACTTTGGAAAGCTGAAAGAGATACGCCTACCTGACTTAGCAATTTATAGCATTGGGTTGCTATGACAGTGAGTACTGCTATTACCACATAGGCTGCATGCAATTACCAAATGGTGGCCACCAATTGGTGCAGAGGCCATCACATGCACATGTGCAGATACCTATAAAAGCAGGCTGTACTTGCTGCCCACACACGCAATCACTCCATTGCAGACACTGAGAGAGAGAGAGAGAGAGAGACATTAACAGCAAAAGCAAACTCAAAAGCAAAAGGAACACGGAAATTAATAATACCAACACATACAAAGGAAAGGTATGTGACAGATATGTATTTACTGGCATATAGTAGATGTTTTTGAAGAGTACTCTACATACTTTGAAACATCCATATGTGGCAGCAGTACGTATCTATGCACAGATGTCCAGCATAACTCCTGCCATGGACAAATCAGTGTGTAGCTGTGTGCAGGGGGACATAACTGTGACATATGTAGCTCAGCATTAAATGTCAAACATCTGATCCATGTTATCTGTGTTCTGTACTGTAGTGTGAACAATGGCTGTTTGGGGGAGTAGCACAAACAGCTATATAAACATGGATGTGACAGAGTAACACATACATGATAGTCATATTAATGTGTAGCTTAGCATTGGCAACTGCTATACCAGGCTAATATGCTAATCTAGCATTTGTAGCTATATACACACCCTCTAATATTACTGTGTGCTCACATGTGACACCTGTTCATGTTGCAGCAAGGGCCAACAGGTCAGCTGTGAGGTCCAGGGACTTACAACAGTGTGGACCTTGTGTGTGTATGGCACACACATACGGAGAGATATATATGTGTCAGATATATTAACATCTTTACATGTGCATAGAGCAAGGGACATACTGCAACTGTATGTGAAGGGTGGACATATACATGTTGGTGAAGGTTGTTATGTGCATATTGGTATGTAGGTTGTAGTGTGTGGCAAACAAGACAGCATACAGTGCTGGTATATGACATGCGGTGGTTAAACACTGTGGGTGTGATTTGTTAAGTTTGCAATGTTGCAGCCAGTGAGGCCTGCTAAAGCTACATGGGCTGAGAACACCTTCAATGCATTTTTCACAAGACTGTGCAATATCATTACATCACTGTATACCTCACATCCTTTGCATAATTGATATTCCCACCATGAAAGGTGGACTGTATATGTGCCTATATGTATATGTACACCAATGGATGTGTATATGTGTATATATATATATATATATATATATATATATATATATATATATATATATATATATATATATATATATATAAATATATATATATATATATATATATATATATATATATATATATATACATATATATATATATATATATACATGGAAAGAGAGAGACAATAGTCATATATAGTGAGACAGATGGCTGGTGTCAACGCCATGGCCTCAGGCTCAATGCATCCACTTTTACAAAACATAGTATCCCCACAGTACCACATAGGTAGTAGCCCCCAACATGTTGAACAGGTACCAATGTGTACATACAGCCAAGTGTTACGTCATCTCTTCTTTGGTAATCACATTTCCAAAGGTATTATGAAATCTCTCAGTGGATCACATAAGCAATAATGGGTCTGCATGCATATCCACAAAGGTTGTTGTACACCTATAATGAATAGCCATCACTGACAGACTTTGCTGCATTTGAACAGGTCTGAAATATACCTCAGGCATAGACCCTCACTCACACTATTCAATAGAAACCGTAATAAGTGTGTGTGACACAGATGACCTAGGCCAGGGATCACTGCAGTGGCTGGGCTTATCACAAGCATACAGATGTGACCTAAGGTCTGGAAAGCGGCAGCACATTCTGGCAACAATAACAGATGTGTTCATGGAGAAAGCAGGGTTCCCACCTATGAAATAATTGAGTTCACATGAACGTATATGTATTTGCCACACAGCTACCCGACATGTGCAATGCACATACTGTTGTCATAGCGATATGTCATACAGTAGTAAAAGCAAAACCCACAACACATTGGCCAACAGTGTCACACACATAGAGCATACACACACACACTCACCAAGTGCAGGATTCAAACCCCTACCTAACTACTTTATGATAATACAGCAGTACACATTAAGACGACATGCTATACACATTACTGGAAGTTCTCTTTTCCACAGGTATATTTGTAGGATGGTGACATCATCAGACTTGACAAAGATAAGTATACCACTGTTAAGGTGTATTAGTAGTCTCCAAAAAGGTTGCTCCTCTCCAAGGAGATCACACACAACCACACACACAGTTGTCAAGTGCAGGATTCAAACCCCTACCAAACTACTTTATGATACTAGAGGAGTATGCATTAATACAATGTGCTATACACATTACTGGGTGCTCTTTTTTCCATAGGTATAGCCGTAGGATGGTGACATCATCAGACTTGACAAAGATAAGTATACCACTGTTAAGGTGTTTTAGTAGTCTCCAAAAAGGTTGCTCCTCTCCAAGGAGATCACACACAAACACACACACACATGCAGTTGTCAAGTGCAGGATTCAAATCCCTACCTAGTTACTTTATGATACTAGAGGAGTACGTGTTAACACGACGCGCTATACACATTACTGGGAGTTCTCTTTTTCACAGGTATATTTGTAGAATGGTGACATCATCAGACTAGACAAAGTGGGCTACATTAGGTGACATTAGGTGGACTACATAGAAGGAATTTCTAAACACTTTGGCCATGTGATCATCAAAGGAGAGTTTACTATCTACCTGAGTCCCCAGGGCCATAATTACTTTCTCCGTACATACTGGATTACCACCTATGTGGTAATTTGTGTGCACTTTGTTTTATCCAAAGGGGATGACTATGCATTTGTTGGCATTCTGCTTGAGGGCATTGTTTTGACACCAGGTATCTGTCTCTGTAAGACCCTTCTGGAGGATGTCTGTGTCAGCCGTAGAGTCGATTATGGACCACAGTTAGCAGTCATCTGCAAACTTGTTCAGCCATACTCCTCCAGTGCTTGCCTGTACCTCTGAGCAGTATCTACTGAACAGGTGGTGTCCCAGGACCAAGACCTGTGGAATGCCATTTGTGACTGGTTTAGAGTCGGACATGGCACCCGCATCTCTGAACATGTGTGTTTGATCTGTGAGCCAGTTGGCCACCCATCCTGTGATATAGCTGTTAATGTTCAAGCTGGTAAGCTTATCCATGATGCCAGAGTGGGGAATGGTGTTGAAAGGCCTTAATGAGGTCCAGGTGGGCTGTGTGGACAACTTTCACCTCCATCTATATCCTTGGTAACTGTTTCAAAGAAGTCAACTAGGTTTAGGAGGCAGCATCTGCCTTTAACAAAGCCAAGTTGGGTACAGTCCAGTGTCTGGAGGTTCCCAATGTCTCTGTTTATGGGTTCCATGATAATTTGCTCCATAGCTTTGCAGACCAGACTGAGTAGGCCTATAGGACAATTGTTTCCAGGTTCTGTTGTGGCACCCCCTTTGTGGAGCTGGATGACTGTTGCTGTATGCCATTCTTTGGGTACATAGCCTGTGGTAAGGTTGAGTCTGGACAGTGAATGTAGGTGAGGGTGGAGTTCCTTTTGGGGCTGGTGTAAGCCACAGCCTGGGACACCATCCAGTCCCATTGATGCTGTGTTCTTAGCTTTGGAGAGGGCTGATTCTACCTGCATGTCCATGAAGTCTGGGGCTCTGCATTCTTCTGGGATGGACACAGGCCCTTTTGGGGGTGATGGGGGGGAGTTTGTACTGAACTTGTCCACCAGGATTTTATTTATTTATTTTATTTATTTGCAGTTGGTTTACCAGGATAGTCCATTGGGCCAAGATGAACCCATTTTCAATGGTGTCCTGGGGAGAAAAGCTCCAAACAATTGAGGTTACAGTAGGTTATTAAAGATGATTATACATTGTAAAAATTTAAGTAGGCAAATAAACAAATATTACAATTAATTCAACAAGCGATGACACTTATATCAGATACAAAATTAGAAGGATTCTACAAAGTTAGAAATGAGAAGTCATTGCATATTAAGTGTCATGCACTTAAGAGGTAGAGTGTAGAGTATTCTTGCATATACCATAGTAATAGTAAGAATGTAAGAGTTAGGTGAAATGATAAAGTGAGGATGTGGGCAATGTCAATTGGTTCAATGTATCTTTTGCCATTTTGCAGTAGCTGACAGCATATTTGACAGTTGCCACCTAAATGTTTGGTATAGCGAATGAAGGGTTTGTGGTTGTATTTTTACATTCCTTGGCAATTTGTCTTTAGAAACTGGCCTTGGATTATTTTATGAGCGATCATTGTTTCTTCCTAATAATGATCAGTGATGCCTTTCCTTTTGTGAAATTTGCTCTATCATGTGTTCATTTCCTCCTTCTGTTGTATAGCTTATTTATGGGCAACGACCACCAGATTGGCTTCTTATTTTTGGAAGAGTGTGTCTTGGTTTTATTTGGGATGTCTCGATCCATGCATCCATGTAGATGCTCATAGAATGCACTTGTAAATGATTCGGCAGATTGTATAGCATTATCCTATAGCAAGGGGGCTTTGGAACTTTCCACTTTGGTCTTGGGAAGTGTGCAGTTTGCTTTTGAAAATGTCTTCACAGTGGTTTCCTTGACTGGGGGGGGGGATGTGGATGTCCAGTGTGATTACTTTATGATCTAATAATACCAGTGAGGGGTTTATCTCTGTTGTGGAACACTGGTACCCCATATTGGTGATGATCAGGTCCAGTATGTTGTCACCTCTAGTGGGCATGGTGACCATCTGTTCCAGGGCATTTGAGTTTTTAAAGTCTAGGAAACATTGGACAAAGGACGTTGTACACGAGTAATTCTCCCAGTCAATGTTTGAGTTGTAATCTCCTCATATAATGGTGTTTGTTAGGACCTTTATATTTTCCACTGTTCTCAGGAATACTGAGTAAGGTTCCTGAGACAAGGTAGGTGATCTGTAGCAGGCTAAAATCTGATAAGCAGCTTTGCCCAATGTTAGTTGTACTTGCATGGTCTCCAAGCCCTCATGCTGTGCCACTAACCTGAAGGTGTGGATATCCATAAGGTAAATGGATACACCCTTTCCTTTTGTATTTCACTCTGGGTTTTGTGGCCGAAGAGCAAAGGGATTGTGAGTGTTTTACATGGAGCATGTCCAACAGCTCTGTGTTTGACATAGCTTTGTATGTTAGGCAGAGATCACCTCTGAGTAGGCGATATGCGAGAGAGTACAGCTGGAGCATTTTGAGACGGTCTGTGTATGGCATGTATTTCAGGCTGCTAATGCTCTTTATTGATATTGATATTCATTGATATTTATGACATAGCGAAAGAAAGCTTCATGGTTATCTATGGACTCTTTGACAATATTTTTGCCAGAACATGGATTGGATAATGTTAGGAGTGCTCATTGTTTATTGATGATACTGATCGGAGATATATTGATCTTCTTTGAATTTTCACTTTCTTTGAACAACTTAAGTACTTGTAGTACATAGTTTGATTATGACAGGAGTCCAATATATGATATGGGTCTGTCTTCATATCACTGTGTGCGCAAGGCAGGATTGGTAAATAGTGACAAGTTTCTGGGGTAAGAACTGCAACTGCCAGATATGTGTGGCCCACTGCTGTACTCAGATATGGCCTAAGTGTGTGAGCATATCCAGTATGACCTTTCGGTATGTTGTTGACTGACATTTGCTTTGTTTATTTAAGTGTGTGAGCATGCCCAGTATGACCTTTCAGTATGTTGCTGACTGAAATTTGTAAAATTTGTTTAAGTGAGCATGCCCAGTATGGACATATATACTATATGTGTGTGAAAAATCAAGTTGGTTTTTACTTCAGGGCTCACCTTTGTGTTGTACATCGACAGGACATATGCTTTGCCTGCAGGGCTTCCATGAGTCACTTTGCATAGACTTATCAACATTTCTACATATTATTAGTACATTTCTACTCGGGGGCACACCTGATTGTTATTGTGGGTGTACATAGGATGAGGGGTTCACCTGACACTTATACACATTTGCTAGGCCTGCACTGCTATGTCAGGTACACCATTTCAGTATGTACTGTTGCCTATCATACTGGCTTGAGGCATACTGCTGTACTACAGATCTTAGCTTCCAATTTCACATATATTAGTTTGTGACTTCATAGCCTACCCAACCCACATCACACTGCCTGGCCTGCTGTTATCTGTCTGCATAGGTTTGGGGGGAAGTTCAGAGGGCATGATACAGCATTTGTTTGTGTTTGTGTTAGTCTACAATTGTCCTGCTGTGTCTGTGCCACTGAAATGCTGTCATGGCTTAGTGGTTCAGTACTGTGACTATAGTGCACAGTAACCTGAGTTTGAGCTCTGTCACTGCTTTTTATTTTTCTGCTGGGCAGACCTGACTGGTTAAGGAACAGTAAAGCAGGTGTGAGCGTGTTTACCCGACTTTGGTCAACTTTGCCTGACTTTGCCCAACATTGCCCAAAGTTGCCCGACGTTGCTCAATGTTGCGCTAGGTTGCACGGTGCGCAGCTCCCCACAATTGTGCTTAAATATGCTAAACAGTGGTAAAAGCTGCTAAGCACTGCTTTATATTGCTTAAACCATGGCAATCATTCCTCAGGTGGTGCTGCAGGGCTGCCTATGTTGGATGCACATGGTACACTCCCTATACATGTTTGAAAACAGGTAGTGTCAAGTTAGGCATTCCTTTTATTCTATGTGCGAGTCAGAGAGAGATCATTTCCAGGGTTCCTACTGAGCCAGTGTATGAGCTATGCGTTGCCTCTTTGACAAGGTCAAGGCATACTGAGCACGCCTCTTTCTGCCTACTGGGGCAGGCTCAGGTTGTTCCTCCTCCGAGTCATGCTCTGCCTGTGATGGCCTTGGCAATGGTGGGGGGCTGTTTGGCCCTGCCCCATGCTGTTCCTGCTGCAGCTGTTTCCACAGGATCATATTGTGTAGCATGGCACATACCATGACAATTTGGGTACATGTAGTTGGTGAGTACTGCAAGGCACCGGAACCATGACTTGAACATCCCAAACACACGCTCAATTACATTTTGTGTTTGTGCGTGTGTCTCATTATGGAGTTCTTTTTCAGGTGTGTGTGCATTTCTGATGGGTGTCATCAGCCATGGCTCCAATGAGTATCCAGCATCCCCCACTAGGTGACCATCAGGGATGTCCCCATTGGCAAATGTCTGGTACAGCTGTGTCAGATGCCAGATATGGGAATCGTGGTAGCTTATAGGGCAGCCAGCACACACATTCAGTATTATGCCCTGGGCATCGAACATGACCTGGCAGTTGATGGAGGGAAAGCCCTTGCGGTTGATGTAGGCCCTACTCCGCTCACCGGCTGGTGCTTTGATGTGTATGTGCGTGGTGCACCCACTACCTCAGGGTATTCCACTTTTTGCTGGAAAAGACACATATTGCTGGCCAATGCCTCACAGGAATTGGGGAAATATACATGATCACCCGACATGTGCTGACATGGCATTCAGGAACTGGTGCAGTACCCTGGATGCTGATGCCTGTGAAATCCCCATCATATCACCAGTTGGTCTCTGGAAGGTACCTGTTGCGAGTATTCTTAGGCCAACACATACCTTGGTTTCCACTGGGATGGGTTCCCCTCTGTTGGTTCTGTGTATGAGGCATGGCTTGCACAGCTCAACAATTTGCTGCAGGAGGACTCTGTTCACACTATAGCGCTCCACTATCTCCAGCTCATGTAGCCCCTGGTAGGTTATCCTGGGTCTGTACACTCTTCTCTGTCTCCTCACTGTGGGTTGCTCAGCAGCATTCGCAATGGCACCACCCTCAGCAGCTTGCACATGTTGGCTTATAATAGCAATGGCAGCCCCTAACATTTTTTTTGTCTGAGTTAAGCTTTTTAAGTTTTCACTCTTTGTATACTGCAGTGTTGCAGTGTTTCTGAGAAAAACATGGGGGAATGTTGTTTGCAGAGTTTTAAGTGCTGGGCTGGGATAGTGTACTGCATGTATAATTGGCTGATTCTGATTTATTTCACCTGGCAGCTCTGCTAGTTCTCCTTGGTTAACTTCCTACTACTTCTTTTCCCTTTCTGTTTCCACAAGGGGCAGTGCCGCGCAAAAAAGCGCAAACGCACACACGAGCACACATGCACGCACACAGGCTTACACAGGCTTACGCAGGCTTAGACAAGTGCACACGCGCGCACACAGGCTTAGACAGGTTTACAGGTGTGCGCACAGTGTAAACACGTTTGCAAGAAATTTGAGATATATCCACGGCGTACACGTTCGATTTCTGGGTTTCAGCTAGGACAACTGTAGACACACCTCTTCCAATCCTGAGCAACTCAGAGCAAACACAAGCCACTCTGCTCCAATAAGCTTACAGTCTTTCATACATACCCCCTCATGATGTCACCTATCTTCTACTCTACTACTCCCCTACCCCTACACTTACACTCTAGGGACATGGCTCACATGCCAGGGAAAATTGTGATTCACTATCCTTATCCTCATTTGCATAGGATTGCCTACTAATGCTTGGTTACATCTTTCAAACTGAGCTTCCCCCCTTGGCAACCACTACTTAGTAGCCATGTTGTCTTCAGCCTGCCATTCACCTGCATGGCAGAATAATATTTTTAATAAGAATGTCTATTTTTGGCTATTTTTTTTTAGTTTGCTTAAACATCGGAGATCGGGGAAAAAAATAAAAATTGATTTTTATTAATTTTCAACCTATAAAAATGCCAATGGCCTTATATTTGGCCATTGGCATGCTTCCTCAACTGGATGCATCCTTTATTTGGAGCTTTCATAGCTCCGTTTTGCTATTTGCAGAACGGTACTCCGTTACCAACGGAGTACATTTCTGAAAATAACTCTACTCTTCCACGGACAGGTTAATGTTTCCTGGATCGCAAATTTACCTCATATGCATAGCTTTCAGCAGCAAATGAGGTGCAAAAGTAGTTTTAGCAGCTCTCATGCACACCCCTGCCTTCTATTGCTGAATCACTCGGCAGACATATTGCCTGTTTGAAGTCTTACACTACTCTTAGACTCCGTGCAAGCCTTCGTGAATCTGGCCCAGTGTTTTTATGTCTTCTGCTTATGTAACTCATTTCTCTTATTTATCCTTGTGCAAGTACTTATTTTGTTCTAAAGTTAATCTTAAAATGTACATTGCTTAATTTTATCTAGCTCATTAATACCGCTGTTCTGTGGAATGTCATACATCTACAAGATTACATTCATCCTTACATTCTATAGCATGTTCTTAAAAATCAAGTTAAAAGCATAAGATAGACAAATGTAAACATTTTGTGAATAATACAAGCCATTGCAATCTTTTTCAAAGTGATAATAGACAGTATATTCACAATCTTTTCATCACACTATAATATATTATAATAATGCACAGAAACACAGAATTATATATTTTGCTAAAGTTTTACAAACTGTCATATCTTAGAAACAGTACAACCTAGACATGTATTTTGCAAACATTTTTGCTAGACACACATAAGCAGTCATATTACAAATAATTTGCTACTACTCTTCCCAGTAGTGCACACCATTTACTGCAGTCAAAAAAAGAATTAGATGGAGTTTCCCAATTACCTAAAATATGTCCAACTAAAATGTGTCCACTTTTTCTCTCCCAGCACTGAGAATGCCTAGCCATAGCATCACTCGTCACCAGTGTTATGCTCCCAATATAAATTCATTGCGTATCAACACAAGTCTCATGCTTCACACATAAATGCACTCTACTCCTGAAATATGGAGACCCCTTGGACCTGGCTCCTCTTTCTCTCAGACAAACTGAGGACTCTTCTACTTTCTCAAACTTTTGTCACACCATCGTTCTATCACACATGGAAAGTCTTTTCTACAACAAACTCCTTTACCCACATTTCCCTGACAATCTAACACTAGAAATATCTCTTTGAGCACAACCTACAACTCATTCTGTATGTATTTTGACTGTCCTCCTGGCTAGTCTTTTCTACAACAACCTCTTTCACCCACATTTCCATGAAACTCTTCCACTACAGGGCTTTCCATAAGCACATCCTAAAACTCAGTTTGTGTATATTGTGAATATCCTCTGCAATCAATTTTCTTCTTCTTTTGGCTTTTGCCAGTTAGGGGTCATCACAGCAGATCACCTGTCCACTCATGATTGGCAGTGGAGTTTTATGGTGTTGAGTTGCCAGCCCAACGCCCAACCTTCCGCAGAAGGCACACACACACACGTGCTTGCAAACACTCACACCTAGGGCCAATTTAGAGTGTCCAATCCACCTACAGCATTTCTTTGGGATGTGGGAGGAAACTGGAGCACCTGGAGGAAACCCATGCAACCACAGGGAGGACATGCAGACTCCATACAGAAGGCATCCCAGCCGAGAATCAAACTGGAGAACCTCTTGCTGTGAGGTGGCAATGCTAACCGCTGCACCACCATGGCTGCCCATCCTCTGCAATCAATATATCTTTAATATTAATAGACCTTTTGTCACCTTAATACTAATGGATCTTTTGTCACCCCTGTATAGTTGAATTAGTTTTACTATGTATAGTTTTGCATATCAAAGTACTGCACTCTGTAGAACCTGACAGTGTTTACATTCCTCTTCTTCTTCTTTCAGTTTTTCCCAGTTAGGGGTCACCACAGCAGATCACCTGTCCGCTCATGATTGGCAGTGGAGTTTTATGGTGTCGAGCTGCAAGCTGCTCCAACCTATCATAATGGTCTATACTATGTCTTAGCAGGGAGAAAAGAAAACATCTGTAAGATGTATACCACATCAGATACAAATGTTAAGACTGCAGCTGTTAGTGAGGAAAATTCCAAACCTGGGCAGTCTACTCTAATTAGGAAAGTTGTGATTATAGTCCTATGATATAGGGAAGTTGTGATTATAGTCCTATGATATGATAGTCAAGGACTGGAGTTCAGCAAGTATTTCAAATGGCCTGTCAAGGTGTGGAAATGGGCAGTGTAACTCAAAATGCTTCTTTAACCTTCAAGCTTTGTAACTAAGTGATATTAAGAAAATTTGATTTAGTCTAAAAGCATAGGACAATTGTGATAGAATGTTTTATAATTATTAAATATAGAAACATTGTCCTGAACTAAAGTAAGTTTGTTTATTTTTCAGAAGAAAATATTATAAAATTCAGTTCTTTCCAATAAATTTCACAGTATATGTACTGTGTAATATGTACAAACATATCCACAAATTTTCAGTTGGGCTTTTTCAGTATACATGGGACAAATTTGGCCTTTGCAAACTTAATTTCTTCCTAAAGCTGTATTGCCATAAATGGACTGAAGTTTGCATTAGAGTATGTGGCCATGAAAAAAGATGAAGCTTGTATTAACATTTTAAATTCAACAGGAAATATAGAACTTGGGAGTCTTTCAAATTCAGAGTGCAACTTTGTCTTCTGAACTATGCATAGAAGACCTTTTGGTCTGAGAGTTTGTCTGGGAGTAATTTCCTGTCAGTTTTCTTCTTCTTCTTTCGGCTTTTTCCTGGTTAGGGGTCACCACAGCAGAAAAGTGAGAGGCAGATAGAATACAGCCCATCTTAAATTGTTGGTTAGTAGAGAGCTTACTGGCATCTAAAGTTTATTTCCATGAAGGGACATTTAGTCAAGATTACCTTTATTACAACTATTGCTGCAGTTCATAGACAAGTGCTGCACCTTTGCAGTACTAAATGGAATGCAACTGGTAGAGAAAGACACCCCAAAGTTAAGCAGATGCGTATCAGAGAGACACAGTACCAAGATACTGCACAAATGACTGGATAGCAGATTAAAAGGGCTGCATTACTTTGAAGAGTGGCACTAACCTGGAACAGAAGTGGCCTTTCACTATAGATTATAACTGGGATTCATAGACAAGTTCTGAATACCTGTGCAGCATCAAATGGCATGGGGCTGATTAGCTGTTCAGATATACATTAGGATCAGCATATAAGTTCATTCATTTATAGGTTTATACTAGATGAATGACCACCAGGGTCCTTACAAGCCTAGCCATGCAATCTAACTCAGTTTTGTCTCTGAGTTCATTGGACACCTATATCCTGGGGTATGTTAGTAAACGGGTAGCTAAGGGTTATGTGGGGGGTGGGGAAGTTATGTTACTCGGTGACTAATTTACTTACTGTCAGCCTCTATCAGAGACATGGTGGCCAAATCTGGGAAATATTTGTGATTTCCCATCTAATGATCAAGGTTTCTTTTGAATAGGGTCTAGGAAAAACTCTGCTTAATGTAAATGGGGAGCTTATTCCATAGTGTGGGATCCTTTGAGACACATATCTGTCACACCAGCATGTTTTATTTATGTATCAGACAAATTTCAGATCCTTAGATCTAGTATTTATGATCCTGTTTGCTTTGCGGATGTGCAAGAGATTCATCAGAGGTAGATCTGTGGATGCCTTATAAGCTAAGCATAGATCGTTCCTCAGTAACCTGTATGAGACCGAGCACAGAGATAGAACCTTAAGGCAATCTGTGTGGGACAAGGTATTATATCATAGATTTTGCTGTTGAGGAGCCTTTGAGAGCACTCCAGCTGTTTCAAGTGCATGATTAGATATATGCCAACGAGAGCACTGTACTCAGTGCTGGGTCTGATTAGGGTCACTATGATATTTTATTTTATTTTTATTTAACATTTGTTGACCAGGAAAGTCTGACTAGGTTCCACAGAGCCTGTTTTCAGCAGAGGCCCAGGGAGAAATGCTCCAGATATCAGGAAAATGACTACATAGTAAATCAGAAAGGCTGCATTATGGGGATGTGGCTCTAAGGGGGAGTGTGACAAATGACTGCTTGACTGAAATGGCTGATATCACCACCAAAGCAGGCTATCACAGCACAGTTTATACACATATATGCACACAAGCAAGTACTGAATAGTTGCCACTTAGTCTATAGGCAATCACCAGAGCAAGGTACCGAATCATTTCATAACTGGAATGTGAAGGAAAAGAAGAGAAAGGGAAGCATGAAAGAGGACTATAACATGTACAGGAAAACACACAAGGCTAAGCATAAGGTATGACAGGTGGAGAACGAAAGGCAATACATTTGTAATATATGAAGAAGGACAGTGCGTGGGGTATGTGGAGCAAAATGACTGGGGAATGGTTAGAAGGATAAGAAAAGGTAGCAGATGTAGACAAGTAAACATAAAACAGATTCAGACAGATAGTGGTGAGAGGTACACAAATGGTTGGGAGGACAGTGGATTGACTCAGACTGACAGAGGGCAGTCAGTTTGTAATGGGGAAGTTTGGACAATGATCAGCAAAGAATGAGGAATTGATCATCTACACAGCAACATGAAAAAGGCCATGGTCAAATAAGAAATTAGCCTGGAAGGCAACACCCCACTATTATTCATGTCTGTGACTGACATCATGAGCAGGCTGCACCTCCGATGGTCCATTGGTAAACAGAGCTCATGT
>NC_056726.1:1415986460-1416248960 GCF_019279795.1 Protopterus annectens
TCCAAGTTATCACTCTAGCAATATCCCTAAACTTAGTAGCACAACACTATATTATGCACTCTCATATACAGACACCACACATTATAATATTTGCCCGCAATGTTTAAGAACTACATAACTGACCAATTCAAAGCTAAACACATATGCTCTCATTCTTTCTCCAAAAAAAAAACACAATACATTCTCACACTCATCACCAAACTCAAACATCTGTATCACCATTTCAACACCAGGCTCACCATAAGTGGGGACATCCACCCCAACCTAGCCCCAAATCCATCCTGTCAAACACAAACTTCTCCAACCCAATTATCAGAACATAATACCCCCACTATCTTCATCCCTGGGCAAACCAACAACTTCAGCAAAAATCAACCATCTCTTAATGCTAAATATTAATATTAGAAGTATCAAAAATAAAATACCTGAACTCCAGACTACAATAGCATACTACACCCCAGACGTAGTTGCTTTAACAGAAACCTGCCTATATAAAAACATAACTAACTCCCTTCTTCTTTCGGCTGCTCCTGTTAGGGGTCGCCACAGCAGATCAACTGCTTCCATTTCTTCCTGTCCTCTGCATCTTACTCTGTCACACCAACCACCTGCATGTCCTCTTTCACCACATCCATAAACCTTATCTTAGGCCTTCCTCTTTTCCTGTTACCTAGCAGCTTCATCCTTAGCATCTTTTTCCCAATATACTCTGCATCCCTCCTCAGCACATGTCCAAACCAACGTAATCTTGCCTCTCTGGCTTTGTCTCCAAACTTTCCAACCTGGGCTTACCCTCTAATATACTTATTCCTAATCCTGTCCTTCCTCGTCACACACAGTGCAAATCTTAACATCTTCAACTCTGCCACGTCAAGCTCTGACTCCTGCCTTTTTGTCAATGCCACTGTCTCCATCCCGTATAACATAGCTGGTCTCACTACCCTCTTTTAAACCTTCCCTTTCACTCTTACTGGTACTTGTCTGTCACAAATCACTCCTGACACTCTTCTCCACCCACTCCATCCTGACTGTACTCTCTTCTTCACCTCTCTTCCACAGTCACCATTACTCTGAACTGTTGATCCCAAGTACTTAAACTCATTCACCTTCACAACCTCTACTCCCTGCATCCTCAACATTCCTCTATCCGCCCTCTCATTCACACACATATATTCTGTCTTTGTCCTGCTGACCATCATTCCTCTTCTCTCTAGAGCATATCTCCACCTCTCCAGGGTCTCTTCCACCTGTTCCCTACTCTTACTACAGATCACAATGTCATCTGCAAACATCATAGTCCACGGGGACTCCTGTCTGATCTCATCTGTCAACCTGTCCATCACCATTGCAAATAAGAAAGGGCTCAGAGCTGATCCTTGATGTAATCCCACCTCCACCTTAAATGCATCTGTCACTCCCACTGCAGACCTCACCACTGTCACACTATCCTTGTACATATCCTGTAGCACTCTTACATACTTCTCTGACACTCCCGAATTCCTCATACAATATCACAACTCCTCTCTAGGCACCCTGTCATATGCTTTCTCTAAATCCACAAAGACACAATGCCACTCCTTCTGACCTTCTCTGTACTTCTCCATCAACACTCTCAGAGCAAAGATTGCATCTGTAGTGCTCTTTCCTGGCATGAAACCATACTGCTGATCACTAATCATCACCTCCCTTCTTAACCTAGCTTCCACTACTCTTTCCCATAACTTCATGCTGTGACTGATCAGTTTAATCCCTCTGTAGTTACTACAGCTCTGCACATCACCCTTATTCTTAAAAATTGGCACCAAAACACTTTTTCTCCATTCCTCAGGCATCCTCTCACTTTCCAAGATTTCATTAAACAACATAGTTAAAAACTCCACTGCCATTTCACCTAAACACCTCCATGCTTCCACAGGTATGTCATCTGGACCAACAGCCTTTCTGTTCCTCATCCTCTTCATAGGTATCCTTACTTCCTCCTTGCTAATCCACTGCACTTCATGATTCACTATCTGCACATCATCCAACCTTCTCTCCCTCTCATTTTCTTCATTCGTCAACCCCTCAAAGTACTCTTTCCATCTGGTCAACACGCTCTCCTCGCTTGTGAGTATGTTTCCCTCATTATCCTTTATCACCCTTACCTGCTGCACATATTTACTAGCTCTGTCCCTCTGTCTAGCCAATCGGTACAGGTCCTTTTCTCCCTCCTTAGTGTCCAACCTTTTATACAACTCTTCATACGCCTTATCCTTAGCCTTCGCCACCTCTCTCTTTGCCATACACCTCATCTCCTTAAACTCTTGTCTATTTTCTTCATCTCTTTGACAATCCCACTTATTCTTCACCAGCCTCTTTCTCTGTATACTCTCCTGTACTTCTTCATTCCACCACCAGGTCTCCTTGTCCTCCTCCCTCTTTCCAGATGTCACACCAAGCACCCTTCTAGCCATCTCTCTTACTAGCTCTTCTGTAGTTACCCAGCTATTAGGTAACTCTTCACTGCCACCCAGTGCCTGTCTTAACTCTTCCCTGAACATCATATCACAATTACCCTTTTTCAATTTCCACCATTTGATCCTTGGTGCTGCCCTCACACTCATCCTTCTCTTCTTGATCACCAATGTCATCCTACAAATCACCATCCTATGCTGCCTAACTACACATTCCCCTGCCACCACTTTACAGTCTCCAATCTCCTTCAGATTGGCCCTTCTACATAAGATATAATCCACCTGTGTGCATCTTCCTCCACTCTTGTATGTCACCCTATGCTCCTCCCTCTTGTTAAAATACTTATTCCTCACAGCCATGTCTATCCTTTTTGCAAAATCCACTACCATCTGACCTTCTGCATTCCTTTGCTTAACACCATACCTACCCATCACTTCCTCATCCCCTCTGTTCTCTTCACCAACATGCCCATTGAAATCTGCTCCAATCACCAAACTCTCACCCTTGGGTACAGTCATCACCACTTCATCCAACTCACTCCAAAATGTTTCTTTCTCATCCATCGCACACCCAACTTGTGGAGCATATGCACTAACAACATTCATCATTACACCATCAATTTCCAGCTTCATAAACATCACTCTATCCGACACTCTTTTCACCTCAAAAACACTCTTAGCATACTGTTCCTTCAGGATAATGCCTATGCCATTTCTCCTCCCATCCACACCATGATAAAACAATTTGAAACCGCCTCCAATACACCTAGCCTTGCTCCCCTTCCATCTGCTCTCTTGCACACACAATATACCAACAGTCCTTTGGTTCATCATATCAGCTAGCTCCCTCCCTATACCAGTCATACTGTCAACATTCAAAGTTCTGACCCTCACTATCACAGTCCTAGCCATTACCTGCCTTCGGGCATGCCTTCTGCCTCTCTCCCTACTGGCTACAATATCATTAGACAAGACAGACCACTTCATAAGGGGGGTGGAACTGCCTTACTGTATGTATAAGTACAACTTAACTTTACTTCAAATACCAAACTCAACCCCTCCACAATTATTGGGACATACTTATCTCACAACTTGAAATTCATCCTAAAAAGATCATCACCATGATTGTGATCTATATTCCACCTGGTAATAGACCTGCTAGCCTTGAAGACGTCATATTCTGGTGTTCTTCCATATGCTCACAAAAAATCCTTATTCTGGGGGATTTCAACCTAGATTGGTTCACCTGTATATCAGAACCACCAAGTAATCTAATAAATCTCCATGGCTACCAGCAGCTAGTCCAAATTCCAACTAGATGTGATAAAAAAATCTAAAAGGGAATCTATCCTTGACTAGGTCCTAACTGACAACCCCACATTATATCCCCCACACAGGCAGTCTCCCAGATCCCTTAAGTGACCACAACATAATAACTGTATATGTAGTAGAACAAGCATATGCAAAACCACTAACTATAAATCCACTAGAAACACAAAGAATTTCTCTCCTGAGGTCCTCAATACTCTACTCTATAACTGTAACTGGACCCCCCTAAAAACCCTCCCACTTGACCAGGTTGTAGCATATTTCAAAAAAACATTTCTACAACACATAGACACTGTTGCTCCATTGCGCAAAATCAAGGTTAGCACCTCTACAAACCCCTGGCTTAGTAAAGAAACTAAACAAATCCTCAAGTCCAGAGACACTGCCTGGTTTTACTATCAAAAAAACAAAGAAACACAAAGTCTAACTAGGTACCAAGAACTGCGCATCTGTGCAAAAAATGCATTAGGCTGGACAAAACATCCTACTACATAACATTGCAAACTAAATACCAACACAACCCCCCAAAATTTTGGAAAAATGTAAACCAGCTACTAAAACCGACCCAAAGGCTACCCCCAAACAAACCACCCCTGACATTAAAGTTCCCATTGAAACACAGTTCTACTCCCACTTTGTGAACTTGATTCTTTCCCTAGTATCATAGGACAGTTCCAACCGCACTACCCCCCTAACATAAATAATACTCATACAAGCTTTACCCTCAAAACAGTTTCCACCACCTCAATCAAAAGCATGCTCTCCAAACTAAAAATCTCGTCAACAGCAGATGACCTACTCCCCAGCTATTTCTTGAAACTCACAGCAGAAGCTATTGCTATCCCAGTCTCCTCTCTCATAAACAGATCAGTTGTTGAAAACTATGTGCCCAAACTCTGGAAAATATCCTGTGTTACACCCATACATAAAGGTGGGGCCTCCACTGAACTTAATAACTATAGACCAATTGCTATAATCTTCCCCCTGGCCAAAATCCTAGACAAACACATCCATACCCAGGTGCTAAAATATCTCCTAGACAACAATATCCTGTCACCTACTCAACATGGTTTCAGACCTGCCCATAGTACCACTACAGCCCTCCTCTGCTTCACAGACACAATAAACGATCTCTAAAACAAAAGCCTACAGGTGTCAACTCTTTTTTTGGATATGTCCAAAGCATTTGACACAGTCTCACACCAAATCTTGCTAAACAAACTAAACCAATATCACCTATCAAATTCCACTCTTACATGGTTCCAAAGCTACTTAACTGACATGTGCCAAGCTGTAAAATGGGAAAATGCTCTCTCTCCTCAGCTGCTTATAACTATAGGAGTCCCACAGGGTTCTATCTTAGGACCACTACTGTTCACAGTCTTCACAAATGACCTCCATACCTCCACACAGCATGCATCTATCATTCAGTATGTAGACAGTACTACCTTAATCTGTTGCACAAAGTATTCCCGCCCTTCTGCAAACAACTCAACTGGCATTCTCTGATATTGAAAACTACCTTACCAAAGCCCAACTTATCCTTAATCCAAATAAAAATCAGCTTATGATTATAACCAGTTCTAACAAAAACAGTGATAACAGTCAATTCACTATCTACTCTGCAAATGCTACTCCAATCCCTCCAGTGGCACAGGCTAAGCTATTGGGAATAACCATAGACTCCCATCTAAAATGTGATAGTCATCTAAACTTAACTATTAAAAAAGTGCGTGCCAAACTGGGATAACTCTACATTATCAAACCGTTTCTTACCAACAACACAAGATCAGCCATTGCTCGCTCCCAGCTTCTATCCACCCTATTCTATGCATCTCCCATTTGACTAAACTCAACAAAACTGAACTAAGCAAAATGGAAGCCTGCTATAACAGAACTGCCCATTTTGCTGCAAATTGCTCATATAGAACTCATCACTGTACTGTTTTGAGCCAGCTTCACTGGCTTGAACTGCCCAACCTCCTAACCTACAATCAGCTCTGCCTCTGTCACTCTATCTATTACCTCCCCAATAAGAGTCATGCCCTCAAAAACCTAGTACGTCACTCAGCCAAAAGGCATCTTAGATCATCAAGCAAACTACTACTAGAAGTCACCAACAGCTATAATAGCTTTGGAGACACACTATTTAGTAGTTCAGAGGCTAGAAAATGGAACTCTCTCCCCACTAGCATACAAAACACATCATCCATAGCCTCCTTTAAAAACCTGATTAGGCAACATCTCAAGCAAAATTGGCAGTGCAATGACTGCTTCCCAGGCTAGTGAAAGTGGATAAGGTACACATACTGATTCTAGAGTGTTTGATAATAGTTTTCACTCTTACTCACAAACACTGGCCAATGTACAATGTATGTACTGTACCTATGTACTATGTATGTATTCTACCTATGTTCCAAATTTCAGCTGTACACCACAAATCTATCAATTACCTTTATTTTTAAATTAATATTTTCTTGTTTCTTCTCTCCACTGTAACTGTTGATGTACTGCATACCACTGTAAATACATGTATAGTATAATTTGTGTGTATACTGATAATGTCTAAATATCTAAATGTATCTGTAATTATTTTTCTGTGTGGAGCTTTTCTCCCCAGGCCTCTGATGAAAAAGGGTCTTTTTTGCTCCGTCAGCCACCCACGGTTAACAAATGTAAAATAAATAAATAAATAAATAATAGTTAAAAAAACAAGTAAAAAAGATAATCCCCGGGATTCATGAAGCTCGGTGCAAGGACGGTTTTAGCCTTGCGCCGAGCGTCCTCATTACAGATGGTGCAGCAGTGCCATATGAATATTTATGAGGGCACGCTGCTGCACCCACGACGTGCACAGGAAACGTGTGCAAGTGCAGGGGATGTGTTTAAGTGCTCTACGGAGGTGGAAACATGCCCCCACAGTTGCGCAACCTACTATGTTTACTATTAGAGCCCACCTCTAATAGTAAGCAATTAATTCAGTGTCCTTGGATACTGAAATGTATGCTAAGCATACAAGAGTGTCCACAAACACTGAAACAAAATCAAAGCAGGAAACACACAAGCACATAGTGGAATGTTGAGCCCCGTTCCTAGAACTTTCACAATTAGATTCCCCGTGTCCCTATTTTACATTTGTATTACTTCATTATTGAAAGTGTAAGCGAAGCGCAGCATGTTTGCATGTTGCTGCCCCCTGCTTAGCATAGCTTACACATCAAAATCATCCATATAGAGAAAAACATGCAGAATCAACGTTAACATCAATAGTGTAGTGGTTAGAGTATCTGTCTAACAAACAGCCAGTCACAGTTCGAGTCCGACTATAGCAGATATCATTTTCCATGTGGAATGTTGTTTTGCTGTATAACCTATATAATAACATGTAAATGTGAACTGGAGTACCGCATGAAATGTTTATCTAATGTCATTCAATCAAAGTGGTAGTGTCATAATGAATAAGGCACTAGTAAGCAGGTGTAAGCACAAATAAGTAGTAGTAAACATACATAAGTACCAGTAAGCAAGTCTAAGTGCACTTGCTTGGGTGTAAGCAGTGCCCAGCATGTATGTGCATGTGTATGTACAGATATATATATAACATATATATCTATGAAAAATGAACATCGTGACAATAAAGCATACAAAAAAATGAGAAGGGAATCAACAGCAACTCCAGTATTATTTAGTGCTGTCAGCATATGTCATATCAAGCTGGGCAGGGGTGAGCAAAGCACTGCTGCTCACACCACAGGCAGGATACTACGAGTGGGAGTAACATTGTCAATCTGCTAAGTCTACTTTATAAACAATCACAGAGTAGTCCCTGGTGGGACTACCCAAAAATTGCTAAGATGGTTGGACCTCCGACCATTACACAAGCAAGGGCAGGTATGTTCAAGGACTAAATGGTGGGACAGCCTAATAATACATGGGTTGGGACAACATACGTGTAGGGCCCCTAACACTGGGGAGAGGTCAATGTGTGGAGGTGTGGCATGGCTGTGATAGCAACTGTAAAATGGATGGTTTGCATGTATGTCAAACTTGGGTGGGGTGGAGGAACTATGGGTATGAAATTATGGATCCAGGCTTGGCAGGGTTGGATGGCCTGGTTCTAATTGGACCACCTCGTGGAGGTCAGTGAGCTCATTATAAATATAAATCCATATACACATGCATGCATCTATATGTAGATGTACATTCCCTGTAACACATTCATTCCTTTTGCAGACATAAATAACATGAAAGTGCCCCTACACACCTCGACAGTAGATAGATTAATAGGTTGTACATAAGAGGGAAGTGATGAAACTGCTAAACGCAGAAGTGTGTACAATATCCGAAGTCAGTGCTGTTCTCAAAAAATCAAATTTGAGGAATTTCTCACACAGAATCATTCCTGTGATCTGCCTGCTATGGTAACGCCAATAACTAAACTGGTCCTATTTGTAATATAATTTCACAGAACTTGTACATCATTAGCTCTCATGTGTAACGTGTGCGTTACCACATAGTCATACTTATTAATTTATTGTGGTGTCATGTTAATGGGAGTAATGTAATGAAGTAGTCTAATCTTGAAATAAAGACATGTGTGTCCCAGGTGGGACAACCCAAAAATCTTGAATAGTGTCCATTTGGTCACTCATTTCACCAATGTTTGTGGACTAAATGTTTGGGATGTCTGAGGATACATGGAGTGAGTCAACACATGGTATGGGTCTACAGGAGAAGGGCGTGGCCAATGTGTAGTTGTGTGGATACACCGTGTATCCAACTGGAGAATGAATGACTGCTTGTTAATGAAGTGTCAGGGTGGGTGTTTGAGGAACTAGGATTCATGGGTATATGGGTATATATGGAAATGAAGCAGCACAGCAATAGGGTAGTGGTTAGAGCATCCGCCAAACGAAAAGACATTTCTGATATGAATCCCACTGCAGCACATACCATTTTCCATTTGTAATCTGTATATGAACATATTTCGACATCTGTCTGCTGTATAACCTGCATAATAACAATTAAAAGTGAACTGGAGCGAATTGTCTGTGTCATAATGAATAAGGTACTAATAAGCAGGTTTACGCATAAATAAGCATCAGTAAGCGTGTTTAAGTGCATTTGCGTGGGGTATGCATTGCCTTACAGACATATATATTTATATATATATATATATATATATATATATATATATCTATATATGGATCTACTACTTTTGATCGACAGCACATTTGGTCGACAGCACATTTCATAGGTTCATAGATAGGTACTAGGCTATCGGCCCTGGGGCCTATACAAGCCCAGCCAAAAAGGTACCCTGGCTACTGCCACCCAAGAAAATGATTTTCCTGTGCCACTGTTGAGCAGAGCCACAGAGGTGATCCCCGGGGTGAATTTCCTATTTCCCATCCAATCAGAAGAGTGCTAATGAGGAGCTTTGCTTGATATAGATAGGTACTTTATTCCAGAGTATGGGAAGTCTCTGTGACAGGAATCTATTCCTCCAGCATGTTCTGTTTATTGTGGTGACAAGGTTTAGGTCCCTAGAGCGTGTAGCTCGGAGGGATTGGGATTTCTTTAAGTGGAGCATGCCCAACAGCTCTGGGTTTGACATAGCTTTGTATGTTAGGCAGAAATCACCTCTGAGTAGGCAATATGCGACGGAGTAAAGCCGGAGTTTTTTGAGATGGTCTGCGTAGGGCATCTGTTTGAGGCCGGTAATCCTCTTTGTGAGGTATTTCTGCGGCCTTTCCAGTTGTTGTAGATGTCTTATGAGGTACATACCAAAAGGGGCGATGTACTCTATAATGGGTCTAATGAGTGATGAGTAGAGGGGAACAATGACCTCTTTTTTTTCTGGATGAGAAACCTTTTGTGATGAGGTGTGCCACGTAGCAGGATTTCCTGACTACTGTGGCGATGTGGTTATCAAAGGAAAGACTACTGTGATCGAAAACCAGTATTCATGGCAATTGACAGGGAGTTTTCCCCCTCCCCAAAGTTGTGCGACCCTGGATTTGATATATATAGTTAGGGGCGTGTGGGGGGCACAACCCCTCACATTAAGGGGTGTGGGGGGGCAAAGCCCCCCACCTATTTTCATTTTAAACTGTGTACTTTTTGTTTAATTTTCTTCTTTTAAATGAATATAACTGGGAGGCTTCGCCCCCACACCCCCCAATGTGGGGGCTGTGCCCCCCACACCCCCACTAACTATATATATCAACTCGAGGGTCGCACAACTTTGGGAAGGGGAAAACTCCCTGTTAATTGCCATGAATACTGGTTTTCGATCAAACATGCTGTCGACCAAATGAGTTTCGATCAAATGTGCTGTCGATATATATATATATATATATATATATATATATATATATATATATATATATATATATATATATATATATATATATATATATATATATATATATATATATATATACAGATATATATATATATATATATATATATATAGATATATATATAGATATATATATATATATAGTTGCAGACATAGCATTGTCGCCTCACAGCAAGAGGTTCTCCGGTTCGATCTTCGGCTGTGGTGCCTTCTGTGCAGAGACTGCATGTCCTCCCTGTGGTTACGTGGGTTTCCTCCAGGTGCTCCGGTTTCCTCCCACATCCCAAAGACATGCTGTGGGTGGATTGGACACTCCAAATTGGCCCTAGGTGTGAGTGTGTGCATATGTGTGCCTTCAGTGGAAAGTTGGGCGACAGGCTGGCAACTCGACACCATAAAACTCCACTGCCAATCATGAGCAGAGAGATGATCCGCTGTGGCGACCCCTAACCGGGAAAACCCGAAAAGAAGAAGAAAAAGATATATATTTATGTGTGTGTGTGTGTGTGTGTGTGTGTGTGTGTGCATGTAGATATACACAGATATACAGCTATGATAGGAAACAGCACACAAGAATGACATATGTTCACAGGCTATACCAATGGAAGTGAGGGGCCCAAGCAAGAAACATGTAACATGTAGCATGACCTTCCCACCCACCCCCAGCCAGACAGAGGAAACATACACAAACCCGCAAACAATGTAAATAGTCCACTGCTCCCCAGACCACAGGCAGGATACAACCAGGGGGAGGGTACACAGTGTATCCATGAAATCTAATCTTGGAACACAGACAAGAGCATCCCTTGCAGGAAGCACCAGAAATTGACATATAACCAAAGGAAGGCGATACGATGACCATTCTGGCCAGGGTGTGCACATACCCAGAATACAAGAGTGTGAAAGCCTGATGACCCATGGGTCAAGACAACGTATGACATGGATCCCGTGAAGTGGACAGTGGGCAGCGTGTAGTGGTGTGTTCAGAACCTACCTGCACCCAGAGTAAGTATGGGTGCTGTAGAAGAGGTGCGGGTGGGGGAACTATGGGTAGCTAATTATAGCTCTAGGTGTGCAGGTGTTGGCTGATGTGGGTCTGTATGGACAGCCCCAGGGATGTAAGCAAAAGTGTTCATTGGGCAGAGGCATCGCCCAATGAGCAGCCACACCCGCTTCGAGTCCCACTGCAGCAAAGTGTAATCTACGTGGCAAGGAATGGAATAACCAGATGTAGATGTATATATGTAGAGGTATGTGTGTGTATATCTACCCATAGCTACATGGAGATATACCTCTCCCTCTCCATAGTACAAATGTATACATACAGAGACAGAATACATATACATACCCACATATAGATATATACATATGCAGACACCCATATACCCATATGTCATTAGATATATATAGACAGCAATATATAAATATATACATGTATGTATACATATGCAGATATATCTGTATATATATATATATATATATATATATATGTGTGTGTGTGTGTGTGTGTGTGTGTGCGTGTGTAAATATACACATGTATATAGCTAGGATATGATACAGCAGTTACAAATTACATATGTTCACAGGCTGTGCATATGGGGGTGAGGGGTCCAATCAACAAACGTGTAACATGTAGCATCAACCCACCCAACCCCAGCTAGACTGGTGAAACATACAGACACACAATACAAGTAAACACACCACTGCTTCCCAGACCACAGGCAGGATACTACCAGTGGAAGAGTCCTGCCAGGTCTAATCTTGAAACAAAGACATCAATTTCCCTTGTGGGGCACCCCAAAAATTACTGATCATCGGAGTCAGTTCCTGTAATGAGTCATCAAACCAGGCTGTAGACGTACATGGGCAAGTAGGTTGAGCAAGCCTGATGACCCATGACAACGTACAACATGAGTCCTGACACACGGAGAGTGGGCAGTGTGTAGTGGTGTGGTTAGACTCCACCTGCACCACAGTAAGGATGAGTGGTGTAGAGGAGGGGCAGGTGGGGGAAACTATGGGTATGCAATTATGGGCCTAGGTGTGCAGGTGTTGTCTGGCTTGTAACCAAAAGTAACCACTGCTTACCATCACGCAAACCTGTGCACACCCACTCATAACTGCTTCAAAGTGCCTTAATCACTCCGTATCCAGCGGTCCTTGTTCGGCCCAGCAACAAAATAAACAGCCTCTGCAAGGCTTGAATCCAGGACCCTGCTCACCATAGCCAATGTGATTTACCACTAAGCCATGGCAGATATACAAACATGGGATGTTATCACAAACATATCATCCAGCACAGTCATTCAACAGTATAGGAAATGTATTCCATTATGTAGATGTATGTGTGTGTGTTTATGTCCAGTAACATATACATACATAGACAGATATATATATATATATATATATATATATATATATATATATATATATATATATATATATAAAACAAGAATGTACCATGTGACAACAAAGCATTAAAACAGAATGAAAAGGGAAACACCAGCAACTCCTGTATTATGTAGTAGTGTTGTCCTATGTAATATCAAGATTCCCTCAGACAGACATGTGTCGTTAATACACGCAAACATTTGTACATTGCCCAAATACATTACTTTGTGCATTTTATTTACATTAACAAAAGAGTTCCTGTCCAATCATTATGTGAGAACAGTACTCTTGCAAGGTTATGTGTGCAACATCATCATCATTAAAAAGTTAAATGGGGTAACATAGAGGGACCAGTAGTGTTGTGTGTACAATGGGGTTGCCTGGATCACGTGTACCTGGAACTTTTAGGAGTCATGTGCATACCAGGATCGTGTGCCTGAGAGAGGGGTGAGGGCAACAGTAGTATGCTGTGATGCAAATTAAAAATGTTACATGTGTCCAGTGGATACATGTGTGAAATGGACAGCTATGTATGGGACAAAAGTTGTTCTGGGAACAGATTGGCCTTTCGTTTCCATTTTCGTAAGGTGAGAGTGGGATGTTGGGGAAGGAGAGTAGGTATGTTTGTGGAAGATAGGTTAGGTAGGATGGCAGACAAGACAGCATACAGGGGCAGTATATGACACATGTGGGGGGGATACACCTTGGACGGAGAGGGGTGTTTGGCAGTCACAAGCCCATGAGCTCCAAAATGGAAACAGTGGGACGGAGGTCCCCACCCATGGGCAGCCACCACTGCACCTTAACAGCTGTAAAGGTGGCTGTGCTGGGGGCTGTCTAGGAGGGGCAGGCTCACCCTCTAAATGTGACACTCTGCCCCCTACACACCACATCCTGGACTGTATGATGGCTGACAAGTTCCTGTCTGGACCTGCTCCTAGGGGGCAAGCCCCATCCTCTGTGGTGGTTCACCAGAAGGTGGTGCAGAGCCAACAGAGGTGGAGGTCTAAGGCTGGGCCCCAGATATACTGGCGCCCGGTGCCATGGCCAGCTGACATAGGACAGGTGGTTCCGCAGGGACCTCTAATCTCATACAGCCTATGGTCTTGCAGTTTAAACACAGATAAGGCTTACTAATAGTCAACAGCATTTAAGATTACGTATAGCAGCATGCATAGATATTACCATCAGCATAACACAATAGATGTCATACATTTGCAGAGGGAGCACAACACATGCATATAAACTGCATGACATCTGTCCAAAGTGTAGATGACTTGTGACTGCCGCTATGAACAGTGGCCCATTATTGGCATGTTACTATGAGAACCTCAGGCAGTGACTGTCATACCACTGTTTCATGTGACGTATGTCCAATCAAGGATGTGATGGCAGTAACTCTCATCACTGTCACCGTGTACTGACTGCAGTGCTCACACTATGCTTCTGCATTTCACAGATGTGTGTTCTGTGAGTAACACAAGAAACAAATGGTTCCACACACTGACCAGTCCACAGATGACCCTACAGATGTGAGTTTTCTCACAAACAGAGCACTGTCTTGTCAGTTATTAAAACATGCAGACTAGCCATTATCACACACAACCTGTTAAATTGGCAGTAGTCTGAATGAAGCATAGCTACACTTACATGCTGTAGTCATGTCTGGCACATCACCCTCCTGTCTTTAGGCTATTTTCCACTGTGTATGTTGTTTGAGGAATATCCAGATATCATCTGTGATGCTGTTTACCAAACACCAGATCCAGGTTCCACTCACAGCGACTGTCATCGGCAAACACCAACATGATGTTCCTAGATATTGTACTGTGTTTCCATGCAATTAGCTATGGGAATGTCACCACAGGTGTTCCACCTGCAATCAGCTAGAGGAGGACTGCAATAGGTGCAGAGGCCATCACCTGATCATGACCATCACTTACAGAACACAAGCTCTGCTGAGCAGGTTTACACCTCCACATCCACCAGAGAGTGTGTGGAAGGGACAAACAGAGGCAAAGTACATCAGAGAAGGCCTGGGAGACTAAAACCTACGTATTGTCTGTCACACACCTACCAGTACAGGGGTTCAAACCCCTGGCTGACTAGCCATTACTATTACAAATGTATGCATTTACTCAATGTGCCACATAACTGACATGTTGGTGTGCTGTAAGAACATATAAGTGTGCTGGTGAGCGACATCTGCAACAGAGATATAGTAGACATACATTAGGTGTAGCACACATGGCTGTCCACATGAACAGATGTCATTGTCAACACAACCACACTCTCTAAGGGACACATTGGCACACTTTGGTAGGCTTGCAAGTACACTTTCTAACTACTCAATTTGCCACACTACAGTAATGCACAGGTATTACATGCACCACAGGGAATATTCTGAGTTTCTATGGGCTAGGGCATGTAAACATGTCTGACATCAGTCAGTATGCCAATGGGAGTTACACTGAGTGTGACTGTGGTCGGGAACATCATGCTCCACATGCAGACACAAGGTGCCAGTACTGACATGCATGTGTGCATTGCTTCATGGGTGTGTAGTGGTTGGCTGTGCAAGATGGCTGTACAAGGCTGGGTGAGCGGTAATCCTTGGCATCAGGCCACCTGACAATGGTCTACAGTGTGGTTCAGTGGTGTAGTGTCTGCAATGTCCCACACAGATGGGTATTGTATGTACTGTCCTGTCATCCTGATTACCATTGTGTGTGGCCATTGCTTTGCAATGCATGCCATGTCTGTGTTTGATAGTCCTTGACATGGACATTGCCTGGGATGTGCATGTCCCACAATAATGTACAGTGACATGTTTAAGTGTACCTGGTCTGCCTGGCACATGTTGTGTACACATACTATCATCAGATGTGCCAATACTGGCCATGCCAGTACTGGCCTGGTGTGGCAGGAACTGCTAATAGATGGCAGGTTGACCCTGCACCTGCATTGATAGCATGATACAGGTATTCCCTGGTGTCAGTGGCATCTGTCCATACAGGGCATGTGTGTAAGGCATTGCATGTCCTTTGTGAATCATTTGATGGCACCACATATGTTGTAGGCATCCAGTGGGGAAAATATTGAAGGCGCATTGTCCGCAATTATGTGCCTATTGTACTGTTGGACAGGGCGCCATGCCCTCTGCAGCCCACTGCAATCACACCATGCCTACTATCTGTCAACAATGTGCAGGGTACTAGCAACATAGCGGGATATTCTAGGCAAGTGTGTTTGTGTATGACACGTGTTCAGACTGTATTCTGGGTAATAGTAGGGTTGCTTACTTTGTTCACCAGGCCTTTTGCCAGATGTACGGGTATGGCTTGCCAACCCAGTCTGTTGGCTGATTAAAATCTGTAATCCTCGTGAGGTGGACATTGTGACATATAATATGGCCACCATATAGGAAAACTACAAAACCCACTCCTCAGCATGTCCAGTGGTTAGACACTCACAGCCACCTCCACACAGGCTCTGACTGTCAAACACACACCTGCCATGTCTTGGAATAGAACTCTTACCTAACTAGTTTATCACCCTACAGCATTATACAGTTATAGCATGTGCTAATGAAATTACAGGGCTTCCCTCTCCCCAAAGGTGTATTTCACAAGGAATGACATCAGCAGGTTTACCAAAGCAGGGCATTTCAAATTTCTTGCAAGTGAGTATCCCAAAATGCATTTCTCCCAAAACAGACGGTGAGACACACACAACAGGTCCACAACTGACATGTGCGGGTATAGAACCCATGACTAAGATCTATATCACACTACTGCATGCTGATGTTATAGGACACACCACGAGGATTACTAGGGAACTTGTTTCCCAGAGGTTTATTTGACAAGGAATGACAACAGCAGGATTACCAAAGTAGGGCATTGTAAATGTCCTGCAAGTGAGTCGGCTGTAATGTGTTGGTCCCTACACAGACATTGATACACACAGAAAACATACATAAGTGCCATAGTTGTGGATGGAACCCTACCACAGTTCTAAATCACACTCCAGTGGTATGCAGTTACCTGACGTGCTACAGAGATTATGGGATTACAGCAGTCCCAGAGGTGTATTTCTAGGTGGGTGACATCAGCAGGATTGCGAAAGGTGAGTATGTAAATTGTAATGAGTGTGCATACTCTAAAAAGCAGTGTTCCCTTCTCTGCAGATAGCCACACACGCAAACAGTTGGCATGTCTGAGATTAGAACACTTACCAAACTAGTTTATCAGACTACAGCACTACACAGTTACAGGACACAATAAAGAGATTACTGGTTTACAGCAGTCTCAGAGGTGTATTTCTAGGTGGGTGACATCAGCAGGATTGCCAAAGAAGGGCATTTCAAGCTTACTGCTAGTTGTACATGTCTTTTACCTGTGTGTACCCCCTGCTTACTGTCACAAAAACACATTTACACCCACTTAAAAGTATGTTATTCAGTCCTAAATGATATTATCAACAATCCTTGCAGGTCTTGAAGCCTGGACCATGCACACCAAAATCGCTGATCTTACCACTAAGCCATCTGGGTTGTATACATATTGCATGGTTTTTATAATACACATCTCACTGCAGGTATTCCACAGTACTGAAAACAAATGGGATATTCACTTTGTGTACATATGTACAGTACCCTTGAATGTACTGTACTCTGTGAAACAACATAAACAAGTCTACATCTGTACAACTGTCATAACTAAATACATATATGCACCTACGGGATGTGTATACACACACACACACACACACACACACACACACACACACACACATATATATATATATATATATATATATATATATATATATATATATATGCATATACACAGACACAGTTATAGCCACATATATATATATATATATATATATATATATATATATATATATATATATATATATATATATATATATATACACACGTCTGAATACCCTTTTTTGACACAGTTCCCCAGAGAAGGGATGGTTGTTGTGTATGTGGTGTTTGGGGTGGGGAAGGATGGCTAAAGAAAATATACCCTGGGGATTGTGGAGTTTGGGTGGGAGAATGATGGGTATGGACATACACCCCGGCGACCACTTCTGTGTCACTGCACAACAGTGTCACAGGAAAATAACATACCCATCTCTAGCCGTTCTTGACTGTCTATTCTTTTCTATTCCTTACTATGTAATAATTTTATTGACTCCACACACCACGGATGACTACCATGGTGTGCAGCATGTTAAAAGACATAACACATGTGTATGCCTGGCTACAGGGAAGTCACACACACACAAACGCACACACTTGTCAGTATTGTACATACACGTCTTGCCTATGTAAAGGCAACTAGTAGAGTGGTATGCAGTTGAGGTATGTGCCACAGAACCCATACAATTGCACTTACTCTGATTCTGCTTCTGAGTTGGGTGTCATTACAGGACTGATTACTTGCAATGGGGAGGGGGAAAAGGGTGGTTTAGCAGATGACAAGGATAAAGGCCAGTGCAAAAGGTGGTTTCTCTTTGGAAAGCAGCAAAACCCACTGTCATAACAAGATGCAGACACAAATGCACACACACAACCACACTCAGCCATTTGCTGACACACACACACACACACACACACACATACACACACACACACACACACACACACACACACACACGGTTGCTAGTGATGGGATCAGAAATCCTGCCTATCTACAGATCACTATTACAGTACTACTCAGTTACAAGACACGCCACAGAGGTTACACATTTCAAGGCAGTCAGAATGCCCTTCTAAGATTGAGGAGATCAACAGGGATACTGGCAGTTAAGATGTACATAGCTGTAAACCTGTGTGTTTAAAGTAGGAGTCCATTACAACCTGTATGCACAAACAAGACATATCATCTGCAGGTAAGACATAGATAGGCCTGAGAGGTATAGTTGTAGAACAACAAGCCCCGAACTGGAGTATGCCCATCTGTGGAATGGACAACTACTATCACTATACAGGGTTACAGTGGTCATGCTCATATACATAGAATCACAGGACATGTTTGGATGCATTAACTCCAATTACACAAGGTGACAGTGGGCATGCTCATACACTTAGTAGCACAGGGTCGTTTGGGATGCACTATGACTACAACTACACAAGGTTATACTGGGTATGCTCATACAATTAGAAACAAAGGGCTTGTTTGGATGCACTGACTCAAACTACACAAAGTGGCAGTGGGTACGCTCATACACTTAGTAGCACAGGGCTGTTTGCACTCCTATTCTAACCACAGAAGGCCACAGTGTGCATGCTAATACACTTACATGTACAGAACATATTGTAATTGACTCTTATTGTGAACACACAGGTTCACAGCTATGTACATCTTAACTGTCTTAACTTTATTTGGTGTCTCTTCTGCTTGTGGTGCTACTATCTTTTATTTGGTGTCTCTTCTGCTTGTGGTGCTACTATCTTTTATTTGGTGTCTATTTAACTGTCAGTATATATGCACATCATACAGGTTTACTACCAGATACCTGTATATGGAAGTATACACAATCATGCATGTGTGGAAGTGACAGACAATAGGTTAGCTGGGACACACAGGTGGATGCTAACTACAGCATGTGTCACACACATTGCTGCCCTGAAAGGTATACATTGATAGCATGTTGTGGACAGTGGCATTATATTGGAACAGTGGCATGTGCATGCATAATATGTGAGCCCCATTGTCTAATGGTACTGAGGTGCAGGTGTCAAGATGACCTCTCCCATCTGTGTTAGTAGTTGTCATTATTATCAGGACCGCTACACTAAGTATATCTGACATTGGTCATATACACAACATCTGCTGCTGTCTTTCACTTTAGATGTAGCATTTGATACCAAGCACATTACTGCCACTCCCAGTGATGTCATGGTATGAGTGGCAACTGCTTGACCAAAACAATGAGCCAATGTCCTGCTGTAATTATGAGGTTGTCCAGTGTCTTTCATTCTGGGATGTCATGACTGAAAGACAAGCCTTTGTTACAGAGCACATTCATCCATGATTCAAGGGAGTGTGGATAATACCTAGGTCGCATTTACCCATATAGTGGCATTCAAAGTCAAAAGTCCTAAACTACTTGACACTCATTAGACCAATTATAGAGTACAATGCCCCTTTTGGAATGTACCTCACAAGACATCTGCAGCAGCTGGAAAAGCTACAGAAGTACCTCACAAAGAGGATTACTGGCCTCAAACAAATGCCCTACATTGTCCACCTCAAAAAACTCCAGCTTTACTCTGTAGCATATCACCTACTCTGAGGTGATCTCTGCCTAACATATAAAGCTATGTCAAACCCAGAGCTGTTGGACATGCTACACCTAAAGAAATCCCAATCCCTATATGCTCTAGGGATATTAACCTTGTCACCACAATAAACAGGGCATGCTGGAGGGATAGATTCCTGTCCCAGAGACTTCCCATACTCTGGAACAGGCTACCCATCTATGTCAAGCAAGGTTCTTCATTTGCACTCTTCAAGAAAAATCTTGATGAGTGGATGGGAAATAGGAAATACACCCCGGGATCACTTCTTTGTCTCTGCTCGACAGTGGTACAGGAAAATAACTTTCTTGGGTGGCATAAGCCAGGGAACCTTGTTGGCTAGGCTTATGTAGGCCCTTGGGCCGATAGCCTAGTACCTACCTATGAACCTGTGAACACCCTGACACCTGCAAGACAATTATATTGGATGCTTATGCTAATCAGTGCTAGATGTGTGGCTTTCATAATCCATTTGCTCAATGTAGAACCTGCAATGGGGAATACTGGCATCTGTGCAGTGAGGAACACCTGGCTGAAGGCTCTGTAGTGCACAATTGCACTACCACCATATAACTCAGATCCAGACATGTGGGCCATAACACTGGTACGGACCATTCCAGGTGGTGGTGTCCACATATTCATAAAGGCTGATCACAAATAAAGACCACTACTCCAACATAAGTCATCACAGATGAGTCAGGTACAGATGACAGTGGCAAAAGCTGCATTCTAGGTTGTATCCTCATATACATCCACCACCAAGTCCTCAGACTACCAACACACATCCATAAATGTGGTATGACATAGTATGGTAGAACACCAAATAACCTTTGATTGGTGGACTGTACCTAACCGTACATCAACTGTGCAAAGTACCCATGTATTGACACAGTTGCATAATGTGTTATGCAATGCAATAATACCACTGTTTGTAACCAGGTCAGTTGTGCACATACCAGGGTCCCTTGCATGTTGTCAGCATTAACACAGTTGACTGCTGCTGTACACCAGTAAACAACACCCTCATGGTTGGATATGACCTAAATGTACCTGCCCTGGATATGTACGTCCCACACTCATACAACATAAATGAAAATAACATAGATGTTGCTGTCCTTTCTAAATACAGATGGCTACATTCATTGCACACATGCACATGGAAGATAGGTCCATGGCTGCTGAATGCTAACAGTACATAAGGTTTGATATCTATGTTGACAGAGGTAATATTCCCTCTATACTGGCCACCCATGACACCTATCATATCATACAATAACCCATGTGGCATGTATGTCATTAGACATGTCCACCAAATGCAATACCTACAGACATACCCAAATAACAGAATCATAGGACCTACACACATGGCCTGTATTGACAGACACAGGGAAATACAGCTATGCTCTGTATGTTCCTGAGTAGTTACAGGTGATATATTCATGACATGTACACACATGTGTGCCCACAGCTCCTACATATACCCCATGTCAACAATTTCAAGCCATGCATGCTGTGTGCTGTCTGGACATTAAGCTTATTATCACAATAGCCAGAACATGCTGGGGTGAGATGTTTATAAGCCACAAACCTTGCACATGCTTGAATGAGTGTAATGCCTAGCTCAAACAGTGCACATTGCTGGCACTCTTCCAGTAATCATGAGGTGTGTGTGGCAAATATGATGTGCTCACTGTTAACCATTATAGCACCCTGACTTCACCATGGAACTGTCAAGTAACAGTTTGTGGGATCATGACATGGAATATTGCTGTGTGTGTGTTTTGCTGATATGTGCTGTTGGCTTAAATGTACATTTTGCTACTCAGTGAAGGTGGTTGTGTGTCCTACCAGTATATGAATACAACATCCATTATGGTGTAATGCTCGGCTAGGTTTCATGCATGGTGTGGGGAAGGTGTGGAATGCATCCTATTGGCCTGCTAGTCCACCTACTGATGGAGACTGCATATGTTTACATATATTGATGTGCATTTAGATTCCATGCGTATGCAGTGTCTGATGTTTGAAGGTGACTGTTGTCTTAGTACATCATGCTGTTACAATGCAGCCTCAACATTGCTAACTGTATATGGTGATATGCTCAAGGTACAGTAAGCTGTACTTTAGGTATGGACAGATGTTTGGACATGACTACTAAGTGGTGGGGCTACTTTGCAGATGAATGATTACTGTGAACAGTTCACAGGTGTGTTACAACCATTCCTACAATAACCTTAATTGCTAAGCTATGGTTTTGTTAATTGAAGTGGAAGACACACAACGCAGAATGCAGTAAGGGTGACACTGAAGGCATACCTCTTGACACCTGTAACAGAAACACCTCCACTGTGCATATATTGTACAGTTGGCAAGGGAAAGAGTCAGTATGCTTTGTAGCGCATGTGATAGTACTGTAAATCTGTAATACCTATCATGAGATAGGCAGATGTTTGATTCAAAGTACTGGCACGTGTGGGGGGGGGTGTGTCCATATATGCCACGTATGGTGGGGAATACATCCCAAATGTTTTTCACTCTCCTGACCACTGTTGTAGACATCAATACAGAGTGAAGTGTAGAAAGAAAGGCATAGGCAGGTGGTAGAATCTTACACATGTCAAGTGTCTGTATGTGTGTGACATAGGTGTACATCTTTGTGAATGCACAGTGTGTGTGTGTGTGTGTGTGTGTGTGTGTGTGTGTGTGTGTGTGTGTGTGTGTGTGTGTGTGTGTGTGTTTGTGTGTGTGTGTGTGTGTGTGTGCCTGTATGGCTGTCTGGTCCATGGACTGAGGTTGTATTTTACCATAGTGACATGTTAAGGCCCCCCTCCTCCCATCCACTCAATGCAATCTATTATCCCCATTGACGTCGTGAATCATAAAATGGCATTCTAACTGCCTGTAAACATGTACCCCCTGGGGTGAGGCTTGTTGTTACATAGCCTACTGGTGAACCCTCCTCCCCACATACACTCACCGCAATCTAGTATCCCTGTTGATGTCCTCGATCTTAGGCCATTCTGACTACCTGTATATGTGTAATCTCTGTGGCATGTCTTGTAATTGCGTAGTACTATAATGATGATTTGCACATAGGCAGGGGTTGTCATCCCAACACTGGCAACTGTGTGTGTGTGTGTGTGTGTGTGTGTGTGTGTGTGTGTGTGTGTGTGTGTGTGTGTGTGTGTGTGTGTGTGTATGTGTGTCTGTGTGTGTGTGTGTATGTGTTTGAGTGTGTGCTACTGTGTCGTTGAATCCCTTAGTGTGTGGGTGTGTCTGTGTTTGCATCCTGTCATGAGAGCGAGTATTACCGCTTCCCAATGAGAAGCCACTTTTTCCACTGGTCTTTACCCTTGTCATCTGCTATACCATTCTTTTACCTTCTCCCTGCTCCAGGTAACTATACCTATGATGTCACCTACTATGGATGTGACGGCTCTGAACACAGTAGCTTACTACACAGTTATCATGCTCTTGGATCATTAGATAAGTAAACATAATTGAAACTTGGGAGATTATAACTGTGATGTGGAAGCTAAAAAGTGCATGCAGGTATTGTCATATGGACCTGTGAGTAGTTAACATTTACATATGGGACACTAACCGCAAACACTGACATCCCCCGGCACATGCAATTATACCTGAAAGAGGAAGGAAGAACATCAAGATCAACATGCAGTTACTGTTGTTACACATGATACATACTGTCAGACATACAAAATGCATTCTAAAACTGTAATACATGGTATGTCTGCTGCCTGTCAAGACTACTCAGCAATATTAATCTACAATTATCTTCCTAGTATGTTCACCCTGTGCATCAGACCATATGAGCATGTCCCTGCACAGATCGTGTGGATGACAGGGATGTGGCACAGCCATCATCATATGCACAGGGTGATAATGTTTGCCAGAGACCTGGGCTGCACCATTGGATGACATCATGTTTGTGGGTTAGGGTCTTTGATCTCATTGGGCGTGTGTGGATGTTATGCGTGTGTGTGTTGCGGTGCCCTACATTTGTTTCTGGTGTGTGCATGTATGTGTGTACACAGGTCTGGCATGTGGCTGGCCTACACAGGGGTATTATTGACAAGTGCAGACTGTACAGAGCAGGTTTCACAGTTCATGGTGTCCGACCACGGCCATGTGACCTGCGCCTGCCAGGGGCTGCACAGGCACTACCAGGCAGAGCTCCAGATTAGGTACTGTCTGATGACATATGTCCACTGGAACCATGTCCCTGTTGGGACCATGTAGGGCCGCATGCATGCTGCTGCTACCACCACTATGGAAGTGGGCATGTGAAGTAGCATGTTTACGTAGACCTTCAACAGGTGATGTAGCTGGCCTACATCCACATGCCTGATGCTCACTCCCACCAGATGTTCCAGCACATACATTCCATGCTCGATGATTGACATGCCACGGTCAAGGACTCCCACCATGTCTTCCAATTGTCTATCCAAAACATCTGCAAGATGATGATGAGCATTTGCAATTGCCTGGATGTTATCAGTTAAAGAAGGAACAGCAGCCCTCTGAAGACTCAGATCTTCTCTGTTGTGCCATTCAGCATGTGCCTGTGCCTCCATTACAGCCTGAAACATGCATCTAGTGACACCAGCTGATGTGCTTTGTCTTGCAGGGGCATAGGTTCATAGGTTCAAAGGTTGATACTAGGCTATCTGCCCTAGGGCATTTATAAGCCTAGCCAGAGTGTGTTTGGCTTTCGCCACCCTTTTAGATTAGTTGACTGTGCCTCTGTATAGTAGGTCACAGAAGATAGCCCTTTTGAGGTTAGTTTACTGTGCCTCTGTCTAGTAGGGACACAGAAGAGATCCCATGGGTAAACCTACAATCTCCCATCCACTCGTCAAGATTTCTCTTGAAGAGGGTCATTGAGGGACTCTGCCTAACATGGATTGGGATTTTGTTCCAGAGTGAGGGGAGCCTCTGGGATATAAATATGTCCCTCCAGCATGTCCTATTTATTTATGTGCTGAGGTTTAAGTCCCTGGAGCATGTAGCTCTAAGGGATTTGGATTTCCTGAGGTGGAGCATGTCCATTTATTCTGGGTTGGACATGGCTTTGTACATCAGGCACAGATCGCCTCTGAGTAGACGGTAAGCAACTGAGTAGCCTAACTGCGTAGGGCATCTGTTTGAGTCCCTTGATCCTCTTGGTGAAGTACATTTGGGGTCTTTCCAGTTGCTGCAGGTGTCAGGTAAGGTACATCCCAAATGGGGCATTGTATTCAATTATGGGCCTGATGAATGATGAGTAGAGGGGCACAATGACCTCTCTTGATCTAGATGTGAACCCTTTCGTGATAAGCTGGGCTATATAGAAGGTCTTTCTAACCACTTTGGCAACATGATTGTCAAAGGAGAGATTGCTATCTACTTGGGTCCCCAAATCCCTAATTACTTCTTCCGTACTTAATGGATTACCACCTATGTGGTAATTTGTGGGCACTTTGTTTTTCTCAAAGGGGATGACTATGCACTTTTTGGCATTTAGCTTTAGGCCATGGCTCTGGCACCAGTTATCCATCTCTGTGAGACCCTTTTGGAGGATGCTTGTGTCAGTCGGTGAGTCGATTATGGCACCCAGTTTGCAGTCATCTGCGAACTTCATCAGCCATAGTCCTCCCATGTTAGCCTGTACCTCAGAGAAATATATACTGAACAAGAGAGGTCCCAGGACTGAGCCTTGTGGGATGCCACTTGTAACTGGTTTAGATTCTGACATGGCACCTGCAATTCTGACCATGTGGGTTCTATCCCTGAGCCAGTTTGCAACCCATCTTGTGTCATAGGGGTTGATATTTAAGCTGGTGAGCTTATTTATGATGCCCGAGTGGGGTATTGTGTCGAAGGCTTTTGTGAGGTCCAGGTAGGCTGTGTGGACTACCTTCCCTTCATCTTTGGCAATGGTGACTGTTTCAAAGAAGTTGACCAGGTTCAAGAGGCAAAATCTGCCCTTAACAAAGCCGAATTGGGTAGGATCCAGTGTTCGGAGGTTCCCAATGTCTTTGTTTATGAGTTTCATGATGATACGCTCCAATGCTTTGCAGACCAGGCTAGTCAGGCTTATAGGGTGATAGATTCCGGGGTCCATTGTGGCACCTCCTTTGTGTAGTGGGACCACTGTTGCTGTACGCCATTCCTTGGGTACATATCCTTTAGTAAGGCTGAGATTGAACAGTGACTTTATGTGAGGGTTCAGTTCATTTTGGAGTTCATGTAAGACGCAGCCCGGGACACCATCCGGTCCCATTAATGCTGTATTTTTTGCTTTGGAGAGGGCAGCTCTCACCTGTGCATCTGTGATGTCAGGGAGGCTACACTCTGTTGGGATAGACATTTGCTCTTTTGGGGGGGAAGGGGGGGAGTTTGCACTGAACCTGTCTGCCAGAATGTTGGCAATGTCTGTGGATTCAGTGTATTTTTTGTCATTTTGAACTAACTCAGAACATATCTGGGAGTTGCCACCCAGGTTCCTGACATAACTAAAGAAGGCCTTGTGATTATCTTTAGCATCTTGTGCAATTTTTCTTTTGAAGCTGGCCTTAGATGATTTTATGAGGGATCGTAGTTTCTTGCTAGTACTGATCAGAGATGCCTTCCCTTTTTGGGGATTTTGCTCTATCATGTAGTAGCTTCCTCCTTCTGTTGTATAGCTTATTTATGGCTGGGGTCCACCAGACAGGTCTCCTGCCTTTGGAGGAATGAGTCTTGGTTTTATTTGGGATAGCACGATCCATGCATTCCTGTAGGTGTCCATAGAAAGTGTTTGTAAAGGATTCTGCGGTTTGGGCTGTATTTCCACTGGCCCGGGGGCTTTGAAGGATTCCACCTCAGTTTTGAGAAGTGTGAAGTTTGCTTTTGAGATGTTCTTCACCGTGGTTTCCTTGGCTGGTGGTGGGGACGGGATATGGATGTCCAGTGAGATTAATATATGGTTAGATCTTACCAATGAGGGGTATACCTCTGGTATGGGACATAGCGTCCCCATGTTGGTGATGATCAGGTCCAATATGTTTTCCCCTCTTGTGGGAGTGGTAAACAGTTGTTCCATAGCATTTGAGTTTATAAATTCTAGGAACCGTTGGGTGAGGGTGTTGGGGCTTGAGTAGTGCTCCCAGTCTATGTTTGGGTAGTTGAAGTCACCCAATATAATGGTGTTTGGAGAGACCTTCATATTCTCCAGTGTTCTCAGGAAAGCCGAGTGGGGTTCCTGAATTTGGGAGTGTGGTCTGTAGCAGGCTACAAACTGAAAGGCAGTTTTTCCCGCTGTTAGTTGCACATGGATGGTTTCCGATGCTTCATGCAGTGCCACTAACCTGGAGGTGTGGGAATCTTTGATGAATATGGATACTCTTCCTCCTTTTGTGGTTCGGTCCGAGTTTTGGGGCCGAAAAGCATGGTATGAGGTATAACCTGGTAATGCTGGGGTGCTCTCAGGAGCCTTGAACCAGGTTTTTGTTACTGCACAGATATCGATATTCTCCATACTGAGGAGAGCCTCGAGTGTGTGCATCTTGAGGTTTAGACTTCTGGTGTTGAGCAGCATTACCCTTAGTTTCTTTTTCTTTGTGTTGTCTATAGAGGTGGCATGTTGGCCAGTGGTCCTCCTACGAGCAGCACTGGGCACATGCCTGTGTGGGACATCACCAGTCAGTTGGCTGGGATCATGGTGTGCAGGCACACCTTCCATAGTCTCCACACTTCCCTGTTCCATGCTACCACCCACCAACTGTCCTTCCTCTATGGCCACTGGTGATGGGGTATGTGTAGGCAGGAGAACTGTGTACGGGGATGAGGTGGATACAGGTGGAATGGCAACCAATGGCACAGAATCAGCCACTGACATCCCTGCCTGTGCCTCAATCATACTTTCATCATAACTGCTAGAGTCTGTGGGGACACTAACATCAGGTGGACAGCAGGAGAGCAACGCATCTACATCACCACCTGTGAGGGGCAGACAAGAACTGTACATTACAAGTTATACTGCACAGCATACACAGACACACAGACACACAGACAGGGACACAGACAGAGACACAGATTGAGACACATGCTATGGCACCCAACGGCATGCAATATGCATGTGATATGGCAGATGACATTCATCTTAGACAATTATAGTGGTAGTTATCATACATCCCTGAGTTGTACACAACAGCATGCATGTGTAATAGCAGAAGGCATGCATCTTACACAATTATAGTAGCAGTTAGCATACATCCCTGTTTTGCACTATTTGTGTTAGTAGGATTTGCCCCAAACCTGCAACACAATGCATGCAGTATGCATCGTTGCACCACACTGCCATGTTTTGTGCAACATGCCCCAAATGTTAACAGACCATTGCTGACCTTTGTACATCTGCCACTGATGCTTTGTGTTGGCCACTGCCCCTATGTGTGAGGAGAACATGAGCAGAAGGGTATGTTGAGTGAATACTATGTTTTCCTGAGCCCTAGCTTGCATATTTCCCCCAAAGCAGTGCATGTCTGTTCAACATTATTCTGCCTACCCTGAGCTGAGTCTACAGACAATGTGCATGTGGCTGTACACACATGTTTGACATGGCTGTCCCTACTTTGCAATGGTGCCACAGACCAGCACAGGTTAACAGTACACCAACCCGATGTGTGGCATATGACCTTGCCAATCACATGTAGTATGACATGTCTTGTGCTGACATGTTGAATGACATGCATACATGTTTAACACAATGGTGTCCTTTCAAATATAAAATGAGGTAATGGTGTCCCAATGCAGGGACGTGTTATACTAACATGGACCTTCAGCTGACACAATGTTGTCAGTCCCCCCTACAAATATGCAGTGACATACTGCATATTGAGCTTAGGTGCATAGCCATTGCAGGACATCATGTGGCTTTACTATTGCTATACAGTGAGAGTTACAGACACAGTTCATAGCCATGACTGTGTTCAGATACAATACACATATCATGTGAAATGTGACCCACATCACTGAGGTGTATACACACCAAACCCTAATGTGGAATGTGTGACACAGGTCACTGAAGGGTATACAGATGACACCCCTGCACATCTGCAACCATATTACTGATGCCTGGCAACTATGCCCAGACATAGCTAACTTAGCAGTACTTCATGTTCCACATGCCATCTGTCTACCTCACACACGAGGATCAAGCAAGACAGTGATGTCTGACACCAGCAAGGTGAATGTACTGTATCTGTGGCCTGATGTGGTTGTATGTGTATGTTGTGCAACACATGTATGTATTTGGATACTGTATGGGTGAATGCTTTCATGTCATGACACACTCAAGATGTTCAAGACATGTTATGTGGTGGTTTGATGTCATGCCTACACAAGCTGTGCACAGGCCTGTATGATGTTTAGTGTTTCATATCTGCAATATCACCATTACACAAAGGCCATAGTTGTAATGTGTCGAGCCAATGTACAACAGGGTGTACACACATGTACATCACTTCTACTGTGTGTGTTGCTTCATGTCTCTGGCCATCCTCCATGGCCATGTGTAAACATGTTTTGACCAGTGGTTGTGATGGGCATCTATTTCACATGTCAGTATTGTCCCATATGACATACACCCATAGATTTCATATGCTCCACTGAGGACAGGGTTATGCAGACAAAGGGTGGTATGTTTGGGATGTGAGGTATCATGTTTTGCAGGATAGTTAAGCAGTGTTGCAGTCAGCCCACTAAATGTCATGGACATGTCAGATAGCACATGACATTGTAAGACATTCATAGCAATGGTATAATCCACAAGGGTGAATCCTGTGGGCAGGTCATACTCCAGTTTCACAACATTTAGAGTGTGTGCACACATATGCTCTCTGTAAAGTACTGTTTGTATTCCCCACGTGTGCAAAGCTGATCTGTAGTACATGTTCCTACAGTGAACCACACCTCCACCATTGTATTCACAGTTGTCCACACATGTGGCAATGACAGTTTGCAAGGTTTAGTGTAGGTGTTTCATATAGTCTTCAGTTATTCCACATGGGTAACCACTGTGATGTATTGCAGGTCTGACCTGTATACATAAACAGAACCACCATACATTATGTGTACGTGTGTTAAATGGCCACATGGCAGATAGCATGCAATTAATATGATCTGTGCATAATCAAGCCTGGTAAATAATAACAATCTCACCTGCAACAGGCTGATGTTGCTGTGAAATGCCAGCGGCATCTAAATAGGAGTGTCACAGCAGTAAGATCATTATCTACACCTGCGTGATAGCTACAGGGTGCAATGTGCATGTTAGCACATAAGCCAGTACAATAGACTATATTATGGAGTATGCACATCTGTGCATACATAGAGTAGCAAACTATAGTTTGTGGCATGTGTGGATACATGCCTTGCATATGATGTTACATTACATATTGTACAGTAACACATGTAACTATATGAAATACCAGGCAACTCCAGGTTCGGTGGTTGTGAGACACCCACCTCCACAATACCAGCTAAAGCTTGTGGATGGAGGTCTGCAGGTGTCCCCAGGTTGGCCAGTAGCTCCTCAGTACATGTGAGTGGGAGCTAGATGAGTGGCCCTCCACCTGTTGCACCTTGTTCCCTGGTGATTGCATTAGCATGCTGTTTCGCCCATCTTATGAGGTTGGTGCAGTGTCGGCACACCTGCTGATAGGTGCAATTGTGGCCGCCAACATCATTTACCCTCTTGCAGAGTTCCTCCCACTGGGCATCCCACTGCTGTGCATCCTGTAGCACATGGCTGAAGAGTGTTTCATGGTTGTCAAGGAGGTATGGAATGAGGACCTCATCCTCTAAGCCTATGTATGGTGGCAGCCTGGCACGCAGCATACCTGGAAGACATAATGATGGAGACAGGTCACAGTAACTCACAGCGAAGTACAGAAATACAGCTGAACATACATGTGTATCACATTTATTAAGATTACAAATATATCTTTGCAAATCTACATGACACTAAAACCACTCACATGTATAACTCACACACATTTGACAGTTACTGGTGATTTGATGTTATCACCATATATGTGTGTGTCAATTGATGGCATTGCTCATACTCCATGTGGATGTTGTCTTGATGTGGGCATGTCTGTTTGCCTGTACTGGCATCTTTACCTATCAGCACATGTCTGTATATGTTCACATTAATGCAATACACCTTAATGCTCTGTATATGTCACATATATAGTAATACACTGCCTTAGTGGACATGACCTGTGACCCTGCAGACTTGCTCACAGAAAGTTTTACATGTATGTGTTTTGCCATATACATCTACATGGCAATTTACAGCTGTTTAGCAACCTGCAATGTATTACCTGTGTTGCACATGTGACACATATGGAACAATGGCTAGCTTCATGGTATTTGCAGGGTTGGATATCAAATATAACATGTCAGGTCATAGTGAACTAGCAGGCTATATGCCCTGGGCCATTTATGAGCCTAGGCTGAAAGGTTACCTAGCTGTAGCCAACAGTCAGGTAAGTTTCAATGGCCAGATCAAGCAGTGCCACAGAACTGATCCACAGGGTTATTGATATATTTGCCATGCGGACATCACACCATGTCTCAGAGAGGGGCAATGTGCAGCTTTTCTGGACAGGGATGCATAGTATGGCAGGAGTATGTAAAGTGTATGTGACAGGGATCTGTCAGGCATGTTGTGATTCCTGTACTAGAAAGGTGAATGTCCATGAAGTATGTGTTTATTTGAAATCAGGATGTGTAAGCATAGCATGTCCAACATCTCTGGGTTGGACATGGCTTTATTCAGGGTAGGCATCATGCTACATAGTACAGCTAGGGATTGGGAAGGCCAGTGTAGGCCATCTGAACATGGCCAATAACCCTTAAAGGAAATTTGTGATCTCTTATGGGTCACTTGAGTGTTGAGTATGTGTGAGCAATGATCTCTATATTCATGGATGGCACCCTGTCATGATTAGGGGTACCACTTACAACTACCTGACTGGTGTGGTGAAGTAAGTATCAAAGGAAAGACTACTGTCCAGCTGAATCCCATACACACACAGTTTCCATAATGTTGACCAATGCATAGGTGGTAGTTCATTGGTACAGGTTTTTTAACATAGGGGATGACAATGCAATACTTAGCTGTCAGATTGTGGCCATACATCACACACCACATATCTGACCCACAAAGTCCCTTCTGTATGTTGACTGCAGCACTCATTGAGTCAACTGTTGCTCCTAGTTCATAGTCACATAGTCATTTGCAAACATCAATAGGCAGATGCCTTCTGTGTTAGTCTGTGTGGTATAGATAACAAAGAGGGGGAGTACCAGGAATTAACCCTATATTACTGTAGCTGGCACTGGTTTGATGTGCATGTATTAGTCAGACACCTTCTGTAGTGTTGGTTCTGCCAGCAGTCCAGTTACCAACCACTCCTGTGACATAGGAATATACACCTAGTTTACTGAGTGTAGCTGGAACACAGTATGGGTGATGGTGTCCTAAGTCCTGGCAAGGTCATGATATTCTGTGTGAATCAACCTTACTTTCATCTACATCTGTACTGACCACATCAGATAAGTTGATCACTGTTGATGGCCTTACAGACCAGACTCATCAGGGTAGTAGTGCACTACTTCCCATTGTCAGTGGTGTCTCCCCCTTTGTGGGGTGTGATAACTGTTGCTGTGCACCATTCAGTGGGTACACACCCTGACATGAAGCTATGATTGAACATGATGTGTATGTGGAGAGCACATTGGTCTGACATTTGTGTAGGATACAAGATAGGATGTTGACAGGTCCCATGAACGCTGTATGTATGGCTTTAGAGAGTGCAGCTTGTACCTACATAGTTATTACAGGGGCTCTGTAGTGTACATGGATATATAAGTATGTGTACCTGTTGGGGGAGGTGGGAGTGGGTTTAGGATGTCCAAGACCCTATCTGGATGAACAGGTGCTATTTCTGTAGGTGCAGTACTTCTCATGCCATAGTGCTGTGAAGCAAGGCAGGTCTTGTTGTTGCCATTACGATTATGACACAGGTATAGAATGCCCTGTGGTTGGCCTCATAATATGTGGCTGATTAGTTTCACAGTAGCGTTTTGTGTTTTATATGGTGTATCTGCAGCTTACTGTGGCTGACCAGGGATCACCTCCACTCATGTGTGTTCACTCTTGCAACAGTTAGTACCTTCTGTGGTACAGTTTAAGGCAGGGTACCACCAGTTTGCCTTCTTGTTTGTGTTTGGTTGAATCTTGGATCCGTTTCAATGGCAGAATCACTGCACTTATGTATAGGATTCAGTATTTGGACATGCATTGTCCATCTGCATGGGTGCCATGACAGTCACCACTTCACTCTTAAGAAGCATAACATTGGCTTTGGAGACTGACTATGTGTAGCATACTGTTAGCTCTGTTTGTGTGACTATGGTGATCCAGGTCATTGGGGTTGGTGAAATCCAACATGCATTGAGCACAGGTGTTGGTACATGAGGAGTCTTCCCAGTTCATAATGGGATAGCCATTATTATGGTTTGCTGTCTCAAACCTACTATTCCCCATTACAGCACAATATGACAGTTGGGAATTCAGAGGCATGGTGGGTGATCTGTCGCAAGGTGCAATTTTGGATTCCACTTTGGCACAAAGGTAGTTGCTCAGCATAATGCATCTGAAGTTATGCAAGTGCAACTAGCGTGGGGGTCTGCATATCCTTCAGGAATATGGACACACCTGTGGCCCGTGTATTCCAATAAAGGATAATGGGCAAAAGGTGAGGTATGTGTTATAACATGATCATGCAGATGTGCTCTCCGGTGCTTTGAACCATATCTCAGTCACTACACAGATATGTTCTCCATGTTAAGGATTGATATATTTGAGTCCATATTGAGTTTCTGACATGTATCATTGAGTAGTGAGACCTGCAGTTTATTGCTTGGCTGTCCCTGTTACAGCAGTGGACTTTCACTTGACCTTTGCATGATGAAGGCACTATAGGGGAAGCATGAGCCCTAGCCAGTATCCAGATTCCCAGGGGTGACAGGTGCAGGCCCTGTCTGTCAAAGCATCATGGTCTGTCAACCATGTTATCCCAGGAAGAGAGATATTGGATACCCTTTGAATTTCACCAGTACATTAGACAATTTTAGAATCCAATCATGTTGTCCCTGTACTGCAGTATCATTCTGGCCAATGACAGAATGCTACCCAGGCCTTGGGACAGACCTGCATGGGCTACAAGATCTGACAGTTCCTACATGTGTGTTTCCATGCAGTCCAGGCTACTGCATCACAGGTCCTGCACAACAACATGGAATATGCCAGAGCCATGTGTATAGTTCAAAAGGTGGTCTGAGTGTATGGGTATGTAGCTAATCATGGCAGACAGGCAGCTGACAGTATGTTTGCCCTTGTATAGCTTGGTGTGTATCATAGTGCTAGAGTTTGCATTCACAAATGAGTACTGTTGGGCATGTTTCCGGCCACGTGTTCTGAGGTGTGGCACAATTTTGCAAAACTATGTCATACAGTTTGTGTATTTTGTTGTTTGTCTATTCCAGCTTGGGAGGTCACTTGCTTGGCCAGATACTTAGAAGCCTCTGTGAATGTGTGTGATTTCTAGTAGTATGTGTGGGTGTCCTTACTGTGTTCTAGTAAGGGTATGTGTTGGTTGTGATGATGAGATACATGTGTTAACCTACACCTCATGACTGCCCAGTCCAGTCATGGCTGTAGACTGGACTGCCTTCCAGCTTACTCCTGTAGCTGCATCCCAGACAATGTGTGGGGTGTGGTGTTAGGTGGGTTTGGCAGTGTACATGGCATAGAGATTACATTCCCCCAGGATGGCCACATACACAAAGGTCACATTAGTAAACACCAGTTGACTAGTGGACATGCCTGTATGAGCATTCAGTACCACAAGTACTGAGTACTGTATTTAGTTTACTTATTGCTTATGAAGATGTTTTAGACAGTGATGCTCACAAGTAAATATTTGTGTTATGGACGTGACAACACTGGCTATTACAGAAACATAGTAGCTACCTTTAACAGCAATCCTCCTCTGAGGAGCACATCACATCCTAATAGTTGATTACAGATGATGCAAGTGTCAACAGGTCTGTATCCTTTTCTAGGTATATACTCACATATCCAACAGAACCATGAGCTCTGTTGGGCACAGACACCCACTCCCTAAACAGAGTCATGTATCAATAGACTCTGCTGCAACTATCAACATGATCAGGATATAATCAGATAGTGTAAGCCATCACCTATGAAGCAGCTATTACACATGGGCAGCAGTCTCCTACATCTTACACTCCTACTGCAGATGTTACACTGGCTTTAATGATGATATGCAACCTGTTTCATTACCAGTACTGTACACAAACTTACATACAGTATTTGCAAGCAGCTGTTAGGTTGGCAATGATAGGTTAGGCTACACAAACCTGAAAGTTCAACCAGTGTGTCTCTACTCTCAATATCCACTCTATGTAGGTGTGCACATAGCCATTTGGCCCAGCTCTGTAACAAGGGTCACTACACATTTGCATAACATGTACACATGCACAGCTGTTATTGCTTGCAAATGATACTAGAGAGGTGGATATTATATGTGTTATGTGCATGGATAGTTATCTAGCTTTTCCAATTTTAATTGCTATCATGCTGCTAAACTGTCAGATGAATACAAGTCATATGTATCTTGTTAATGAGTATTGTAATTGCCAATAGACATAACTAATGTTTGCATAACATAACAGAAATGCTATGTAAAATGGAATACAGATCTGCCTAAAATACTGTACATTACACAGTTATTGGCACAATATCCCACAATGCAAATCATATTTGCACAGTAAGCCCACCTTTGACATGTTCATCTCACTATTACACTCACACATATGTCTACTCTTACAATATATCGATATATACTATCACCTGTTATAGCACATACTTGTTGGACCAGCCTTGACACTGACAGTGGCTGGAAGAGAATTGATGAGTTCCAAGCCCATATATATCATACCTTGTGGTGTATGAGGAGCTTGCCCTGTGACCTACAGCAGTACACACATAGAATACTACAAGTATTACTACTGTTCAACAATACATCACTACAAGATAGCTATTTCCACTATATGCATTGATTACACCGTAATTCTTACAGAACAGGTACTACATACACAGACATACTAAATGTTACACATACCTTCTTAGTAATTGGAGGTGTTATTGACTGGTATATTACTCGTTTTCGGTTTGCATTTCAATCTGCTGTCGGGTATTTTGTACTGTTTTGCAGGTAGATACAGATGGTTTGAAGGTGTGACAAGGCATCCTTTTATAGTTAGAGATCAGTAACATATGTATCCTGATCACCAATTGGTGATCCAAAGTAGTTAATTACATGCACATCAGCTGTGCAGCTACTGCCTTAGCCAATACCATGGCAACAGTGGAGTATAATTGAGTACTACACTTGGGTGTCGTCCCTTTGCCTTACTTGTGAGGAAGACAGCCTGGAAGTGTTGTTTGAAATCTATTGCAACAGCTGCATGGAGACAAACACTAATATATTGCGTGTAATACCCAGAGGATTTGGTCTAAATGTGAGTACTGCTGTTATATTTCTGAACATTGCTACTTGTGCAGGGTTTGTCTGTACCTAATACTTCTGCATATGTTTCAGTCTGGCCAGGATGTTTGACCAGCTCAAGGCTGCATGGCTATGCATATGATGTTAGGGGGTTTACAGTGTGCTCACCAGACATCTTTAGTTTGGTGTAAATGTGTATCATACTGTGCTGATAATCAGTAATTGGTAACACTTCCTGATGTAATTACTTTTCACCCCTCTGAAACGGGAATAGTTCAAACAAACCCTGTAACATCAGTAGCTGTTCCATTGTATAACAGCAACTATTTCACATAGGGCCATGTCAGTGTGTCTGTGTATGTTAAGGTTTCAGCAGATGTCGTAACAGTGGTTTAATGATTGGTTATGGTATGACAGTATGTATTGTTGTAATTAGTTTGGGTGTAGGGAAGATGTTGGTGGGTGTACATAGCAGATGCAGGTGTGTAGGAACCGCTTTTATACATATTCTATATATGTGTGGGGTTCCTTCCCTATGTGAACACCTATCCCTTAGTGGACTAATACTATGGTAATTGCAGGCTGATTCATTAAGGCAAAGTTAAATGCTTCCTGTATAGCATGCAGCTACTGTTGGTCCTTGAATCCTTTTGGCAATACATCAGAATGTAATAACGTTTTGCTAAATGAAAGATGTCTGTGTATTTCTGTCATGGATATTTGCAGTCATTGTAGTTGTGTTGGTGAATAAACCTATTTGGCTCATGTCCATAGAACATATTTGTAATACTGTATTGGCATATACTCTTCATATGTTATGTTCATATTATTTGGGGGTGGCAGAATGTGTGATTGCTATGGTCAATGTTATTCTCCGATTTGAACACTTCAAATGCTGTATGCACACATGTATGTATGTATGTGTATAAATATATATATATATATATATATATATATATATATATATATATATATAGATAGATAGATAGATAATATATATTATTGCATACGTTTATATATACCTCCAAGATGTGTAGATGTTTTTAACCTATCTATATATCTACATATATATGTATATCTCTATATATCGACATGTATCTTTGTATCTCTCTTTATCTCTCTCTCTCTCTCTATATATATATATATATATATATATATATGTATATATATATATATATATATATATATATATATATATATATATATATATATATATATATAGCATACATCTTTCATTGGGTATATGGCGGTTTGTCCTATCTCCACACAATCCTCCCTTTTGTGTTTTAACCTGTCTGAATACACAACTGGCATAAGAACATCTCAGGTAGCTTAGTGGTAGGTTACTCTGAGGATGGTATGCATGGTTGCAGGTTCTAATCCTGGAAGTGGTTATTATTTTATCTCTCAGAGTAGACACTGGCAGGGGAAAGTGTGAATAATGCACATTTACGTGGTTGTAAGTAGGTTTGCCTGTGGTCTGCGTGACGTTAAGCAAAGGTTAAACCTGTGAAACTCTTATCCGTTTAACCGTATTTAAACACCACTTACCGTCATGCAAACCCGTGCAAACCCACTTACAACTGCTTTAATCCACCTACATCCAACAGCCCTTATTCTGGCCCTCAGAATAAATTAACAGCCCTTGCAGGTCAAGAACCCAGGACCATGAACACCACAGTCACTGACTTTACCACTAAGGCAGCTGAGATACATATAAATGGTATGGTGTTTAGAATATACATTTTACTACGGGCATTCCTCACTACTGAAAACAAATGTGACAGTCAGTTGGTGTACATATGCATGATACATGTTAATGTTCATATGTTTGTGGAATTAGGTGTTGCAATGTGACCTGACAAGGTGTATTATGGATGAGAATGGTTCTTGCTTTGTGTCCTTTTTATATTGTCCCCATACTCACTCCATGTATACCCCCTCCAGTTCACTTATTGAACATCCAACTCTGGCTCTCCTTGCTGCTTAATTTCATTACCCATCATTCCTCCCCCACCCCAATCCCTTTGTACACAACAACCATGCCTTCTATGGTGAATTAAGTTAATATTAATAGTTATAATACCAGAGCTGCATGTGTTTTGTGTATACTTTAATTCCTTTGGATTGCTTCGGTGTCACAAAGTGTGTTCATAGATTTTATATATATGGCTATAGATGTATCTCTGTGTGTGTGTATATATATATATATATATATATATATATATATATATATATATATATATATATATATATATTTGCAGACATCACTGACATATATATATATATATATATATATATATATATATATACATATATATACATATATATATATATATATATATATATATATATATATATATATATATATATATATATATATATATATATATATATATATATATATATATATATAGTTCTACCTGACATACCACAAATCACTTATGCAAGTGCTAATGCCTCGGCTCCTACCATGTTCCAGGTAATGTAAATAGTTGTCTGTCATCAGCATGAATCATACAGTAGACTCACAGGAAAATAATGCTATGCTGATGACAGACAACTATTTATATTACCTGGAACATGGGAGAGAGAGAGCCATTTAGCACTTGCATGTCGCGGCCAGAGTCGGTTATTTAAGCTGTCGGTGATGTATATATATATATATATATATATATATATATATATATATATATATATATATATATATATATATATATATATATATATTTAGTATTAATTTGTAACAGTTATACATATGTAAACTTGTATATGTTGATTCACAAACTACAGTACATTGCAATGTACTGTACATATGTGCATAAAGTGGCTGCCCCATTTGTGGTCAGTACTGAGGAATGCCTATAGTATAAGGTGTAGTCTAAAGACCATGACACATGTATACAGCTCAGATGGCTTAGTGGTAAGTCCCATGACTATAGTGTTTATGGTCCAGGTTTCAACGCCTGCAATGCTTTAAAAATTTTTTTTCTCCAGAATAAGACTCATTTAAGCAGTTGTAAGCATGTTAAAAGTGTTTGCGTGACATTAAAGCAGCAGTTTAACAAACTTTACAACTTATAACCTGTACGTGCAAACACGGCCACATCTTCTAACTACTTAGGATATATACATTTCAGTGAAGTAACATCTCAATATGTGCTTACATAACATTACATTCTCTATTGACTTTATTCTCCAGCACACATGGGTTTATATGGGTGTTTCAAATGTTTATTATACTGAAGAATACTACTTAAATACACAAGCTGTGGTTAAGGTATACTTTTTAACATGATAAACATCCCTGACTTTATTGGGATTTGAACCACAAATGCACATATATTATGCAAATGCTGTAACCATTACACTATTGACATTAACGTTTCTTCTGCCTATTTCCTATTTAGATCATTTCTATGTGTAAGCTAGCCTAAGCAAAGGGCGGGGCGCCCAAACCCACTGAGCTTCACTTACTCTTGAAATAAAAACATATAACAAATGAAATGAGAGACTATAAATTACATTCCTAATTACATTAGGCATAGCCCCTTGCTGACACACTTCAAGGGAAACCTTGATGTGTGAATGGGCAACAGACTATACACCCCTGGGACCATGTGTCCCTGAACCATACAGCTAGGGGGTGGGGAGCCTCTCCAGTTTTTTAGCTGCAAGACCTGTTGGAGAAATAGAATTGTGTTGATATTTCATGTTAACATGCCCTCTTTAGATCACTAAGTGCCCCTATCACCCTCCACCACCCCAGTTTTCAACAGCTTCTGGCAACTCTGTCTGGAATCACTTCATTGGCTATGCTTGACAGAGGCTCAGTTACCTCATCAATGGTGCTGAGAAAGCCAACACATGGTAGCTATGCTTCTAATTGTCCTTGGGCAGATAGCCAACTATCTATCAGTGAACCTCTAAAGTGCAGGGCATTACAGCCATAATATGTGAATAAACAGAGCTTTCAGATCATAATATACAGTGAAAATCAACATGTAGTCAGAAAACAGTTAAATACAGCAAGAACATACAGAACACTGACACATAATCACTCCAAAAGCCTGTCTTGGAAGCTAGAAGACATGTATAAGTTTAAGGCTTTCTATTGCTTACCAGTAGGTTACCTACAGGAAATATGAGAAACAAGCACAGATGGGAAACATGCATGCAACAATACCATACTGGTTTATGTGTCAGCCCTAGGCTTTGGAATACTGGCCAAGGCTATTGGCACCCCCATGGTGCCTTTTTCAGGAAAGTCTCAAAGGTGAATCCCACCTCCGTAAACAGCACAATAGCAGAACCAATGAGGGTTATGCTACTCAACGCCAGTGGTTGTGATCACAATTTGCATGCACTCACAGCACTCCTCAGTATGGACAATGTCAACATCTGTGCAGTAACTGAGACCTGTTTTAAGGCTCCTGAGAGCACACCAGCACTACAGGACTACAAGTCATACCACACATTTTGGCCACAGAACATAGACTGACACAGACATGGAGGGGGTGTATCCATATTCATCAGGGATACTTACACCTCCAGGTTAGTGGGGCAGCATGCTACCTCTGAGATCATCCATGTGCAGCTAACATCAGCCACAAAACTGTGGCCTGCTACAGATCACCCTCCATGATCCAGGACCACTACTCCACCTACCTGGAGACAGTGGAAAACATGACAGTCCTACTGCACTCCCTGGTATTGGTCAATGTCAACTATCCTACCATTAACTGGGAAACTTACTCAAGTACTCAATTCCAGGCCCAGTGCTTCCTGGAATTTATCACCTCATATGCCCTGTATCAGATGGTAAACTCCCTAATGAGGGGTGGAAACATATGAGAAGTGGTAATCACCAACATGGGCAACAGGTGCACCACAGCAGAGGTAAACCGGTCACTGGTTAGATCTGACCATGAACTATTTACTGATTTCCACATGCAACCATCTCCCCCACCCATGGAATCCACAGTGTATACCTTTCCTACAGCTAAATTCACACTACTAAAGACAGGGGTGGGGGGGTTTCACAGCCCCCACGCTAAGGGAAAACACTGCTCAAGTTACAGAAAGATTCACAAATGCACTCTATAAGGACCTACAAGGATGTATGGATTGTGCCATCACTGGTAAACCAAGACTCACTCCTCCTAGACAAGGACACCAGTCTGGTGGACCCCTGGAATACACAGGCTATAAAACAGAAGTAGGACAGTAGTCCAGAAAACTAGCAAATCCCAAAAAAGGGCAGACATCCGTGACCAGTATTAGTAAGAAACTTAGGCCCCTCATGAAATCATCCAAGGGTAACATCAACAGGAAAATAGGCAAGGATTCGAAAGATAACCACAAAGCCTTCTCTGGCTATGTCAAGGATCTAAGTGGTAACATACAGATTTGCACTGTGCCGGTGCAATATATTACAAAATATACTGACCCTACTGATATCGCCAACATCCTTGCAGATACATTCAGTGCAAATTTCACCCCCTAAAGAGCCCACAACAATACCCGAAAAGTACAGTATCCCAGACAACAGAGACACAGGTGGAAATGGCCCACTCTAACAGCAAAACACAGTGTCAATGGAGGCAGATGGTGTCCCAGACTGCATCTTGCAAACACTACAAGACAAACTGTCCCCCCACCTAATTAAGCTTTTCAACCTCAGCCTCTCCACAGGCTACATGCCCATACAATGGCACATGGCAACAGTTATTCCACTTCACCAAGGTGGAAACACAACTGACCATGGTAACTACCACCCCATAAGCCTGACTAGCCTGGTCTGGAAAGCTATGGTGCACATCCTCTTTTCACTCATTAACAAAGACATTGGTAACCTCCAAACAATTGACCCAACCCAGGTCATCTTGGTTGAGTGCAGTTAATGCCTACAGAACTTGTTTGACGTCTTACAGACAGTCACCAAGACATTAGATGAGGGGAGATGTGGTTCACACATACTACCTGGACCTCACCAAGGCATTTGACGCCATTCCCCACTCAGGTATTATTGATAAACTCACCAGCCTGTACATAAACCCATGCATCACAGGATGGGTTGCCAAGGGCTTACACACAGAACCCACATGACACACAGAACCTACGACTAGCAGCCTCCAGATCCAATTCTTAACCAGTCACAACTGGTGTCTCACAGGACTCAGTCCTGGGACCCCTACTGTTTGGCATTTACTTCTCAGAGGTACAGGCAAACACATGTGGACTACGGCAGACCATGTTTGTTAATGACTGCAAACTGGGAGCCATAATTGATAGCCCAGCTGACACAGACATCCTTCCAGGGCCTCACAGAGACCGACACAGGGTGTCAAAGTCATGGCCTCCAGCTAAGTGTCACAAACTGCATTGTCATTCCATTGTGGAAAATTAAACACCCACATATTAACATTAACACATAAGTGGCAGCCAGTTTAATACAGACAAAATAATAGGGTATCTGAGGACTAAGGTAGATAGTGATCTATCCTTTGACAATCATATCTCCAAAGTAGTTAGGACATCCTTCTATGCAGGCCATCTGATTACTAAAGGGTTTGCATCTAGACATACTGAGGTTATAGTGCCCCTTTACTTATCACTCATCAGTCCCATCATAGAGTATAATAACCCATTTGGGATGTACCTCAGAAGACACTTCTAACAGCTGGAAGGTCTACAAATGTACCTCGCCAAGATGATTACTGGCCTCAGACATATGTCCTATGCAGTCATACTGAACAAACTCCTGCTTTACTCAGTGGCATCTCATTTACTCAGAGATGATCTCTGCTGGCCAGCAAAGCCATGTCAAATTCAGGTTTAATGGATATGCCCCACCTATGGGAATCCATGTCACAGTGAGCCACATGCTGTAGTGAGTTGAACCTTGCCACAACAATAACTGGAAGTTGCTGGAGGGATGGATTCCTGTCACAGACACTCCCCATACTTTGGAACAACATCCCTAATTACATTATACAGAGTGCCTCACTAACCCTCTTCAAGACAACCTTGAAGAGTGGATGAGGAACAGTAGATACACCCCAGGGATCCCGCCATTGGCTCTGCTCCACAGAGGGACAGTTAATGAATCAATGGGGTGGCAAAAGCTGACACATTTTGGCTAGGCTTATGAATGCCCTTGGGAAGTTAGCCAAGTACCTACCTATGAACCTATACATACAGTATCAGCACATGCTGATAGCTAAATTTACTGTTCAGGTGTTGACTTACCTTGTGCCAATAGCAGTTGTGTGTACAATAGTTGAGGGCTGCCTATGTTGGACGCACACAGTAGACTGCCTATACATGACAATTTACAGGTAGTCTTGTGTGTGTGTGTGTGTGTGTGTGTGTGTGTGTGTGTGTGTGTGTGTGTGTGTGTGTGTGTGTGTGTGTGTCCATTTTTACTGTATGTGCAGGTGGATAAAGGTGTCAGTTCCTAGCTGTCTAAACAGTCAGTGTGTGTGCTATACATTCCTTCCTTGCCAAGGCATGGGCATACTGGTCACGCCTCCGTCTGCCTACTGGGGCAGCCTCAGGATATTCATGGTCTGAGTACCTCTGTGCCTGTGGGGCCATTGGCAATGGTGGTGGGCTGTGAGGGCCTTCACCATTCTGTCCCTGCTGCAGCTGTTTCCACAGGATCATACTGTGTAGCATGGCACATACTATGAAGATGTGGGCACACGTGCCTGGAGAGTACTGCAAGGCTCCACCAGATATGTCCAAGCAATGGAACCATGATTTAAGCATCCCAAACACATGATCTATGATGATTCTGGTTTGTGCGTATGCCTCATTATGGTGTTCCTGCATGGATGTGTGTGCATTTCTGATGGGAGTCATCATCCACGGTTCCAGTGCATAGTTAGCATCCCCCACCAGGTGGCCATATGGGATGTCCCCCCTGACAAATACCTGATACAGCTGTGAGGCATGCCAGATGTGGGAGTTGTGATAGCTTCCAGGGCTGCCAGCACACACATCCATGATAATGCCTTGGGCATTGTACATGACCTGGCAGTTGATGGAGGGGTATCCCTTGTGATTTATGTGGGGCCTACACTGCTCACCGGGTGGTGACTTGATGTGTATGCGCGTGCAGTCTGTTGCACCCAGTACCTAAAGAGTATTCTGCCACACGGTGGAAGAGACGCATATTGCTGGCCAACTCCTCCTGCGTTCGGGAGAAGTATATGTGCTCATTGGTATGTGAAGTACCCTGGATGATGATGCCTGTGAGATTCCCATGATATCCCCAGTTGGCCTTTGAAAGGTACCTGTAGCTAGTATTCTCAGGCTTATACATACCTTCTTATCCACTGGGATGGGTTCCCCTCTGTTTATTCTGGCTCTGAGGTGTGGCCAGCACAGCCCCACAAGTTGCTGTAGGGTGTCTCTGTCCACCCTATAATGCTCTACTGTCTCCAGATCATGTAGCCCTGGTAGGTTACCCTGGGTCTGAACACTCTTCACCTCCTCTGGTGCCTGAGGTGGTTGTGTGCATCACCCTCCACACCACCTTCAGTCTCCAACACATGCTGGTGGATCAAAGTTATGGCAGCCCCTAACATGTACATACTAAAAGTTCCCCGTATGTATACACCAATGGTGCAGAGTGTATGGGAATACATAAGTGTGTGTGAGGTGCTTTCACACATTATACTATTGTGCTATGGATGATGTTGATGTCATTGGGTGTGTATCAGCAATTCCAGCTATGGTGTATCTTAATTAAGAGGGGCCTTTTGTGTGGAGTTATGCTTGCCTGCCTTGATTAATCTGTTGCCTTTTAATTCACTTTTAAACCTGGACCCCCTCCCATTATCAGGTATGCATCCACCTGCCGTCTTTCTTGTTTTGTACTTTCCCTACCCAGTCATGTGTTGCAAAATGTGTCTTGTAGCTGATATAATGCAAATCTGCTTTGTTCTGCTGTGACACTTTACTGTTTTCTTTGCAGTACAGCTCTTCCCCCTTCCTGTTCTGCAGGTAGCTGCTTGCAGCCTTGTTAGCTGCTGTCAATGGCTTACTGTAGGTTCCTAGGTGTTAATTAGTCATTTGTACTCCAATTTCCCTGCTGCAGAATTTCCTTATTTCTTTCCTGTATCCTTCCTGTTTCAGTTCCAGTGCCCGCTGCACAAACCTGTTTACCGAGTTTAAGTGTGTTTTCATCTCCGTTCACATGCATACTCATTTACCTTGTGTACTCTCAGCTAAGCAAAGCTATAGCCAGTTCAGCACACCCCTATCCTGCAGCTTTGTATAGCTATGGGCAAACCGGATTAGCAATGCACCAATGTGCTTACAGCAAAGGTGACACACCCCTGTCTTGATGTCATCTTTATCTCAAGGGCACACCTCGGTGTTATAACACTATGCTGTGAGGTGCATCCTTACACCAGTGGGGAATCTGTGATTCACTATTACTCCTCTCATTTGCATGGCATTGCCTACTAATTCCTAGCTACCATGCATAACATTGTCACAGCCCCTTAGCAATCCTTGCACCATGGTGTGGTGTAGCATGCCTGCCATTGACTATTATGGGGAAATCATGATATGTATTACATTGCAGTTTTATTCTATATTTTTCTATTTTCCTTGCGATCCCATTTGCATGCCGCTGTCCTGCGCTTCCACTCCACGATAATGCGAATAAAAATATTAAATGTTAATTTTATATTTTGTACATTTTTTTATGCAAATGGCTATATATTTAACCATTGGCATATATTAATATATGTGTTTGGTCGGCTGTCATGGCTCCAATTTTATGTTTGCAAAAATGTAAACCATTTATTACGGTTTACATTTCTGCACGCTTACACTTCGCCTGCACCACTTCCTGGATCGCTACATAAATTCATTTGCATACTACACTGCTGCACATGGGGTAATTAGCATACAGGGCCCGGGAGCTGTGCGGGTGTAGCGTACACATTTAGTGCACTTGGGAACAGCTCATACCTGGATCACCCGCCGGCCATGTTTAGTGATGGAACGCCGACGCTATGCCTGCACCTGGCGCAAGCTTCATGAATGCTGGGGAATAAGTATTTGGAGAAAAATATAAACATGAAAGAGCTAAATAAAGTTTTGAAAGATCTTAATCTGAATAAAGCTACAGGATTGGATTGGATTGAATATCATATGTACAATGATATGGATTGTTGTCAAAAAGTATTTTTTTGTGTAGGCATTAAATGAATGGCTAAAATAGATATAGAATAGTTTGTGTGTGTGTGTGTGTGTGTGTGTGTGTGTGTGTGTGTGTGTGTGTGTGTGTGTGTGTGTGTGTGTTTATGTGTTGTATCTTTAAGAAGCATTTCAAGGTCAGCACGTGCATATAAATAGCAAGCACATGCTAGCTTCAATGCCACTTTGAGAGTGCAGCTAGAAAGTGAGAATGTATGCGTGTAATAGCTACTTTGTTTATAAGTTTATCTAAGTTAAAGTATTAAGCCTCTATCCTGATGTGTTTGTACATAATAAAGCTACTTGAATAGAACCCACAAGGAGTCCTCTATTTTATCCTGACTGGTTAAGTGACATGGTGTCAGAACTGAGACTCCAGAGACTGCCTTTCAGAGCTATGAGGTACAGAGTTAACACTGAAGGTAAATTAAGAGAAACAAGCACAAAAAAGGGCCAGAAATGAAGCAAAGGTAATGGACAAACAATTTATTTTATAAAAAAGATAAAATGGAGCATTATAAGGGCATAAACTGCATTATTAAACATGCAAGAGGCACAAGAGGTTTATGAATTAAACAAAATGTTTAAAATTAAGATATTTAATAAAATGATTATCAGAAAAGCACATAAGGGATTTGGAATTACCTCAGAATTGTAAAATAAGCATGTTTAAAGTAAAATGGGCATATTTAGAGGAAAACAAGCACAAGAAAAGTATAATGGGCATGGAAAAAGATTAAACTGGCAAAATTAATATAATAAGGGCAGAAAGAGCACATTAAGCATAAATAAAGCAAGGTGACTGCATGTTTTTTGGCAAAGTACTGTGTTTTGGCATAACCACTATTTCGCATTATATTCAGGGCATAACTAGAGTTATTTGAAGTATCTCAAAGTGTGTAAAAGTGCTTACAGTGCATGCTTACTTTCTTTGTATTTATTCCAAATTGTGTATTTGTATGCAAAGTGCAAATATTTCATAAAGTACAGTAAAATACAGCCATTTTTAAAAGTTTCTTGCGCTGGTTTTATTTATTTGCAAAGCACCACCATTACAGAGTGTTTCTTGCACTATAAAGAGTTATTTAGCAAAACAGCCATTTTGGGAAAGTTTCAGTGTGCTGTGTACTGGTTATTTGCAAAGTGCAGTTACTTTGAAATGTTTCTTACTCTGAGCTTTTGCTGTCCAGTTTATTCACACAATGCAATTGTTTAAAATTTTTCTTACATTGATAAGAGGTGATTTCTTACAGTTGAGTGATTTCAAGAGTATTACAGTGACTGAAAGGCTTATATTCAGAGGCTTGTTGTACTATTGGACATAGTTATAAATACTGGCATAAATTTCTGCAATATGTATATGTGTGTGTTTGTGCATACTAGCAAAAGCCTTCACTGGTAATTTCAAAAACCATCACCATTGGTGTTTGATCAGAATATTGCGGAGAATTAGAGAATATTTGAGCAAGAGTATGATATTTTTATACAAGCAGCTTATTCTGACAAGGATGCATACACCAGGACATTCATTTTGTTAAACCTAGCTGGGTCAGAGGCCATTGAAACAGAGCATTCATTTCTGTATGCACCAGCAGTATATAAAGGAGAAGGTGAAAACCATCATATTGCTGTACAGGCTGAATCAAGGGAAGACCCCGAGTGTTTAAAGTGCAAGTTCAGGGAAATGTGTAACCCCCAGACAAATATTGCATTAGTGAGGCATTTGTTTTACCCAAGAGATCAAAAACCAGGGGAAACTTTTGCAGCTTACATTACTAGCCTGAGAAACAAAGCTAAAATGTGTTAGTTTGGTGACTTAAAATATGAGTTAATGTGTGTAGTATTAATAGTGCTGCAGTGAAAAAGATTTTACTTCATGACAGTGATTTAATGCTGAGCAAAGCTATTGAGATTTGTCAAATCCATGAAGTTACAGAAAGGCACACAAGTAAGCTTGCAAGTGATAGCATGGTTTCAACAGGCTCCAAAACAAATGTAGATAGCAGGCAATACATGGTTAGCAGAAGCAGGCCTAAGCACATGGCAGCTGCATCTCCTATGGGTTTTCCTGGGAGACCCCACATTTTTCCAGCAGGTTCTATGAAAAGGATATGCTCAGTGCAGTACAAGGGTGAGTCAGAAAATCCCAAATCCAGCTTTATTGTCAACTGTCGCAACTGTGGTGCCAGTCATGAGTCTAACAGAGAAAAATGCTTAACATTTTGTCAGCAATGCCACAAGTTTAGAAAATATGGAAACATTTGCAAATGTTTTGCAAATCAAGTAAACCCACACAGTTATAAAAAAGGGTGAATCAAAAAAGCAAGTTGATCATATATAGAGCTGCAGTTCTACTTTTGATGTAGAAGGTGTATCAGTAATTACTAAAAGGTTGATGCAGTAAATTTATTGGCAAAGAATGAAGTGTTTTACACTGTCAAGATCAATGGTAAATCCACAAAACTTAAAGTAGACACTGGGTCAAAGTGTAATGTTATGTCAGCAGACATATTTGCTAAGGTGAGAATTAATAAACAACTCAATGTGTTTAGTTGTGCAAAACGTGTTGCTTATGGAGGTGAAGAAATTCAAACCAAAGGATCAGTAGTGCTTCCATGTTATTTGGCTAGGAACTGTTACAGCTTGTTATTCTATGTAGTATGAAGACCTGTGCAGCCATTAGTGGGTCTCAGAGACTGTTTGAGAATTAATTTGCTTTCTTTTACCAAAGAAGTTCATCATTTAAGCACATAACATAGTTCCAATTTTACTGAAGCTGTTTTCTCAGAGTATGCTGATGTTTTCAATGACAAGTTAAGCAAACTTTCAGGTTCATAGGTTCATAGGTTGGTACTAGGCTATCAGCCCTAGGGCCTATACAAGACTAGCCATAACAATTCCCTGGCTATTTCATCCCACACTATTTACTTCCCTGGACCCCTGTCTAGCAGGGCGACTGACGTGATCCCGGGGTGAATTTCCTTTCTCCCATCCAATCATCAATGTTCCCTTTGAAGAGAACCAAAGAGGCACTCTGCTTGACATGTATGGGCAATCTATTCCAGAGTCTGGGGAGTCTCTGGGTCAGGAACCTATCCCTCCAGCATGTTTTGTTTATTGTGATGACAAGGTTTAGATCCCTGGAGCATGTGGCTCTGAGGGATTGGGATTTCTTTAAGTGTAGCATGTCCAACAGCTGTGGGTTTGACATGGCCTTGTATGTTAAGCAAAGATCGCCTCTGAGTAGACGATATGTGACAGAGTATAGCTGGAGTTTTTTAAGGCGGTCAGCATAGGGCATCTGCTTTAGGCCTGTGATTCTTTTAGTGAGGTATTTCTGTGGACTTTCCAGTTGTTGCAGATGTCTTGAGAGGTACATACCAAACGGGGCATTGTATTCTATAATGGGTCTAATGAGGGATGAGTACAGTGGGACAATGACCTCCATTTTTCTCGATGAAAAGCCCTTAGTGATGAGGTGTGCCACATAGAAGGATTTCCTGACTGTTGCGGCAATGTGGTTATCGAAGGTGAGACCACTGTCCACCTGTGCCCCTAAGTCTCTTATCAAACTTTCGGTGTTTAGTGTACTGCCACCTATATGGTAATTCACGGATACATGTTTTTTCCTAAAGGGGATAACTATACATTTCTTGGCATTGAGCTTGAGCCCATGGCTCTGGCACCAAGCATCTTAGGTTCATAGGTTCATAGGTTCATAGGTTGGTACTAGGCTATCAGCCCTAGGGCCTATACAAGCCTAGCCATAACAATTCCCTGGCTATTTCTTCCCACATTATTTACTTTCCTGGACCCCTGTCTAGCAGGGCGACTGACGTGATCCCTGGGGTGAATTTCCTTTCTCCCATCCAATCGTCAAGGTTCCTCTTGAAGAGGTCCAAACAGGCACTCTGCTTGACATGTATGGGCAATATATTCCAGAGTCTGGGGAGTCTCTGGGTCAGGAACCTATCCCTCCAGCATGTTTTGTTTATTGTGATGACAAGGTTTAGATCCCTGGAGCATGTAGCTCTGAGGGATTGGGATTTCTTTAAGTGTAGCATGTCCAACAGCTCTGGGTTTGACATGGCCTTGTATGTTAAGCAGAGATCGCCTCTGAGTAGACGATATGCAACAGAGTATAGCTGGAGTTTTTAAGACAGTCATCTGCTTTAGGCCTGTGATTCTTTTAGTGAGGTATTTCTGAGGCCTTTCCAGTTGTTGCAGATGTCTTGAGAGGTACATACCAAATGGGGCGTTGTATTCTATAATGGGTCTAATGAGGGATGAGTACAGTGGGACAATGACCTCCTTTTTTCTGGATGAAAAGCCCCTCGTGATGAGGTGTGCCACATAGAAGGATTTCCTGACTGTTGTGGCGATGTGGTTATCAAAGGTGAGACCACTGTCCACCTGTGTCCCTAAGTCTCTTATCACACTTTCTGTGTTTAGTGTACTGCCACCTATATGGTAATTCATGGATATGTGTTTTTTCCCAAAGGGGATAACAATACATTTCTTGGCATTGATCTTGAGCCCATGGCTCTGGCACCAAGCATCTATTTCTGTAAGGCCCTTTTGTAGAGTATCCACATCATTTGGGGATTCAATAATGGCTCCCAGTTTGCAGTCATCTGCAAACTTTGTTAGCCAGAGTCCCTTAGTGTTGACCTGTACTTCAGAGAAGTAGATGCCAAACAAGAGCGGCCCCAGGACTGAACCCTGAGGTACTCCACTTGTCACTTGTCTGGAGCTGGATTTGGAGTCGGCTACTTTTACAGTGTGGGTTCTATCAGTAAGCCATTTAGCAACCCATTGGGTGACATAGGGATTAATGCCCAACTTAGTAAGTTTATCTATGATTCCAGAGTGGGGGATGGTATCAAAGGCCTTGGCAAGGTCTAGATAGGCTGTGTGGACCACCTTACCCTTGTCCATGACTCTGGAGACTGATTCAAAGAAGTCAATCAGGTTCAGGAGACAAGATCGGCCCTTCACAAACCAAAACTGGGTGGGGTCCAGTGTTTGAAGGTTGCCAATGTCTTTGTTTATAAGTTCTATGATAATACGCTCCATGGCCTTGCAAATAAGGCTTGTCAGACTGATGGGGCGGTAGTTTCCGGGATCCAAGGTGGATCCCCCCTTGTGGATTGGGATAACTGTAGCTCTGTGCCACTCAGTGGGCACGAAACCTGAGGTGAGGCTATGATTAAACATGACACTTAGGTGAGGTGCTAGTTCATATTGTAGTTCATGTAGTACACAGCCCGGGATGTCATCTGGTCCCATGGATGCTGTATTCTTGGCTTTAGAGAATGCGTTTTGTACCTGTGTGGCCATTATTACTGGAATTTGGCAATCTTCCGGTATTGAGATGGGCCATTTAGGGGGTGAGAGGGGGGTGAAGTTGGCACTGAATCGATCTGCCAGGATATTGGCAATATCCTTTGGATCAGTATATTTAATGCCATTCTGTTTTAGCTCAGAGCAGATCTGAGCATTGCCATTTAGATTCTTGACGTAGTTATAGAATGCCTTGTGGTTGTCTTTGGAATCTTTGGCAATTTTATTTTCGTAACTAGCTTTGGAGTATTTTATGAGGCATCTCAGTTTCTTACTGAGGGTAGTAAGGGAGTTTTTTGCATCCTGGGATTTTCCTCTTTTCTGCAAAAGTTTCTTCCTTTTGTTGTAAAGTTTGTTTATGGCAGGGGACCACCAGATTGGCTTCCTTTTTTTTGGATGAGAGCATTTTGGTTTTATTTGGGATGGCACGATTCATGCATGAGTGGATGTGCTCGTACAGTGCCCTAGTGTAGGATTCAGCAGTTGAACTTTCAGTTCCCGTCTGCATGGGTGTTGTGAAGTTTGTCACTTCCGACTTGAGTAGCATGAAGTTGGCTTTGGAGAAGTTTTTTATGGTGGTTTCTTTACTGGGGGGGGGGTGGGATGTGGATGTTAAGGGTGATTAGCTTATGGCCAGACCTGACTAACGAGGGGGTGACCATAGGTATGGAGCATTGATTTCCCATGTTGGTAATGACCAGGTCTAGGATATTGGAGCCCCTGGTGGGACTATGGATTAGTTGATCCAGGGCATTGGAATTTATGAATTCCAAGAACCGTTCGCATAAAGGTGTTGGGACATGAGTAGTTTTCCCAGTTAATGGCAGGGTAGTTAAAATCACCCAGTATTAGGGTGTTTGGTTCTATCTTAATATTTTCCAGTATGTTTAGAAAGGTGTAGTGAGAATCTTGGGGTATGGTGGGGATCTGTAGCAAGCTACAATTTGGATTGCAGTCTTACCTAGTGTTAGTTGCACTTGGAGAATTTCAGACACATTGTGTTGGCCAACTAGCCTGGTGGTGTGAATATCCTTGGTGAATATTGACACTCCTCCACCTTTAGTGTTTTGGTCCTGGTTTGGTGGCGAAAAGTGTGGTAAGAGTTGTAGCCTGGTATTGCAGGGGTGCTCTCTGGAGCCTTGAACCAGGTCTCAGTTACTGCACAGATATCAATGTTCTCCATTTTTAGGAGTGCCTCGAGAGAGTGCATTTTGAGGTTTAGACTTCTAGCATTGAGTAGCATTACCTTCAGATTTTGCATGCTTGTACCTGTTACGGTGGTGGTTTTGTCCTTTGAAGTTTGCCTAAAAAGGCACTATAGGGTGGCAAGAGCCTTAGCCAGTAACCTGAATCCCAGGGTGACAGGTGCAGACCATCTCTGGCAAAGCATCGTGGTCTGTCAATCATGTCATCCCAGGCAGACAGATACTGGGTCCCCTTTGAATGACACCATAAGCTTAGCCAATTGTTGAAGTCAATCATTTTATCCTTATATTGTGGTATCATTCTGGGCGAAGGCAGGATGCTACTCAGGGCTAGGGTCATACCTGCCTGGGCCACATGATCCGAGACCTCTTCCATGTCTCTTTTCATGTAGTCCAGGGAGGTACGTCTCAAGTCATTCACTCCAACATGGACAATGACAGATTCATATTTGTACTTGTTGTGGAGTGACTTGAGTGCATGCGTTATGTGGCAGATCCTGGCACCCGACAGGCAGCTGACTGTAATTTTCTCCTTATTCAACCTGGTGAGAGGGACATCAGTGTGCCGGACTATAGAGTCACCTATGACTAAAGTGTTAGGTACATTGTCTTGCCTTAGGGGCTGTTGCTGGGTGGCACACTGGTGTTGTGAACTATGTGACACATTGGTTGTGATTGGTGTTTGTTTGCGTTTCAGCTTCAGAGGTCTTTGCTGCTTGGGCAGGTTACAGTTAAGGGCCTCTGCATACGTGGATTTAGTCTTGCTATATGTGGGTGTTGGTGGTGCGGGTTTAGAAGGGCTATGAGTTGCTTGAGATGTAGTGTGGGTGTTAACCTTCTCCTCTTGTCTGTTTAGTACAATCTTGGGTGGAGAGAGCTTTGCTTCCATTTTGGCTATGTAAGTGCATCTCTCACAGGTTGTAGTGTTGGGTGGTAGGAGGAGAGGGTTGTCTGTGTACATGAGGCAATTGCTGCATTGCCCCAGTATGCCCAGATTCACCAGGTGGACAGGAGAAATCACCGGAAGCTGACCCTTGGACATGCTTGGTTTGAGGCTTTTTTTTTTGTAAAGTATAGGAGCTGTTTCCTTAGCAAGGTACTTTGCAATTATAGGCTGTTTAGTGCCTACTATTAATTTCTCCTTGTTAACAAGGAGAGTTCAGTGTTTGTATGAGTTTAAGGCTTCCTAGTGCTTTCCAGCAGGTATTAGAGAAAGTGCTAGTCACAGGGATGCTTAAAGGTAAGATTGAAAAGAATGCACTCTGCAGTGTGCACTAGAGAAGTTAAATGTGAAAGTAGGTAACTTGAGTTTTACCTGTTTAAAAAGTTAAGGTTTAGTGGAGAGTTACTATTTTTAAAACAGCAAGATGGATTGAAAGAGGTTGTACTTTGTATTTTGGTACTATGAGATACTGTGGGATGGCTAATAAATTTAAATAATTGAAGGGGTGGGATTTCAAAAATGATGATTTTGTGATTACTCACATAAGCCAGTGAAAGTAGAGAGAAATGAGATATATGGTCAGATTAACATAAGAGGCGGGCAACTAGAAAGACAGTGGTATTTAACAAGACAACTTAAATGGGTGACTCAGAACAGAGAGAGCTGTGGTCTCTTTTGAAGTTTTAATATGCTGTTAAAACAGAATGCAAGCAAAACACAAAGTAAAGAAAACAAACTACAGTATTCAAAATATAGAAAGGCAATACAGTAATACAAAAAATAACAGCAAACTAACCTTTCCTTCACAGTAAAGTGTAGCAGAGTCTGGATGAGCCTTTCTGTTTCTGTAAGGCCCTTTTGTAGAGTATCCACATCATTTGGGGATTCAGTAATGGCTCCCAGTTTGCAGTCATCTGCAAACTTTGTTATCCAGAGTCCCTTAGTGTTGGCCTGTACTTCAGAGAAGTAGATGCCAAACAAGAGCAGTCCCAGGACTGAACCCTGAGGTACTCCACTTGTCACTTGTCTGGATCTGGATTTGGAGTCGGCTACTTTTACAGTGTGGGTTCTATCAGTAAGCCAGTTAGCAACCCATTGGGTGATGTAGGGATTAATGCCCAGCTTAGTAAGTTTATCTATGATTCCAGAGTGGGGGATGGTGTCAAAGGCCTTGACAAGGTCTAGATAGGCTGTGTGGACCACCTTACCCTTGCCCATGTTCTGGAGACTGATTCGAAGAAGTCAATCAAGTTCAGGAGACAAGATCGGCCCTTCAGGAACCCAAACTGGGTGGGGTCCAGTGTTTGAAGGTTGCCAATGTCTTTGTTTATAAGTTCCATGATAATACGCTCCATGGCCTTGCAGATAAGGCTTGTCAGACTGATGGGACGGTAGTTTCCGGGATCCAAGGTGGATCCCCCCTTGTGGAGTGGGATAACTGCAGCTGTGCACCACTCAATGGGCATAAAACCTGAGGTGAGGCTATGATTAAACATGACACTTAGGTGAGGTGCCAGTTCATATTGTAGTTCATGTAGTACACAGCCCCGGATGTCATCTGGTCCCATGGATGCTGTATTCTTAGCTTTGGAGAGTGTGTTTCTTACCTGTGTGGCCATTATTACAGGAATTTGGCAATATTCCGGTATTGAGATGGGCCATTTAGGGGGTGAGAGGGGGGTGAAGTTGGCACTGAATCGATCTGCCAGGATATTGGCAATATCCTTGGGATCAGTATATTTAATGCCATTCTGTTTTAGCTCAGAGCAGACCTGAGCATTGCCATTTAGATTCTTGACATAGTTATAGAATGCCTTGTTGTTGCCTTTGGAATCTTTGGCATTTTTATTTTCGTAACTAGCTTTGGAGGATTTTATGAGGGATCTCAGTTTCCTACTGAGGCTAGTAAGGAAGTTTTTTGCATCCTGGGATTTTCCTCTTTTCTGCAACAGTTTCTTCCTTTTGTTGTAAAGTTTGTTTATGGCAGGGGACCACCAGATTGGCTTCTTTTTTTTGGATGAGAGCATCTTGGTTCTATTTGGGATGGCATGATTTATGCATGAGTGGATGTGCTCGTACAGTGCCTTAGTGTTGGATTCAGCAGTTGAACTTTCAGCTCCCGTCTGCATGGGTGTCATGAAGTTTGTCACTTCTGACTTGAGTATCATGAAGTTGGCTTTGGAGAAGTTTTTTATGGAGGTTTCCTTACTGAGGGGTGGGGGTGGGATGTGGATATTAAGGGTGATTAGCTTATGGTCAGACGTGACTAACGAGGGGGTGACCATAGGTGTGGAGGATCAATTTCCCATGTTGGTAATGACTAGGTCTAGGATATTGGAGCCCCTGGTGGGACTATGGATTAGTTGATCCAGGGCATTGGAATTTATGAATTCCAAGAACCGTTGGGCAAAGGTGTTGGTACATAAGTCGCTTTCCCAGTTAATGGCAGGGTAGTTAAAATCACCCAGTATTAGGGTGTTTGGTTCTATCTTAATATTTTCCAGTATGTTTAGAAAGGTGTAGTGAGAATCTTGGGGTATGGTGGGGGATCTGTAGCAAGCTACAATTTGGATTGCAGTCTTACCTAGTGTTAGTTGCACCTGGAGAATTTCAGATGCATTGTGTTGGGCAACTAGCCTGGTGGTGTGAATATCCTTGGTGAATATTGACACTCCTCCATCTTTAGTGTTTCGGTCCTGCTTTGGTGGCCGAAAAGTGTGGTAAGAGTTGTAGCCTGGTATTGCAGGGGTGCTCTCTGGAGCCCTGAACCATGTCTCAGTTACTGCACAGATATCGATGTTCTCCATTTTTAGGAGTGCCTCGAGAGAGTGCATTTTGAGGTTTAGACTTCTAGCATTGACTAGCATTACCTTCAGATTTTGCATGCTTGTACCTGTTACGGTGGTGGTTTTGTCCTTTGAACTTTGCCTAAAAAAGGCACTATAGGGGTGGCAAGAGTCTTAGCCAGTAACCTGAATCCCAGGGGGGACAGGTGCAGACCATCTCTGGCAAAGCATCGTGGTCTGTCAATCATGTCATCCCAGGCAGACAGATACTGGATCCCCTTTGAATGACACCAGAAGCTTAGCCAATTGTTGAAGTTAATCATTTTGTCCTTATATTGTGGTATCATTCTGGGCGAAGGCAGGATGCTACTCAGGGCTAGGGTCATCCCTTCCTGGGCCACATGATCCGAGAGTTCTTCCATGTCTCTTTTCATGTAGTCCAGGGAGGTACGTCTCAAGTCATTTACTCCAACATGGACAATGACAGAGTCATATTTGTACTTGTTGTGGAGTGACTTGAGTGCATGCATTATGTGGTGGATCCTGGCACCCAACAGGCAGCTGACTGTAATTTTCTCCTTGTTCAACCTGGTGAGAGGGACATCAGTGTGCCAGACTATAGAGTCACCTATGACTAAAGTGCTATGTACATTGTCTTGCCTTAGGGGCTGTTGCTGGGTGGCACACAGGTGTTGTGAACTATGTGACACCTTGGTTGCGATTGGTGTTTGTTTGCATTTCAGCTTCAGAGGTCCTCGTTGCTTGGGCAGGTTACAGTTAAGGGCCTCTGCATATGTGGATTTAGTGTTGCTATATGTGGGTGTTGTTGGTGTGGGTTTAGAAGGGCTATGTATTTCTTGAGGTGTAGTGGGGGTGTTAACCTTCTCCTCTTGACTGTTTAGCACAATCTTGGGTGGAGAGAGCTTTGCTTCCATTTTGGCTATGTAAGTGCATCTCTCACAGGTTGTAGTGTTGGATGGTAGGAGGAGAGGGTTGTCTGTGTACATGAGGCAATTGCTGCATTGCCCCAGTATGCCCAGATTCACCAGGTGGATAGGAGAAATCACCGGAAGCTGACCCTTGGACATGCCTGGTTTGATGCTTTTTTTTTTTTTGTAAAGTACAGGAGCTGTTTTCCCTTACCTTAGCAAGGTACTTTGCAATTATAGGCGGTTTAGTGCCTACTTTTAATTTCTCCTTGTTAACAAGGAGAGTTGAGTGCTTGTATCAGTTTAAGGCTTCCTAGTGCTTTCCAGCAGGTATTAGAGAAAGTGCTAGTCAAAGGGATGCTTAAAAGTAAGATGAAAAAAAAATGCACACAGCAGTGTGCACTACAGAAGGTAGACGTGAAAGTAGGTAACTTAAGTTTTACCTGTTTAAAAAGTTAAGGTTTAGTGGAGAGTTACTATTTTTAAAACAGCAAGATGGGTTGAAAAGGGTGGTCACTTTTGTATTCTGGTACTATGGAATACAGTAGGATGGCCAATAAATTTAAATAGTTGAAGGGGAGGGGTTTTTGATTTAGTGATTACTCACACAAGCCAGTGAAAGTAGAGAGGAAATGAGATATATGGTCAGATTAATATAAGAGGCAGGCAACTAGAAAGACAGTGGTATTTAACAAAACAACTATGACTGGGTGGGAGTGCGGGAAAAAGAAATTCTGCCTGACTCAGAAGAGAGAGAGAGCTGTACACCATTTGACAGATATAGATTCCTCAGGATGACATTTGGAATAAATTCTGCAAGTGAAGTCTTTCAGCATGCAATGGAGCAAATTTTTTTCAGGTTATCTTTGTGCCATAATAGTAGATGATTTTTTGGTTGAAGGCAATGATGAAGTAGAGCATGACAGATACCTTAAGAAATTTCTAGACAGAGCACATGAAGTGAATGTAAAGCTCAATCATCTGAAGTGCAAATTCAGACTATCAGAAGTTACATATGTAGGTCATTTATTTACTAGCATTGGATTGTGGCCAGACCCATCCAAACAAGCAGCCTTTCTTGAGGTGCCAGCACCAAATAATGTTTAGGCTCTACAATGTTTTCTTGGTATGGGCAACTATTTAGGCAAGTTTATACCAGACTTCAGTGAGTTGACAACACCTTTGAGAGAGCTGATGCACAAAAATGTTATATGGTCTTGGTTGGAACAGCACCAGAAGACATTTGAAGACCTTAAGCAGAAAATTGCCACCCCACCTACATTAAGATACTGTGATCTCAATAAACCAGTAGCTCTTTCCAGTGATGCTTCAAATTTTGTTCTTGGTGCAGTTATTCTTCAAGAAGGCGGGGTATCAATTTTGCATTGTGATCACCCAGGTTCTGAATCTATCAAAAGAATGGTGTGAGAACTAGTATTTTGGCCTTCTTTGGTAAAAACATCGATAAAGTATTTTCTTCTTGTTCAGTATGCAATAGTACTAAACTGCATTTACAAAAAGAACCCCTTCACCTAAGTCAAGTTCCTGAACTACCTTGGTCAACAGTAGCCACTGATCTGAGTGGAACAATCAGCATTACTTAATGTTGGTAGACTCTTATTTGATCTGGTTTGAGCTTGATGTTAGCTTCAATGCCATTTTGAGAGTACAGCCAGAGAATGAGCATGTATGAGTATAAAAGCTAGTGTGTTTATAAGTTTATCTAAGTTAAAGTTTTTAAGCCTCAATTCTGATGTGTTGGTACATAACAAAGCTGCTTGAACTGAACCCACAAAGACTCGTCTATTTTATCCTGACTGGACGAGCGACAATAGGTATGCTAGATAATGAGATATGTTTTGGAATCATGAAATTTATATGGGAAAAAGAAAGACAATATAAAAAATGGAGACCAGATACAGAGTATAAGATATTTATGAAAATAATAACTAAAAGATTAACAACTACAGTAGGTACATTGCTTAATCATACAAACTTTGGGACAAAGGGGAAAAGAAGTCAGGATTTATTATAGATAGTAAAAGTAGTAAAAGATGATATTATAAATAAAAAGGTAGAAGCTAAAGTCATGGTAGGAGATTTAAGTAAATCATTCGATAAAATACAGCATGAATCGTTATGGGATATATTGGGGCTTATAATATAAGTGAAAGGATAGTAAAAGTATTTAATACTTACATGAAAAAATGATGCAAGAATAACTTTAAATGAATGGCTAAGTAAGGAAATTAAAATAGGGTGTGGAATAAGACAAGAATGCCCAGCGAGTAGTGTCATATTTGCTTTAGTTATGAATGTAATTGTCAATAAAATGAATAGAAAATTAAATATAGTAGAGTATGAGATAAAGGAGGAAATGTGATTACCTATAATATATGCCTATAATATATACATATGCAGATGATATAGTGGTAATTACTAAAAATAAAGTGTGGATGGAAGAAACAATCAGAAAATTAATTCAGTCTTAAATATGATTGGTTTGTGTATAAAAAGGGACAAAAGTAAAGGTTTTGGATTCATGGGAAATGTAAAAGATATACAGTTTAATGTAGAGGTTAAACATATATCAGGAATAGTATTTGGGTCAAATGACCATAAGAAAAAACAACGGGAGCATTTTTTTTTAAGAATGAAGAGATATGTGTACATTTTGATAGTCATATAGATATATATAGTCATACAATAAAAAAGTTTATTTGATAAATTATACTCTATTAGGCAAGCTAGCTTATTAAGTAAATATTTATATGATTCTGATTAATTATCAAAAATAAATTGTCTACTGTATTTTGTTCATATCTGGATGAAGAGTAAATCCAGCTAGAAGAGGGATTCTGTATGTAAAGAAAGAAAAGGGAGGATTAGGGTAATTAACCCAATTGTTCATGAGGCTTCTTTGAATTTGTATAGAGCATTAGTAAGTTGCTAAAAAGTAAATAGGAATTTAGCAGAATACATTTGTATGCTAAATACAAGTGTTCTTGTGAAAAAAATGAGGATAGGGAAAAGATGGAAAAGTTATATGAATGAGGACATAAAGGAGTATCAAACAAAATCCTTTTATGGAAAGTGAATGTAAACATTGTTGAAAAATAGCAAAGAATGGTATTTGAATGTTATGAATGAACATTATTTGATTTTTCCTTGGAAACATTTAGAGATGGAGAAAAAGAATACTATTAAAACGAGATTTATATGGTGTGAGAAAATATATAAATGCGTAGATTTCTTGTGGAGATTATCAATAGGTAAACTACCCATTAAAGGTAACATGCCTTATAAAAGAAAGCAAGAAAGGATTTGTATTCATTATGGGGAACTTGAAAGAATAGAACATGTGCTTCTGAAATGTTCTAGAGTAAAGAAGTTATGGGAAGAAATATGTAAAACAAAATTTTGAAAGGACTTGAAAAGGATGAACATTTAAACATGCACATGCTTGAATATGGATATTATGGTAACAAAAAATGAAAAGAAGTTGAAAATGATAAAATAATACCTTTATTTGTATGGATTTTATGGATTGTGAGACTCAATGAAGTAAAATTCAATGGGGAATGGATTTTAAATTAAAAAATTTAAACAAAATACATTTTTGGCTTTGGAAAAAGAGTGGAGGAAGTGTTTAATAATATGATTTTTTCTACTATATAAAGATGTAAATAATGCATACAATGTAAATAATGTACGCAATATATAATGTGTAAATAATGTATATAAGTGATGATTATCAATAAAGAACTCCTACTCTTTATTGCTTTGAGTGGGACCCATTTTAGAGGAACATTTCCTGTTTCCATTCCAGCTGCAGACGTGGCCAAGAGAAACAGGGATTCAAATGGAGAGAGAAGGACATGATGGGGTAGTAAAAGAAATGAAGGAGAAAGCAAATATTTAGACCAGAGGATGTGTGCAGGATTCTGAGGAATTTTTCGAAGAAATCTGTTTGATGGTCATGAGTCAGCAAATGATGAATGCATAATTATGACCCTTCAGTTGGGGGGGGTTGCAGGATGATTTACTTAAAGAAATGGTGGTGCAGAGTGAGTCAGAAAATGAAGAAAATGTTTCTGGGAGGACATTATGGAGAAAATATAAAAGGAGGATGTGACAATCCTGAAGAATAGTGATGACATGAAAAAGAAAACATATGCGGAGAAAGGAAAAGAAGGCAAAAATAGAGTAGCAGAAAAGAAGGCAGAAGAAAATGAAAAATGCATATATATTGTAAGGATTAAAAGTTAAGAAGACAAAGAAATGAACAGGTATGAAGTGTGGGACAATTTCATAGCTCATTTGGGTGTAAAATTTTATGACATAATATTTGAGGGGTTCCTATTACCAGATCAAACGTTTAGGTTAGCAAGTACCTAAACGTCGATCTGGTAATAGCGAAAGCAAAAAAATGAAAATGGCCAATTTAATGCAGGGAAATAATTTCCTTGGCTGTTATGCAGATTTTTCCCCTTTCCCCACTGTAGACCAATCTCGGACTTGGTATATTTAGTTTGGGGGGTTCAGGCTGTGGGTGGGTGAAGCCCTCCACTTCATTTTGGTTTAATTTTTTTTTTTTTTTTGTGGCCGAGGAAATTCATTCCCTATGTTAAATCAGCCATTCACTAGTTTTAATTTTTTGATATTACCAGGTCGACGTTTAGGTATTTGCTAAACTAAACTTTCAATCGGGTAATATAGATGCTATTTTCTTGGAAAATATAAAAAACAGAGACTGAGCATTTTATGCATGTATAATTTTGAAAAGATGTAGAAAGAGAGACTTTGAAAGGACATTTGAAAGCTTTCTATGAATAAGTACTGACATTGCAATGGTTTATGACAAAAGGGATTTTTGGACTGGTGGCTGGAACTGTAATACTGTATTAAAAATAGAAAGAGAAATACAAAGAGGAAAAAAATTATAAATATACCAGGCATGATGCTAAATGCTGAGGTTAATGGGGGTCTTAAAAAATATTGGGGACAATCAAAAACATGCTTTTTTCATTATTTTGTGGAAAAGAACATTTGATAGGTAACTGTAACAAAAGAAAATTATATATTTGTGGGAAAATGGACATGATACAAAAGAAATGTGAATTGAAATGTTATAAATGTAACAAAATTGGACATTTATGGATGGATTGCAAAAATGAAAATAATAGTAAAAAAAAGAAAAAGAAAGAAGAAAATGAACAAAGAGATGAAATGTTAGAAGTAGTAGAAATAGAAGACATGCAGTAGGTGGATTGGACACTCTAAATTGGCCCTAGGTGTGTGTGTGTGTGTGTGTGTGTGTGTGTGTGTGTGTGTGTGTGTGTGTGTGTGTGTGTGTGTGTGTGTGTGCCTTCTGTGGAAGGTTGGGTGCCAGGCTGGCAACTCAACACTGTAAAACTCCACTGCCAATCATGAGCGGACAGATGATTCGCTGTGGCGACCCCTAACTGGGAAAAGCCGAAGAAATAGAAGAAAAATTAGATGAGAAAATATAATAAAGAGGATATAGAAGAAAGTTCCAAAATAAGTGATGAAGAAGATATAAACTGGGAGGTAGAAAAGGGAAATAATTCTATCAGTAAAAGGGTAAAGCGCAGAAAAAGAAAATATTAAAGGGATCAGTACAAAAGAAAAAAGAAAGAAAATGGATGAAAAGTAATATCTACAGTTTGGTGTGTGGTATAAAGTTTAAGGTGTTTAACTCCTAGATACAAGGTACAGTGTTTGATTCTTACCTTTGGGAAGAAAATTGGTTAGCCTTAGAATAGCTAGCCTAGTAATTAGCTATGAATTTATGAAATCACGAATGTAGGGAAAAAGGAAAATCAAAACTAAACAACACACCTGACACACTTGTAATAGGTGACTCTATCGTCAGGCACACTGACGTCCTGCTCACCAGGCTGAACAAGGAGAGGATCACGGTGAGCAGCCTGTCGGGCGCTAGGATCCGCCACATAACACAAGCACTCAGGTCACTCCAAGGCAAGTACAAATATGACTCAGTCATTGTCCATACTGGTGTGAATGACCTGAGACGTACCTCCCTGAACTACATGAAAAGAGACATAAAGGAGCTCTCTGAGCATGTAGCCCAGGCCGGTATGACCCTGACCTTGAGTAGCTTCTTACCCTCACCAAGAATGATGCCACAATATGAAGACAAGATGATCAATTTCAACAATTGGCTTAAGTACTGGTGTCATTCAAAGGGGATCCAATGCCTGTCAGCTTGGGATGATATGCTCGAAAGCCACGATGCTTTGCTAGGGACGGCTTGCACCTGTCACCCCTGGGCTTTTGGATATTGGCAAAGGCTCCTGCTACCCCCATAGTGCCTTTTTTAGGCAAGGCTCAAAAGACAAACCCACCTCCAAAGGTATCACAAGGGATAAGAAACTAAGAGTAATGCTACTCAACGCCAGAAGTCTAAACCTCAAGATGCACGCACTCAAAACTCTCCTTAGCATGGAGAACATCGATATCTGTGCAGTAACAGAAACCTGGTTCAGGGCTCCCGAGAGCACCCCAACACTACCAGGTTATACCTCATACCATGCTTTTTGGCCCCAAAACTTGCACCGAACCACAAAAGGAGGGGGAGTATCAATATTCATCAAAGATACCCACACCTCCAGGTTGGTGGCAAAGCACGAAGCATCAGAGACTATCCATGTGCAACTAACAGGGGGTAAAACTGCCTTCCAGTTTATAGCCTGCTACAGACCACCCTCCTAAACTCAGGAACCCCACTCGGCCTACCTGAGAATACTGGAAAATATGAAGGCCTCTCCAAACACCATTATATTGGGCGACTTCAACTACCCAAACATAGACTGGGAGCATTACTCTAGCTCCAACACCCTAGCCCAAAGGTTCCTAGAATTTATAAACTCAAATGCTATGGAACAACTTGTTACCACTCCTACAAGAGGGGAAAACATACTGGACCTGATCATCACCAACATGGGGATTCTATGCTCCAGACCAGAAGTGTATCCCTCACTGTAAGATCAGACCATAAACTAATCTCACTGGATAGTCACATCCCGACCCCACCCCCTTCCCAAAAAACCACAGTGAAAAACTTCTCTAAAGCAAATTTTACACTCCTCAAAACTGAGGTGGAATCCTTCAAAGCCCCCAGGCCTATGGAAAATACGGCCCAGATGGCAGAATCCTTTATAAACGCATTCTATGAACACCTTCAGGAATGCATGGATCATGCGATCCCAAATAAAACCAAGACCCAATCCTCCAAAGGCAGACGTCCTGTCTGGTGGACCCCAGCCATAAACAAACTATACAATAGAAGGAGGAAGCTACTAAATAATGCAGCAAAATCCCAAAAAGGGAAGGCATCACTGATCAGTATTAGCAAAAAACTACGGGCACTCATAAAATTGTCTAAGGCCAGCTTCGAGAGAAAAATTGCAAAGGACACTAAGGATATTACAAGGCTTTCTTTAGTTATGTTAGGAACCTGGGTGGTAATTCCCAGATATGCTCAGAATTAGTCCAAAATGACAAAAAATACACTGAACCCACAGACATTGCCAACATCCTAGCTGACAGGTTCAGAGCAACCCCCCCCCCCACCAAAAGGGCAAATATCTATCCCAGCAGAGTGCTGCCCCCCTGACATCTCAGATGCTCAGGTAAGAGTCGTCCTCTCCAAAGCAAAAAACACAGCATCAATGGGACCAGACGGTGTCCTGGGCTGCATCCTACATGAACTCCAAGAACAGCTAAACCCAAACATAAAACTACTGTTCAATCTCAGCCTTACTACAGGATATGTGCCCAAAGAGTGGCGTACAGCAACAGTGGTCCCTCTCCATAAAGGTGGTGCCTCAACGGATCCTGGAAACTATCGCCCCATAAACCTGACTAGCTTGGTCTGCAAAGCTATGGAAAGGATCATCATGGACCTCATAAATAAAGATATTGGGGACCTACAGACATTGGATCCTACCCAGTTCAGCTTTGTTAAGGGCAGATCCTGCCTCTTAAACCTGGTTGATTTCTTTGAAACAGTCACCAAGGCCATTGACGAGGGGAAGGTGGTCCACACAGCCTACCTGGACCTCGCAAAAGCCTTCGATACAATACCCCACTCGGGCATTATAGATAAACTCACCAGCTTAAATATAAACCCCTATGTCACTAGATGGATTGCAAACTGGCTCAATGACAGAACCCACATGGTTAGAATTGCTGGAGGCATGTCAGACTCCAAACCAGTTACAAGTGGTGTCCCACAGGGCTCAGTCCTGGGACCTCTCTTGTTCGGTATATATTTCTCGGAGGTAAAGGCCAACACAGAAGGACTGTGGCTGACCAAGTTCACAGATGACTGTAAACTGGGCGCCATAATCGACTCTCCAGCCAACACAAGCATCTTCCAAAAGGGCCTAATAGAAACAGACAACTGGTGCCAGAGCCATGGCCTCAAGCTAAATGCCAAAAAGTGTATAGTCATCCCCTTTGGCAAAAACAAAGTGACCACAAATTACCACATAGGTGGTAATCCATTAAGTGCAGAAGAAGTAATTAGGGACCTGGGGACCCAAGTTGATAGCAATCTCTCATTTGACAACCACGTGGCCAAAGTGGTTAGAAAAACATTTTATATAGCCCACCTAATCATGAAGGGATTCACATCAAGATCAGGGGAGGTCATTGTGCCTCTTTACTCATCCCTCATCAGGCTCATAATTGAGTACAATGCCCCTTTTGGGATGTACCTTACCTGACACCTGCAGCAACTGGAAAGACCCCAAAAGTACCTCACCAAGAGGATCAAAGGGCTCAAACAGATGCCATATGCTGCCCGGTTAAAGAAACTCCAGCTCTACTCAGTGGCATACCACCTGTTCAGAGGCGATCTGTGCCTGACACATAAAGCCATGTCCAACCCGGAATTAATGGACATGCTGCACCTCAGAAAATCCAAATCCCATCGAGCTATGCGCTCGAGAGACTTGAACCTCAGCTCTGAAATAAATAGGACATGCTGGAGGGACAGATTGATAACCCAGAGGCTCCCTTCACTCTGGAATAAAATCCCAGTCCAGGTTAGGCAGAGTCCCTCATTGACTCTCTTCAAGAGGAATATTGATGAGTGGATGGGAGATCATAGGTTTATCCTGGGTATCACTTCTGTGTCACTGTTAGACAGAGGTACAGTATACTAACCTCGAAAAAGGGCATAGCAAAATAAATTTAAAATTGGTGGCGAAAGCCAAACACATTCTGGCTAGGCTTATGAATGCCCTAGGGCAGATAGCCTAGTATGAACCTATGAACCTATGAACTTTAAAGTGCTTTCTATAAACGTGAATAGTACTAAGAATATAATAATAAGAATAGGAATTTTGGAGTTGCTTAATACATGTGATGTAGATGTAATTACATTAGACAATACAAGATTTTTAACAAATGAAGAAAGGCTACAGACAGTGAAACCATGGATTGCACTAACTGCAAAAAAAAGGAAATCTTATTTCATCAGATTTTATACTATGTAGTGATAAATATGAATATTATAATATTAGGACACTTTGGGATTTAAGAGGCAAGCATAAAAAGAAAGGAAATGATATAAGAAAAACATTAGACGTTTTAAGATGTGGTAAGTTAAAACTGTGACAGAACAATTCAATTCATGAACTTACAAAATGGAATGTATAGAACTGAAACAGATTGTTACATATAGGAGAACAGGAGGTAGTTGAAGTAAGATTTTCTGATCATCGTGCAATTTGTCTAGAGATAAAAAGAAAATAAGGAATATATAACATAGGCAAAGGAATAAAAAGTATAAATGAGAAAGCATGGAATGAAGAAGGAAATTGATGAGTAATACAGTTATAGAGAGTATGTTGTTATGAGAACATTTTATAAATATATATATATAAAACAATGCATTGGATGATTTATAAGGCAATGATAAAGAGTATTCTGACAAAGAAAGAATTATCTGAAAGATCAAGAAACAATATAAAAATTGTTATAAAGGCAAATATTTTTACAAGGAAGAAGTATCAAGTTACTTAAGCAGATTATTAAAGGAAGATGGTAATGTAATGAGAAAAAAATGTAAAAGCAGAAAATGAAAGAACTCAGGAAAAGATTAGGAATAGTGTAGTGCAAGAAATGTTTTAAAAAAGAAAGTAATGAAAAAACATGGAAAGTATAAAAGTTAACAGAAAACGAGAATAAGGAGTTGGAAAAGGAGATTTCTTTAAATGTGGTAAATTAAGTATTAGGACAAGTAATTATAGATTTGACTGCAAGCCCAGATGGAAAAGGGTATGAAATGTATAAAAATTTAAGGGATTGGCAAAAAGTGTTTTTTAAAGATTTTGAATGAGTGTTTAAATAAAGATTTATGCATAGGGAATTCTGTAATGCCCTGGAGCAGCTCATTCTTACCCCCACTAAAGGAAGCAACATCCTTGGCCTGGTTATTACAAGCATGGGCAACCGTTGCTCTACACCAATAGCCCCCTGCCATTAATAACTCTACAACAGAAGGAATAAACTGTTGCAGAAAAAGGTGAAGTCCTAAGACTAGACAAACTCCCTTATTAGCCTCAACAAAATGTTGAGATCCTTCTTCAAAACTAATAAACCCAGCTATGAAGGCAGAATTGTGGCAGACACTAAAAACAACCACAAAGCCTTCTATAGTTATAGCAAGAATTTCCATGGCAATACCAGGTTTGCTCTGAGTGACTGCACAATGGTACTTCCTATACTGAGCCAACAGATATTGCCAACATACTGGCTGACAGATTCAGTGCCAACTTTACCCCTCTCTCCCCCCAAAGGACCAATCACAACACCAGAGCAATGCCAGGCACCCAGCATTACTGCAGCACAGGTTAAAGCTGCATTGTCCAAGGCCAAAATTACAGCTTCCATGGGAACCGACAATATCCCTGGATGTTTTCTACATGAACTACAAAGTGAACTGGCATCACATCTGTGTGCCCTGTTCAATCACAGCCTCACCTCAGGCTTTGTCCCTAGCCAATGGCGCACTGCTACAGTCATCCCTTTACATACAGACCCGGGGAATTATTGCCCCATTAGTCTGATGAGTCTGATATGTAAGGCTATGGAGTGCATCATCATGGACCTAATTAACAAGGATATAGGGAATCTAAAAACACTAGATCAAACACAATTTGGTTGTGAAAGGCAGATCATGCCTGCTCCACCTGGTTCTTTGAGTCAGTCACCAGAGCTGTGGATGAGGGCAAGGCAGTTCATACAGCCTACCTTGATCTGGCCAAGGCCTTTGATACCATTCCCCACTCAGGAATTATTGATAAACTCACCAAACTTGGCATCAACCCCTATATCACTACGTGGGTTGCAAACTGTACTTACAGATAGAGCCCACAGTGAAAAGTAGCAGACTCCAAGTCAGACTGCTGACGAGTCATGAATGCAGTCCATCAGGAATTGGTCCTGGGTCCTCTCCTGTTTGGCATTTAGTTCTCAGAAGTCCAGGCCAACACAGAGAGACTCTGGCTGACCAAGTTCACAGAGAACTGCAAGCTGGGAGCCATTATTAACTTCCTAGGTGATGTAGACATCCTAAAGAAAGGCCTCATTAAGACCAATGACTGGTGTCAAAACCATGGCTTTAAGCTTACTGCCAAAAAAATGCATCATCATTATCCTCTTCAGGAAAAACTCAGCTCCCACTACTTACCACATTGATAGGAGCCCACTGAACACTGAAGATGCTATAAGAGATCTGGGGACACAGGTTGACAGTAACCTCTCCTTTAACCATCACATTGCCACTGTGGTCAGAAAGTCCTTCTATGTGGCACATCTCATTACCAAGGGTTTTGCATTCAGGAAGAAAGAGGCTATCATCTCTCTCTCTCTCTCTACTCTTCCCTTATTAGACCAGTCATTGAGTATAATGCCCTATTTGGCATGTATATCAGTAAACACATGCAACAGCGGGAAAGGCCACAAATGTACCTCATGACGGGGATCCTAAGCCTTAAACACATGTCCTACATGGACAGACTCAACAAACTTTAGTTATTCTCTGTCTCATATCATCTACAAAGAGGCAATCTTTGCTTGACTTGCAAAGCCATGTCTGACGGAGCTCTGTTAGAAATGCTACATCTAAAGAAATCCCAATCCCTCCACACCACACATTCCAGATACCTCAACCTCATTACCACAATCAACAGAACATGTTGGAAGGACAGGTTCATAACCTAGAGACTGCCCTTGCTCTGTAATAGACTTCCCATACATGTCAAGCAGAGCACCTCACTGGCCCTCTTCAAGAGAAAAACTTGATGAGGGGATGGGAAATACAAAGTTCATCCCGGGGATCACTCCTGTGGCTCTACTTGATAGAGCCACTGGGAACTAACGTCAGGTGACATGATGCCACGGCACTTCTATGTGCTAGGCTTGTAAAGGCTCCAGGTCCATTAGCCTAGTACACACCTATGATCCTATGAACCTAATACTTAAATTCATATGAGGAAGGAAGATAGAAGAGAATTAAAAAAAATGGAGACCAGTAATATTGAATAATGATTATAAGATTTTTATAATAATGATTATAAGATCTTTATGAAAATAATACAAACAGATTTGAAACTAAAATGGAAAATATTATGGAAGATAGCATATATAATACAAAAGAGTAAGGATTGTCAAGAATTAATAATGAGAGAGAAATTGCGGATGATATGAACAGAAAATAAGCAAAAATCATGATAGGAGATATTAATAAGACATTTGATCCAACTGGACATGAATCCTGTGGGTAATAATGAAAGAATATAAATGAAAAAGTTAGGAAATTATGTTTGTCAACTTATAGCAAAAAAAAAAAAAAGTAAAAATACTTGTAAATGGCTGGGTAACCAAGAGGTACATATGAACAGTAGTAAAAGGCAGGGATGTCCAATAAGTTGCATACTCTTTTTATTAATTATGAATGTGATAATATGTGAAATAGATTACAAAATGATGGAGGCAGTGTATATAGCACTTGAAGGGTTAAGAATTCCAGTTCTGTTAATATATGCAGATGACATGATAAGAATTGCAAAAACTAAAACATTTGGATAAAAGAAGTAATGATTTGCACAAATGAGTATCTAGAGATTATAAGGATGGCTTTAAATATAGAGAAAAGTAAAGGTTTAGGTAACTTACATAGTAAAGATTGGAGTGCAAATTTTACAATGAATGAAATTTCTGTGTTAGGTATAAAATTTGGTAATAAAAATGTAAATAGAATTCAATGGGAAAACAAAAGAATAAATAAAACAAAAGTCTTTTCTAAAGAACATATAAATTATCATTCAGAGGAAAAGGCTTATTTAATAAATTCAGTATTGATGGGAAAATAGCATGCTTAGCAAGTGTATTTATGTTGTCAACAATATTTGAAAAGGAAATATTCCATTTTCATTTATATGAGGTTCTAGATTAAACAGAGTAAAAAGATGCGTTTTGTATGTAAATACAGAAGGAGGTGGTTTAGGGTTAATTAACCCAGTGGTATTTGTTGCTTCATTAAATTTCTACAAAGTGTTCAAATGGTAACTGAACAAAAGATGAGAAATTAGTAGTAAAACTGTATAAATGCGGGTATGACAAATTTTTGGGTATGGTAAAAAAAAAAGAGTAAAAGAGAAAAAGTGTGTAGCAGCTATAGTATTGTAAAAGAGAAAAAGTGTGTAGCAGCTGTAGTATACTTGGTGGCTTTGCAGTTGCCCACCCCTCCTGTAAATTTGATCTGGTACACTCCTCCCAGTATAGCATCCTTAGCTCATTCTACCTAATACAGAGAGAACATTTGAAAAGCCCAACCCACTTAATTTCCTAACCTTGAATTATCTTCAGCTTCTCCTCTCTCCCTTTCCTTTACAAAAAAAAAAAAAAAAACTCTTTGCGAGAATCTCCCTGTGATCTGCTTAACTGTAACAAAAAATACACTTGTTTCTTGCTTTTCCTATAACTAGTCTAGTCTAGGTACAGATTTGCTATATCCAGGACTGCTTGTAAACTTCTGAGCCCCCCAAGCCTGTCTGTGTTGGAGGGAAGCCTGCTAGCTTATCAGGGGCAGTGGTAAGCACTAGGTAATCTATCTACTACATAAGGAGTGGTTTCTGCCCCAGAAATTGTAGTTATTGGCCGTTTGGGCAGTTTTTTCCATCTCTCTCAACTTCCTGATTTAAAAGCTCGCATTTGCACTTGTTTCCCCACTCCCTTCCTGTAACTAGTTTAGTCCAGATACAGATTTGCTGTATCCAGGACTGTTTATAAGCTCCTGAGCCCCCCAAGCCTTTCTGTGTTGGAGGGAAGCCTTCTAGCTTATCAGTGGGAGTGGTAAGCACTAGGTAACCTATCTACCACATAAGGAGTGGTTCTGGCCCAGAAATTCTAGTTAATGGCTGTTTGGGCACTTTTTCCATCTCTCTCAACTTTCGGATTTAAAAGCCCACATTTGCACTTGTTTCCCCCCTTCCTGTATCTAGTCATTTCCAGATACAGATTTGGTGTATCCAGGACTGTTTGTAAGCTCCTGGGGCCCCCAAACCTTTCTGTGTTGGAGGGAAGCCTGCTAGTTTATCAGTGGGATTGGTAAGCACTAGGTAACCTATCTACCACATAAGGAGTGGTTTCTGGCCCAGAAATTGTAGCTATTGGCTGTTTGGGCAATTTTTCCATCTCTCTCAACTTTCTGATTTAAAAGCCTGCATTTGCACTTGTTTCTTTCCTGTAACTAGTCTAGTTCAGATATAGATTCTAAGTTTTAGCATTTGAATTTGCTTATTCGTGCTCAGCACTTGTTCAGAACTTGTAAGCACTAAATAAGCTACAAATTACTACAACACTCAACCTTCCTCATTACCTAGAGGAAAACAGTTTTTGTACTTACTTTCCTCACTTGTCCAGAGGAAAATAATTTTTTATTCAGGCATTTCCAAGGGTCAGCTCCCAGTGTCCTCTCCTGTCTATCTGATGAATCTGGGCATCTTGGGGCAATGTAGTAATTAAAATCAATAGTGTAGCCACTCTGAATTAACTCCCTCTCACACCAACGAACACATTTTCTTCAATAAAATGAATCAGAGGGAGAAACACAGCAGAAACAATATAAAAAACTTTAATACGGTTAGCGCTTTCACATTACAGATGCTTCTTCAGACCATGAATAAAACAACATAAGCTAAAACCACTTTATATACTTTCCAAATTTTAACAAGTTGCTGTTAATTAATTAACTGCATCTATTTGACACTCAAGTTAAAGAAACAGCATAGTAATAGGTATCTAGTCTGAGACATATTACAGCTTACTAACTCAAACAGCTTTATACACAAGACAACATTTCAACATTAAAATAAAAAATAAATGAAAAAAATATGTATGTAAAACAAGTAAAGAATTTTTTCGTAAAAATGAATCAATATGAGCTGATTTTATAGACACATGTGGATAAAGGTGGGGGAATTGATGTTTCTAATACTGAAGATTATGTTGCTTCTATGCAGGAAATGCTTAAAGATGAAAAAGTATATAGACAAGTCAGTTTAAATGTCATGTGTTTACTTGGCCGAAGGGCAATTAAGTAAGAGAGGCACATACCACTAATATTAATGTAAATTTAAAAATTCCCAGCTCACAGGCACTGAGCTTGGAAACTGCACGTGCTAGTACAGCACAGGACAACACTTCTAGCTTAAGAAGGGGCAAACGCAATGCTCCAAGTACCACAGAGGCATTAGAAGTCTTAGAAATGCTGCACACTTCAAATGTTTTAACCAGCAACAGTCAGAATGAAAGTTCTACAGCCATTCAATCTATAAAAAAGAAGGAGCTGGTTCAAACCACACTAATGCAGCCCCCTTCCAATTCACAAAATGGAGTCATTGTGAATGGGCCGGTCCAGCAGCAGGAGGAGGAAGAGGAGACTGCCTTCCCAGGTAGGGGCAGTAGGAAGAGATTTGAAAAGGATGTGGAACATGGCAATGACATGAGAACACTGGTGGTAAACTTTTCTAGTATAATGTTGACGAAACATCAGGAATCTATACTTGAACGAGGTTTGACTTTCATTCCAGCTTCAGACATTGACTTTGTGAGTACTGTATTGGATATAAGATATTTTGCACCCAGTGTTATGCTGAAATCTTTATTTGGCAGTAATAATTCTGGACCTTCTAATGACTTTAAAAAACCCAGCTTATTTGTTCCGGATATGAATCCGGTATTAGAAGTATTTTGTAATGTTTGTGAAACACAACTGAAATAAATGCTTGGTTCTAAAAGTCAGAATAACAAAGATAGATTTTTTAATTTAAGTAAGGAAGAGCAGGTAGCTCTCCTTGAGTTAAGAAATGATACATTTATTGTTATTCATCCTGTGGATAAAGATGAGGGAATTGCTGTTTTTAATGCTGAAGATTATGTTGCTTCTATGCAGGAAATAATATAAGATGAAAAAGTATATAGACAAGTCAGTTTAAATGATATAGAATTATGCTGCAGCTGGTATTTAAATCATTGTATGACTGTTTTGCAAGTAGTTTGATTTCTAAGTCTTTGTTGGACTTTTTACTGTTACAAATCCTGTTATTCCACTCATTCAGGGCCTTCCAAAATTGCACAAAGATAGATATAACCCACGATTTAGACAAATAGTGTCTGGTCTAGGATGGGTTACACATTCAATATCTAAATATAAAATCCCAAATACTGAAACGTGGTGGCTAGATAATTTCACAGTCACTGTTCAAAAAGATAATAAACACTTGGTCCACTCCACAGCAGCAAATAGTAGTGCAAGCTACAATCCAGCTACATAAAAACATCCACGAAACTTCTAAAAATCAGGAACGTTCTTTATTTGACATGCAGTAAGCGCTTTCACCCAAACGGCTTCAACAGACTGTAGCAGCATGTACATTCAGCAGTCTTATAGTTAGTTAGTTTGCAACCAATACTAAAAAGAAGAAAGTTATCGAAAATATTTAGGAAATGATGTTTTAATACAATGCATTTGTTTATGTATTTGCTATAGCCCTATTAGCTATTGTAATGTGTTTTTAAAAATTTTTTAAAAAAAGTTTAACTAATTAATTAATCAATTACATGAAATGAATTGATTTAGTGATTAATTGATTGTGGTATATAAGACTGCTGAATGTACATGCTGCTACAGTCTGATGAAGCCGTTTGGGTGAAAGCGCTTACTGCATGTCAAATAAAGAACGTTCCTGATTTTTAGAAGTTTCGTGGATGTTTTTATGTAGCTGGATTGTAGCTTGCACTACTATTTGCTGCTGTGGAGTGGACCAAGTGTTTATTATCTTTTTGAACAGTGACTGTGAAATTATCTAGCCACCACGTTTCAGTATTTGGGATTTTACAGTTTGCTTATTGTTATTTCTGCTACGTGGTCCCCTTGCACAGACCCTATATCTTTTATCTACAATATCTAAATATGTTGAAAATAATTTAAGACCAATAGTTAGTACCTCATCCTATGTATTGAAAGATACAAAACAACTTCTGTCTGACATTGGTAGGACCATTTATAGTTCATTTGAACAATCTGATAATTGTTTACTGGTATCCATGGATATTAATTCACTTTTTACTGTAATACCCCATATATATGGGTTGGAGGCAGTTAAGATTTATTTAAGCCTGCATAGCTCTTATGATATGAGAATAATTGATTTTCTATGTATGCTAATAGAAATTATTTTGGAAAACAATATCTTCCTTTTTGAACAAAAGTACTATCTACAATTGTTTGGCGTAGCTATGGGCACACCATGTGCCAATAGCTATGCCAACATGGTTCTTGTCTATTGGGAGGAACAGTTTGTCTTAACACATGACATTTGCTAATAAAATTCTGTTCTATAGGAGATTTGTTGATGATCTCCTCTTGGTGTGGGGGGTACAGAAAGTGAGTTAAAAGAATTTGTTTTTATATTTGTAGATACTACTACTGATTTTTTTCAGATTCACTCATTCTGTCTCCTCGACTGAAATATCTTTTTTGGATGTGACCATATTCAAGGACATCAATGGGAAGTTATCTTCCAGACTATTTGGAAAGGAATGTAGAAAAAATAATGTCATGAGCAGAGATAGTATGCATCCTAACTATATTTATAGGAATATTATAAAAGGTCAGGATATGTGTATATCTAAGTTAGATATGGAAGAGGAGCATTTTGACCAGGATATGGGAACTTTCAGAAATGAATTGCTACAGAGGAAATATCTGAGAAGTGAGGTAGATACTGGGATTCAGCAAGTTAAATCTATGAGGAAGGGTAGAGCAAAACCATACATCAGTAATACACAGGATACCTCACCTCAACAATTTACAGAAAATGATACTGCTAAAAATTCTACCCATTCGTTTAGAATATGCTGGGAATGTCAGAAAAGTACAAAATGTGATTGATAAGAATTGGTCTATCCTGCAGTCAGACCCTGAGATAGCCAGGATAGTAGGCCAGCGGCCAAAGTTTTGTTATAAAAACAAAAAGAATCTCCTAAGGTTACTTTGTCAACCAAAATGTCCCAAGGATGAGATCTATGGTCTTAATAAATGTGGGCAATGCAGTGTCTGTGATGTCTTGAGTAATAACAGGATTTTTATACATCCTGTAACAGATAAGTATAAATTTAGAGTCAAGGCAAACTGTAAAACAAGGAATTTAGTATACCTGGCTGTATGTTTAGTCTGCTTTTCCTTTCATGTTGGCATGACTACTCGCTCATTAAGAGAGAGGGTCAGAGAGCAGTTAACTGCCTTCAGGAATAATGAACTAGATAGAAGTGCCCTAGCTAAACAAGTGATTTGTGCAGGAGGAATGCATCATTTTCAGTTTAAAGTTATTGAACATATTTTTCAAGATTTAAGGCTGGGTGACATGAAAAATAAACTAGAATTGAGAGAATTAAAATGGATTATTGAGCTACAGGCAGAAAAAGAGCCAGGGCTTAATGATAGAACATTGATTAAGCCCTACTTAAAAACAAGACATCTATAAAATCAGGTCATATTGATTCATTTTTACTAAAAAAATCTGTACTTGTTTTATATACATATTTTTTTCATTTATTTTTTTATTTTGGTGTTGAAATGTTGTCTTGTGTATAAAGCTGTTTGAGATAATAAGCTGTAATATGTCTCAGACTAGATATCTATTAATATGCTGTTTCTTTAACTTGTGTCAAATAGATGCAATTCATTAATTAATAGCAACTTGTTAGAATTTGGAAAGTATATAAAGTGGTTTTAGCTTATGTTGTTTTATTCATGGTCTGAACTAGCACGTGTGATGTGAAAGTACTAACCGTATTAAAGTTTTTTATATTGTTTCTGCAATGTAGCAATTGTCTCATGTACACAGACATCCCTGTCCTCCTACCACCCAACGCTACAACCTGTGAGAGATGCACTTATCTAGCCAAACTGGATGTAAAGCTCTCTCCAACCAAGACTGAAATTGAAAGTCAAGAGGAGAAGGTAAACACTTGCACCACACCATACTCATCACATAGTCCCACTAAACCTACACCACCAAACTCCACACACAGATACACAAAAACATTTGCAGATAATCTCAATAATAATCTGCTCAAGAAACAGAGATCTCCAAAGCAGAAACACAAGCAACCTCCAACCCCCCAACACAACCCAATTGACACATAGCCCACAGACTCAGTGTGCCACTCAACCACAGCCCATAAGGCACAATAATGTACCCAACACACTATTCATAGGTGACTCTATAGTCAGGCACACTGATGTCCCACTCACCAGGCTAAACAAGGAGATGGTTACTGTCAGCTGCCTGTCAGGTGCCAGGATCTGCCACATAATGCATGGACTCAGGTCACTCCACAACAAGTACAAATATGACTCTGTCATTGTCCATGTTGGTGTGAATGACCTGAGATGTACCTCCCTGGACTACATGAAAAGAGACATGGAAGAGCTCTCCGATCTTATAGCCCAGGCAGGTTCATAGGTTCATAGGTTCATAGGTTTATACTAGGCTATCTGCCCTAAGGCATTTATAAGCCTAGCCCAAATTTTTGTGGCTTACGCCACCCCTTATATGAAAAAATACTGTGCCCATTAGTTTGTTGTGCCTCTGTCCAGCAGTGACACAGATATGATTCCCGGGGTAAACCTATGATCTCCCATCCACAGGTCTAGATTTCTCTTGAACAGAGTCAGCGAGGTGCTCTGCCTCACATGGACCGGGATTTTATTCCACAGCATAGGGAGTCTCTGAGTGATAAATCTATCCCTCCAGCACGTCCTATTTATAGCCGTGCTAAGGTTTAAGTCGCTTGCTCTAGTGGTTTTGGTGGATTTGGATTTTTTGAGGTGGAGCATGTCCATTAATTCCGGGTTGGACATGGCCTTGTATGTCAGGCACATGTCACCTCTGAGCAGACGGTATGTGACTGAATAGAGCTGGAGTTTCTTCAATCTGGCAGCATATGACAGATTTTGGAGTCCCTTTATCCTTTTGGTGAGGAACTTTTGGGGTCTCTCCAATTGCTGCAGATGTCGGGTGAGATACATCCTGAATGGGGCATTGTACTCGATCATTGGTCTGATAAGTGAAGAGTACAGGGGAACAATGACCTCACTAGATCTGGATGTGAATCCCTTCATGATCAGGTGGGCAATGTAGAAGGTCTTTCTAACCACTTTAGCAATGTGAGTGTCAAAAGAAAGGCCACTGTCAACCTGGGTCCCCAGATCCCTGATAACCTCTTCTGTGCTTAGTGGATTGCCACCTATATGGTAGCTTGGGGTTACCTTGTTTTTCCCGAAGGGTATGACTATACATTTTTGGCGTTTAACTTCAGGCCATGGCTCTGGCACCAGCTATCTGTTTCCGTGAGTCCCTTCTGAAGGATATCCATGTCCGATGCACTTTCCACTATGGCGCCCAGTTTGCAGTCGTCTGCAAACTTTGTCAGCCAAAGTCCTCCCATGTTGGCCTGTACTTCTGAGAAGTAGATGCCAAACAATAGGGGCCAAGGACCGAGCCCTGTGGGACACCACTTGTGACCGGCTTGGAGTCTGACACAGCGCCAGCAACTCTAACCCTGTGGGTTCTGTCCTTAAGCCAGTTTGCAACCCATCTTGTGACATATGGGTTTACATTTAAGCTGGTAAGTTTTTCTACAATACCCGAGTGAGGTATTGTGTCGAAAGCCTTGCAAGGTCAAGGTAGGCTGTATGGACTGCCTTTCCCTCATCAATGGCCTTGGTTACTGTTTCGAAGAAGTCGACCAAGTTCAAAAGGCATGATCTTCCCTTGACAAAGCCAAACTGGGTCGGGTCCAATGTCTGCAAGTCCCTATATCTTTGTTTATGAGCTCCATTATGATCCTCTCCATAGCTTTGCAGACTAGACTTGTTAAGCTTATGGGGCGGTAATTACCAGGGTCCGTAGAGGCGCCGCCTTTGTGGAGTGGGACCACAGTTGCCGTACGCCACTCCTTGGGCACGTATCCTGTGGTAAGGCTGAGATTAAACAGCTGCCTTATGTGCGGGTTTAATTCCTCATTTAGAGCACACAGCCGGGGACACCATCCGGTCCCATTGATGCTGTGTTTTTAGCTTTAGAGAGAGCAGCTTTCACCTGCGCATTTGAGATGTCCGATAGGCTACACTCGGCTGGGATAGTTATCTCTCCTTTAGGGGGGGAGAGGGGGGTGAAGTTTGCACTGAACCTGTCTGCCAGTATGTTGGCAATGTCTGTGGGTTCAGTGATTTTTGTATCATTTTGGACTAATTCTGAGCATATTTGGGAGTTTCCACCCAGGTTCCTAACATAGCTGAAAAAGGCCTTATGATTTTCCTTTGAATCCATGGCAATTTTTCTCTCAAAATTGGCCTTAGTTGATTTTATGAGTGCTCGTATTTTTTTACTAATAATGATCAGGGGTGACTTCCCTTTTATGGATTTTGTTCTATCATGTAATAGCTTTCTCCTCTTATTGTAAAGTTTGTTAATGGCTGGGGTCCACCAGACTGGACGTTTGCCCTTTGTGGAAAGAGTCTTGGTTTTATTTGGGATTGCCTGATCCATGCAGTCCTGGAGGTGTTCATAGAAAGCATTTGTAAGGGCTTCCATAGCTTGGGTTGTGGTTTCCTCTGGCTCAGGGGCCTTGAAGGATACCACACCAGTCTTGAGTAGTGTGAAGTTTGCTTTAGAGAAGTTCTTCACTATGGTCTTTTTTGTTTGGGGTGGGGGCGGGATGTGGATTTCCAGTGAGATTAGTTTATGATCAGATCTCACCAATGAGGGATATACTTCCAGTGTGGAGCATTTTGTCCCCATGTTTGTGACAATGAGATCTAGTATATTTTCTCCTCTTGTGGGAACAGTGACTAGCTGTTCCATGGCATTTGAATTTATGAACTCCAGGAACCGTTGGGCTAGAAAGTTAGGGCTTGAGTAATGTTCCCAGTCTATATTCGGGTAGTTGAAGTCACCCAATATGATGGTGTTTGGAGATACATTTATACCCTCCAGTGTCTTCAGGAAGGCTGTGTGGGGTTCCTGAGTTTGAGGGGTGGCCTGTAGCATGCTACAATTTGTAGAGCAGTTTTGCCTATGGTTAGTTGCACCTGGATGGTTTCCGAAGCTTTGTGCGTTGCCACCAACCTAGAGGTGTGGGTATCCTTTATGAATATGGATACACCCCCTCCTTTTGTGGTGTGGTCCGGGTTTTGGGGCCGGAACGCATGATATGAGGTAAAACCTAATAGTGCCGGGGTGCTCTCAGGAGCCTTGAACCAGGTTTCAGTTACAGCACAGACATCGATGTTCTCCATACTGAGAAGGGCCTCGAGTGCGTGCATTTTGAGATTTAGGCTTCTGGCATTGAGCAGCATTACCCTCAGTTTCTTCCCATTTTTGTTTTCTAGGGTGGTAGGTTTAGAATTTGAGCCTTGCCTAAAAAGGCACTATGGGGTGGCAAGAGCCTTAGCCAATATCCGGAATCCCAGGGGTGACAGGTGCAAGCCGTCCCTTGCGAAGCAGCGTGGCTTGTCAAGCATGTCATCCCAGGCAGACAGACACTGGATCCCCTTTGAATGACACCAGACATTAAGCCAATTGTTAAAGCTGATCATCTTGTCTCTATATTGTGGCATCATTCTTGGTGAAGGAAGGATACTGCTCAAGGTTAGGGTCATACCTGCCTGGGCTACATAATCAGAGAGCTCCTCTATGTCTCTTTTCATGTAGTCCAGGGAGGTACGTCTCAGGTCGTTCACACCAGCATGGACAATGACTGTGTCATATTTGTACTTGCCGTGGAGTGACCAGTGCTTGTGTTATGTGGCGGATTCTAGCCCGATAGGCAGCTTACTGTGACCCTCTCCTTGTACAGCCTGGTGAGTAAAATTCAGACTGTAGCAGCATGTTGTCTTATGTAGCAAAATGAAGAAAGTTATCGAAAATATTTAGGAAATGATGTTTTAATACAATGCATTTGTTTATGTATTTGCTATAGCCCTATTAGCTATTGTAATGTGTTTTTAAAAATTTTTTAAAAAAAGTTTAACTAATTAATTAATCAATTACATGAAATGAATTGATTTAGTGATTAATTGATTGTGGTATATAAGACTGCTGAATGTACATGCTGCTACAGTCTGATGAAGCCGTTTGGGTGAAAGCGCTTACTGCATGTCAAATAAAGAACGTTCCTGATTTTTAGAAGTTTCGTGGATGTTTTTATGTAGCTGGATTGTAGCTTGCACTACTATTTGCTGCTGTGGAGTGGACCAAGTGTTTATTATCTTTTTGAACAGTGACTGTGAAATTATCTAGCCACCACGTTTCAGTATTTGGGATTTTACAGTTTGCTTATTGTTATTTCTGCTACGTGGTTCCCTTGCACAGACCCTATATCTTTTATCTACAATATCTAAATATGTTGAAAATAATTTAAGACCAATAGTTAGTACCTCATCCTATGTATTGAAAGATACAAAACAACTTCTGTCTGACATTGGTAGGACCATTTATAGTTCATTTGAACAATCTGATAATCGTTTACTGGTATCCATGGATATTAATTCACTTTTTACTGTAATACCCCATATATATGGGTTGGAGGCAGTTAAGATTTATTTAAGCCTGCATAGCTCTTATGATATGAGAATAATTGATTTTCTATGTATGCTAATAGAAATTATTTTGGAAAACAATATCTTCCTTTTTGAACAAAAGTACTATCTACAATTGTTTGGCGTAGCTATGGGCACACCATGTGCCAATAGCTATGCCAACATGGTTCTTGTCTATTGGGAGGAACAGTTTGTCTTAACACATGACATTTGCTAATAAAATTCTGTTCTATAGGAGATTTGTTGATGATCTCCTCTTGGTGTGGGGGTACAGAAAGTGAGTTAAAAGAATTTGTTTTTATATTTGTAGATACTACTACTACTGATTTTTTTCAGATTCACTCATTCTGTCTCCTCGACTGAAATATCTTTTTTGGATGTGACCATATTCAAGGACATCAATGGGAAGTTATCTTCCAGACTATTTGGAAAGGAATGTAGAAAAAATAATGTCATGAGCAGAGATAGTATGCATCCTAACTATATTTATAGGAATATTATAAAAGGTCAGGATATGTGTATATCTAAGTTAGATATGGAAGAGGAGCATTTTGACAAGGATATGGGAACTTTCAGAAATGAATTGCTACAGAGGAAATATCTGAGAAGTGAGGTAGATACTGGGATTCAGCAAGTTAAATCTATGAGGAAGGGTAGAGCAAAACCATACATCAGTAATACACAGGATACCTCACCTCAACAATTTACAGAAAATGATACTGCTAAAAATTCTACCCATTCGTTTAGAATATGCTGGGAATGTCAGAAAAGTACAAAATGTGATTGATAAGAATTGGTCCATCCTGCAGTCAGACCCTGAGATAGCCAGGATAGTAGGCCAGCGGCCAAAGTTTTGTTATAAAAACAAAAATAATCTCCTAAGGTTACTTTGTCAACCAAAATGTCCCAAGGATGAGATCTATGGTCTTAATAAATGTGGGCAATGCAGTGTCTGTGATGTCTTGAGTAATAACAGGATTTTTATACATCCTGTAACAAATAAGTATAAATTTAGAGTCAAGGCAAACTGTAAAACAAGGAGCTTAGTATACCTGGCTGTATGTTTAGTCTGCTTTTCCTTTCATGTTGGCATGACTACTCGCTCATTAAGAGAGAGGGTCAGAGAGCAGTTAACTGCCTTCAGGAATAATGAACCAGATAGAAGTGCCCTAGCTAAACAAGTGATTTGTGCAGGAGGAATGCATCATTTTCAGTTTAAAGTTATTGAACATATTTTTCAAGATTTAAGGCTGGGTGACATGAAAAATAAACTAGAATTGAGAGAATTAAAATGGATTATTGAGCTACAGGCAGAAAAAGAACCAGGGCTTAATGATAGAACATTGATTAAGCCCTACTTAAAAACAAGACATCTATAAAATCAGGTCATATTGATTCATTTTTACTAAAAAAATCTGTACTTGTTTTATATACATATTTTTTTCATTTATTTTTTTATTTTGGTGTTGAAATGTTGTCTTGTGTATAAAGCTGTTTGAGATAATAAGCTGTAATATGTCTCAGACTAGATATCTATTAATATGCTGTTTCTTTAACTTGTGTCAAATAGATGCAATTCATTAATTAATAGCAACTTGTTAGAATTTGGAAAGTATATAAAGTGGTTTTAGCTTATGTTGTTTTATTCATGGTCTGAACTAGCACCTGTGATGTGAAAGTACTAACCGTATTAAAGTTTTTTATATTGTTTCTGCAATGTAGCAATTGTCTCATGTACACAGACATCCCTGTCCTCCTACCACCCAACGCTACAACCTGTGAGAGATGCACTTATCTAGCCAAACTGGATGTAAAGCTCTCTCCAACCAAGACTGAAATTGAAAGTCAAGAGGAGAAGGTAAACACTTGCACCACACCATACTCATCACATAGTCCCACTAAACCTACACCACCAAAATCCACACACAGATACACAAAAACATTTGCAGAGACTCTCAATAATAATCTGCTCAAGAAACAGAGATCTCCAAAGCAGAAACACAAGCAACCTCCAACCCCCCAACACAACCCAATTGACACATAGCCCACAGACTCAGTGTGCCACTCAACCACAGCCCATAAGGCACAATAATGTACCCAACACACTATTCATAGGTGACTCTATAGTCAGGCACACTGATGTCCCACTCACCAGGCTAAACAAGGAGATGGTTACTGTCAGCTGCCTGTCAGGTGCCAGGATCTGCCACATAATGCATGGACTCAGGTCACTCCACAACAAGTACAAATATGACTCTGTCATTGTCCATGTTGGTGTGAATGACCTGAGATGTACCTCCCTGGACTACATGAAAAGAGACATGGAAGAGCTCTCCGATCTTATAGCCCAGGCAGGTATGACCCTAGTTCTGAGTAGCATCCTGCCATCACCCAAAATGATACCGCAGTACAAGGACAAAATGACTGACTTCAACAATTGGCTAAGCTTCTGGTGTTATTCTAAGGGAATCCAGTATCTGTCTGCCTGGGATGATATGGTCAACAGACCACGATGCTTTGCCAGAGATGGCCTGCGCCTGTCACCCCTGCGATTCTGGATACTGGCTAAGGCTCTTGCCACCCTGATAGTGTCTTTTTTATGCAAGGTTCAAATGACAAATTCACCACCATAGCAGGAACAGGCAAGCAAAAACTGAGGGTAATGCTACTCAATGCTAGAAGTCTAAATCTCAAAATGCACTCCCTCGAGGCACTCCTTAAAATGGAGAACATCAGTATCTGTGCAGTGACTGACACCTGGTTCAAGGCTCCAGAGAGCACCCCTGCATTACCAGGCTATAACTAATACCACACTTTTCGGCCATCTAATCTGGACTGGAACACCAAAGGAGGAGGTATGGCCATATTCAATAAGAATATCCACACCTCCAGGCTAGTTGCTCAGCATAATGCATAAGAGGTTATCCAAGTGCAACTAACTCTGGGCAAAACAGCAATCCAAATTGTAGCTTGCTACAGATCCCCCACCATGCTTCAGGATTCCCACTCCTCTTTTCTTGATATACTGGAAAATATTAGGGTTCAACCAAACACCCTAATAATGGGCGATTTCAACTACCCCACCATTAAGTGGAAAAACTACTCATGTACCAACTCCTTCACTGAACGCTTTCTGGAATTCATGAATTCCAATGCCCTGGATCAACTTTTCCAAACCCCCACCAGGGGCAACAATATCCTAGACCTATCATTACCAACATCAACTTCTCATTGATCAGATCCAACCATAAGCTAATCACCCTAGATATCCACATCCTGCCCCCACCCCCCATTAAGGAAACCACGGTAAAACATTTCTCCAAAGCCAACTTCATGCTTCTTAAGACAGAAGTGGTGAACTTCATGACACCCATGCAGATGGACAATAAAGTTATGACTGCTGAATCCTACACAAATGCACTCTATAAGCACTTACACGAGTGCATGGATCGTGCTATCCCAAACAGAAGCAAGATCCTATCCTCTAAAAAAGGAAGCCAATCTGGTAGTCCAGTGCCATAAACAAACTCTACAAAAGAAGGAAGAAACTGATACAATGAAGGACATTTGCAAAAGTGTTCCATTCAGCTAAAGACTGTTTTGAAAACATAAAGGAAACCATGTTTCCAATTTGCAAATTATATAGAAAAAAACATTTTTCCACTATGTATATGTGTATACGTTAACATGTAGGTAAATGTTTGCATGTGTACATGTATAGGTGGCTGTCCTAGTACCCTCCAACAATTGGAAGAAAGTACTTTATACTTTGTTCCATTTGGTGATAAGGATAATCCAGCTGAGCTCAGAGAGTACCACTGTACTGGATGCATATGGAGGAAAGCTCCACAAATTATTCCGGAAAATATCTATGACAGCAGCTATAAAACACAGTAGTTATTAATGATGTAAGAAAAAAGAGACAGATAAAATACATGCAAATAGCTATATAAGCATATAATTGAAGACTTGTGATCACAGACTTTAATTTGCTAGGCGAAACATTTTTATATACACATTACATAGAGATATAACTTAAAATAGGTTGAAGCATATTGGCCATCTTCTGAAGCGAGTATAAGGGGCAAACCTTTGGAGATTTGTATAACATATACAATACTGAGTTATAATATCCTGTGTTAAGGATTTAAAATGCTGTTGTAAACTTATGTCACTTCCTGTATTTGACTATTTATACTTCCTTTTCTTCTTGTACATTGTCTCTGATGAAGCTACAACACATGTTGTGGCGAAAACACTTGTTAAATAATATTAAATTGCGTTAAGGTTATAAGTTCTGGTGTGGACGCTACTTTTTGGCTCCTGGAGCAAGGTTCCCGTGGATGTTTGTTTGTTCTTGATATACAATACTGAGTTACACATTTTTGATACAAAAAGTGTGCTGTTCTTGTATTTCATTTTTTTGATAAGGCCAGACCTCTGATATTTTCTCTTAGAACAGGAAATCCTTGCCATGACACCATAAAGACCGTATTTTCAATGCCTCATTACCTAAATTAATGTGTTGACGATTATATTTCTATTCTAAAATACACCAGCAGAAGTTTCTTATTTCCTGGAAAGGCAAGTTTTCCATTTGTTCTTACAAGTGGAACACCTAACATTGAAAATTAACATAAGAGTTGATCCAGAAGGGAAACCACAATGTAAGTAGAAATTCATTCTTCTAACGAGGCAAGTTGTTTTTTGATTATAGGATCATAGGAAGTTACTAGGCTACTAGTCCTGAGACCCTTACAAGCCTAGCGAAGAATTTAGCCCATGTTCCAACAAGTCAGCACCTTATGCCACTGTTCAGCAGGGAGACAGGTGGAATCCCAGGGGTGTATTTCTGTTCCCCATCCAGTTATCCAGGTTGTACTTACAAAGGCTTAATGAGGTACTCTACTTTACATGAAGAAGGAGTCTATTACACAAAAGGGGGGGGGGTGTCTGGGACACAAATCTGTCCTGTCAACAAGTCCTATTGATGTCACAGACCAGAGTGAGGTCACACGTGTGGATTACTTGAGTAGAGCTTGACTTGTGGATATGCAGCAGTCCCATTAAGATGGAGTCTGAGATTGCTTTGTATGCCAGACAGAGGTCACCTCTGGGCAGTCTGTAGAAGACTGAATAGAGGGACAAGACATTTAGCCTATATGTGTAGGGTAGATGTTTGAGGCCCTGGATTCTCTGGGTGAAGAACCTTTGTGGTCTCTCCAGCTACTGCATGTGCTTTGTGAGGTACATGCTGAAAGGGGCATTGTACTCAATAATGAGTCTTATAAGGGAAGAATACAGGGATGTTATGACCACCTTGTCCTTGGATGAGATACCCTTACTAATGAGGTGGAACAAGTAGAAAGCTTTCCATACAACAGAGGCAATATTGTGGTCAAAAGTCAGTATGCTATCAACCCGGCTGCCCAAGTCCCTCACGACTGATTGAATGCTTAGTGCGTTATTATCAATGTGAAAATTTGTGCAGACATCACTCTCCCCAAAAGGGATGATGTTGCATTTTTTTGGCATTCATTTTGAGGCTATGTTTCTGGCACCAGCCATTTGTTTGGAGGATGCCCACATCACTAGGGGAATTGATGACAGCACCCAGCTTGCAGTCATCTACAGAGTTGGTCAGCCATAACCCACTAGATTTGGCATGCACCTCTGAGAAGTATATCCCAAACAGCAGAGGCCCCATGACCAATCCCTGGGGTTCACCACTTGTTACAGGTCTACTACTTGAGGTGTATTACCCTATTTTGACTAGGTGGGTTCTATCAGTGAGCCTGTTTGCTACCCATCTGGTAATATATGGATTGAAACCTAACTGAGACAGTTTATCTATTATACCTGAGTGGGGAATAGTACCAAAGGCCTTGTCCAGATCAAGGGAGGTGGTGTGCACTGTCTTCCCCTCATCTATGCCTTGGTGACTGTCTCAAAGATGTCAACCAAATTTCACAGGCATGACCTCCCCTTGACAAAACCAAACTGTGTGGGATCAAGTGTGGGTTCATATTTTATGACTGAATGCTAGAAATAGCGAACTATCTATTATCAAACCCAAATGCAAGAAACCACAAAATGTCAAAGGAACAGATCAGCAAATATTTTTCCTAGGGAAGAATTCATTGATCCAAAAAAGATGTACAGGCAACATAAAGTGGAGGACTTCACACCCCACCCCACCCCAATGTGGGAGGATGTGCCCCCCCCCCCACCTTAAATATACCAACTCTGAGATCGCACGGCAGTGAAGAAAACAGCAAAGTCTGGAGAATGGCCCAGCAAATTTTTTCCCTGAGAAAAAAATTTGCTGATCCATTCCTTTGATATTCTGTGGTTTCATGCATTTGGGTTTGACAAATAAGTTTTCGCTATTTCTAGCATTCGATCATGTAATAGGAACCCTCAGGTGTCTGGAGGTTGCCAGTATCCTTGTTAATGAGGTCTATGATAATCTACTCCATGGCCTTGCAGATCAGGCTAGTTAAGCTAATGGGTCCATAATTTCCTGGATTGGTGGACACTCCACCTTTCTGCAAAGGGATGACAGTAGCTGTCCTCCACTCAGCTGGGATGAAGCCAGTATTCAGGCTTTGGTTGAATAGGGTGCCTAATGGTGCTGCAAGTTCTTGTCTACATTCATGTAGGATGCAGCCTGGGATGTTATTGGGTCCCATGGAGGCTGTATTTTTTGCCTTTGAGAGGGCAGTGATGACTTGCTCTCTAGGGATAAGGAGATGGGGTAGATACTGAAGATGTCCTGTTTTACTGATGGGGAAAGAGGAGTGAAGTTTTCACTGTACCTGTCTGCCAGCAGGTCGGCTATATCTACATGGTTTGTGTATGTGGTGTCCTTAACCACCAGGTTCTGAGCAGATCTAGGTGCTTCCCTTGAGATTGCGGACATATGTGAAGAAAACCTTATGATTGTCTTTATTAGATGTGGCCAGTTTGGACTCGAAGTTTGCTTTGGAGGATTTCACTAGTGCACTTTATTTGCTTGCTCAGGCTAAGGAGAGATTATTTCCAATTAGACACCTGCTCCTTTTTGGTTCTGGACAGCAATTTTTTCCTTTTATTACAGAGTTTATTTATTGTAGATGTCCACCGGACAGTTTTACTCTTCTTTGAGGAGGATGATTTCATTCTGTCTGGTATTCCTGATTCCATGCAGCTATATACATCCTCATATAGTACTTTGACATAGGTTTGGATATATGCCAGTTCCTATGGAGGGGGAGGGGGCTATGAAGCTCTTTATACCTTCCTTCAGGAGGTTGTAATCTGCTTTGGAAAAGGTTTTTGTTTGACCTTAACTGGGGGGGGGGGCGGCTGGAAGACAGTGACTCCGAAAGTGACTGCTTTGTGGGTGGATCTTGCCAGGGATAATGACAATGTAGTGATGCTGCAGTGGTTACTCATGTTGGTTAATACCAAGTCCAAGATATTTTCACCTCTTGTGGGGGTATCAACCAACTGGTCCAAGGCATTTGCATTGACGAAATCAAGGGATTTCTGAGCATTTGTGTTTTGGCATGAGTTTTTCTTCCAATCTATGGTTGGATAGTTAAAGTTGCCCAGGATCAGGGTAAAAGGTTGAATCTTGATAGATTCGAAGAGTTCCAGATAGGTGGAATCAGTATCTTGAGTCAGAGTTGGAGGCCTGTAGAAATTACCCATAATTCTTTGCAGCTGTATATTAATCACTGCCCAATACCTGCTATGACATAAATTTTTTTGTGTGGTTACAGTGACAAATGAAGTAAACAGTGAACCAGACAAAAGAAAAATCAAGCAGCACACTATAATCATCAGTTTTTATAAAAGCCACTTGTAACTTTAACATTTGGTGTATAATGGGAAAAATTAATTAAAAAACAAAGGCACTTCCAAAAATGACCAATACTCTTTAGGAAAGAAAAAGTAGAGGTTAAAAGTAGATGTATTACTAATATAGTTTTTTGTTAAAATTAGATGTGGTGTGACTAATTACTTATTAAGAGGTTAGTTTCGTTGTTAATAAGGGAGAGATACTTGCTATATAAGAAACAGAGAAAAACTGAAGTTTTAGAAGTAGTGATATGATCACAGTTTTGTGAATAAACTAGAAAGCATTTCCTTTAGTAAAGAAATAGTGATAATTAGATTAGGCTCAAAGTGGAAGAAAAAGAAACAATAAATTAAAGTGTTTATTAAAAAGCAGAAGAAGAAGAAGCATTTATATCACTGTGTCTCAGAAAGTTGTTATATAACTTTTAATTTCAGCATAGAAATGGTAAAGTTTTGGTTCACATCATATGCCTAGAAAAAGAGTTCTGCAATTTGGCTGTGTCTCGACAGTATAAGTAGCCACCATTATAAATGTGTGATTTGACAATTATGATTTGACTTTGAGAGATCTTATAGCTCTTTTAGTTCTGTACATTTCAATGAGGTTACCGATGACAGGCTTTTTGTCAAGTTTGTTGAACATATACCCCAGGATTTACTAACCTTCCATGTAAGACTAGATTAGTCTTACATGGAAGAGCCAGTCTAAGAGTATGATGGCAGCGCACCATGCATATTAATGAGGGTGCACTGCCTCAACTCTAAAGCTTACATGGAGTGTGGATGAGTGTAGGGGGCATGTCGGACTGCCGAGCAGTCCAAAATTCTACGCCCCTGCAATGAAGAAACACCGCAATTTCAAGTTACATGAGCGAGTCCGCTCACATGTGCATAATGTAACACTACACTCCCCCATATGTTAAATAACTGACAACATTAAAAATAGAAAGTTTTTTTATTTATTTTTTATTTCATCCGATATAGCTGCCCGTATTTACGCGTGTTTGCGCGGGTTTGCCCAGTGCTTAGCTACAGTTAGCAGCTTAGACACCAGAAGAGGATAATAAGAAAAATATATGCCAATTAAGCAAAATAGTGATCGCATAGTGGTTAGAGCCTTCACACAAAGAGGAAGCATTGCCGGTTCAAGTCACACTACTGCACGTTCCATTTTCTGTTGGAAATCTGTATAAAAAAATATTTCCTGACATTTTTTATGTATACGTTTTGTAAAAAGCATTGAAAAGTTAAATGTAATAGTGAACAAATTATTTATATCTATATATCTATATATATATATATATATATATATATATATATATACGAAGGTGAAATGGTTATGCATTCTGAGGCATGAGTACACTATTTTAAGCAATGTAAAGTACTGCTAAGCACATTTTACCAGTAATGAGCATATTTAAATCCAATTGCTTGTAGCTGGGCAATGTGTTAAACAGCGCAATGTCTTTGCGTGTAGCTGCTCACCGCGCTAACCAGCACAACCACAACATATTTGCGCATAGCTGCTCACCGCTCTAACCAGCGCAACATTGGGCAACGTTGAGCAATGTTGAGCAACGTCGAGCAATGTTGGGCAAAGTCGGGCAAAGTTGGGCAAAGTTGAGCAAAGTCGGTTAAACACGCCCACACCTCCTTTACTGTACTTTAACCAGTCAGGTCTGCCCAGCAGGAAAATAAAAAGCAGTGACAGGGCTCGAACTCAGGATACTGTGCACTATAGTCACAGTACTTAACCACTAAGCCATGACAGCATTTCATAAAAATACACTTTCAACAGACACATATCTATCAAAGGAATTTTAAACATTGCCAACATCAGCTAAGCAGGCGTGCCTACAGCCGAGTTTTTCCAAAAGTGGCCAATCACAAATAAGTGCAGGAAATGAGGCATATTTAAGCTCCACAGGTGGGAATACTTGCTATAACTGGTTGTAGCTTCCTTCTGCAGTCAGCATGGCCGGTGTTGGAGAAGGCACTCGATTTAGAGTGCAATGCTGGGGCATTGTGGAGTTCAAAGTAATGGTTTGGCTCCTTGTCCACAATCATGAGGAAAGACTCCTGTGGGGCCAGTACCAGGGTACCCAATATAAAACAGAGGCCTGGAACAGTCTTGCCTGTGATCTCACCAGTGCCACTGGTGTTCCTCAGACTTGTGAGCAGGTCAGGCACCATTATTCTGACCTGAAGCGATGTAGGGAGGATCAACTGGACCAGTGGATCCAGGAATCCCATGCGATGCCTAATGCCCCAGTACTGAGTAAGTAGCCATTGTATTAAGTAGTTAAGAATTGCTATGCTTGTCTATGCAATGGATAGGTATGTCTCAATATCACTGCATTTACTTCACAGCTGCAGGTGTCTGGGCTATGAACCAGCAAGCCCATGAAGATAGGCTGCAAAGGCTGTGTCATCAGGCAGGTTAGTAATTATTCTGCATGTACTGTTATATAAAATAAATGAGAGAGCCTTCAAAAAGTGTTTTAACCCAATAAATAAAGGTGTAATAATCCTTTAGTAAATGTATAATTCCTAGAGTGTGTCTGTGTCATTTTCTTTGATATGTTGTTGTACTGTTGCATTCTACAAATAGTAGTGTTGTATTAAGCAGTGTCAACCCACACTTGGGTAGGCCCATATAACGTGGATGAAGGGAGTGCCAGTAGCTTTTATTCATATTTACAGCCCTCAACTGTTGGTTCATGCCCAGCATATACAGGTTAATCTGGCACATGAGTAGCTTGGTATTGTGTTCCCCAGAAATGTCAGTGTGCTGCCAGAAATGTAGGGAGCTGTTAACATATAACTGATACTTTCACTTGAACATATCTAGATAATTATATGAAAGTATAGCTGTCAGTGTACCATCTTAGCAGTAGTGCGTGTGAGCAACTCACAAGATATGTTGCAGTAACATCTGCATCTTGGACAGTTTGTATGTAAGATACAGCTCATGTATATAATGATCTAGCAAAATCCAATTGCACAATATAAGGACATTGGGTAGTGTAATAATATATGTAAGGGACATATAACTGCAGTTAATAGGAATGTAGTGAAAACTAGAAGGATATATAAGTTGTTAATTGAGCTATCCTTTTCCACCCTACTGTATGTGCATAAAAATGCAATTCCACACCTCAATCGGTATGTCTAATCTCAAAAAGTTTATTGGGACATATGTCCTATTGGTTTATAAATACTTGCATTTATTTCTATGCATGTGCCCTGTTAAAATACCATAATATTGGTGGCCTGTTGCCATCAATTCAACCTGCATGCTGTTGTAATGTCCAGTATTGTTCTTTATATGTATGTGTTATGCTTGCTTTTCAACTGTTGAAAATCTGGTGTGTTGGGTTAATGGGAATACTTCTGAATGCTGTTATAACTAATTGGGAATACTGTTGACTGCTACTAACCCATATCTTTATTAAACTTTCCAAAACATAGTTTGTATGGGAAGGCCGGTCCCAAGCAGACCCACCTGTCCCACCTCAGCTGGCCACGGCACCTGGCACCAGCAGATCTGGTGCCTAGCCTGGGACCTCCTCCTCCATTGGCCCTGTGCCACCTTCGGGTGGAAGTGCTGCAGGGGATGAGGCTCAGCCCCCCCGTGCAAGTGTGGGCAGAGGAGGGGCACCTATCACCCTTCGAACAGTCCGGGCTATGGTGCGTAGAGAGATTGAATGTTCTGTTGCAGAACCTCTATGCCAGCTTGAGGCCTGAGTGGTGAAACTCCCAGGTCAGCCTGCCCCTCCAACACAGCCCCCAGCACAGCCACCCTCTGGGCCGTGAAGGTGCAGTGGTGACTACCCCATGGGTGGGGACCTTAGTCCCACTGGTTCCATCTGGGGGCTGATGGGCTTGCGATTTCCAAACATCCCTCCCCGTCAAAGGTGTTCACCCACCACATGTGTCATATACCGCCCCTGTATGCGTCTTGTTTGTCTTGTCTGTTTACCTCCCCAACCTACCTCCCCAAATATACCTACTTCCCCTACCCCACATTCCACTCTCACCTGAAAAAAAAAAGGGCAATCTGCTCCCAAAAAAAAAAATGACGCCCCATACATAGCTGCCCATTTTGCACACCTGTCCACTGGACACATGAAATGTTATTTAATTGGCATTACAACATACTTTGTTGCCCTCACCTCTCTCTCAGGGGTTGAAGGTTTCATATCTACCTCCACATTTATTGCATATGCACAGCTGTTGCTGTTGAAGAAATTGGAAGCTATGGACCTTCCCTACACCCGTCCTGCACATCCCGAGCTATTTTCCATACTGTCTTTCCCAATTTGTGCCCCTTTTTCACAACTTTCCTATCTCCCCATTTTTCTTTTCTTTCAAAGAAATGAGCGTGGGGGTTAGCGGGAGTAAGCACTATTAAGCAGTAGTTAGCGGGTTTGCGTGAGTTTGTGCTTGTTTGCGCTTGGCTAAGCAATGTGCATCAAAGTGCAAACCTGCGCAAACCTGCTTACAACTGCTTAAAAGTGCCTTAGTCACTCTGTATGTGAGGGCCCTTGTTCTGCTCAGGGGCAAAATAAAACACCTCTCTAAGTCTCAAACACTGGCCCTTACACACACTACACAACATGAAGTACCACTAAGCCATGGTAGATATACATCAAGTTGATGCTTAAATAAATATATCATGCATCAGAATGAGTGAATGTAAAGGAAAAATAGGAATACAATACTGCACAACTTGTTCTGTGGATGTTGACCAACAGTTGTTGTGGGATTACATTACATGACTGTGATAAGAGAAGCAGCCATTCTAGCAGGAAATAATTTTACACCATCACTTTACAACCCGACACAGTATCACAGCAGGACAAACACTGGCATATCTGTTTAGGGCAGAGGCCATACCTCCCAACTGTCCCTAATTTTCAGGGATGTCCCTGATTTTAAAACAAATGTTAGCTCTGTCCCTCTAAATTCCTCCGAAAACTACTGACTTTGGCCAGAAAGGTGGTGAATTACATTTAATGAATAATGACAATAATTAAGAGTTAGACACTTCTTTTAGTTCAGAAATGGTGTATTAATTCATATGCTCTGATTCTCTCAATGTCTCAACTTAATGGCACTAATATTTTAAAGGTGTCCCTGACTGTCCCTGACTTTTCTTTACTTTTCCCTGAGTCTGTTCAAATACGCACCTGAGTGGTTGAGAGGTCTGGCAGAGGCAGAAACACAGAGGCATATCAGCCTTTCTGCTGTTACACACTGTGCAAATAGCTTTGGAAGGAGTTTGGGAAGCATACCCTTATGTAGGAATGCAACACTGAAACACAAATGGATGTAGCCATGTACTGGTTACAATCAACTGTAAGAATGCCATTGCTCTATTGTTGAAAAGTGGTGCACAGACAAAAAATAACAGGCTATTCTCTGGCTATCATGTGGATAGGTCCACAGTTGGGAGTTACGCAGACAGACTACTTGCCTTGATAAACTATCATGTACACAGAAACCCTGTAAGTCCAGCAAGATAAAATCCACACAATAGTCCTTACGCTCTCTGTACTTCTGCAACCCTACCCAAATGTAGAATATACCTGTGTGTGCAGGGTCTACCAAGGATGTAGGTAAGTATACTCACAGTACTGAAATGTGTCCATTTTTTCTGAGCAGCTTGTGCTAATGTCAACACTAAAAAAGCACAAACTGTTTAGAACTGAGTAAATGAATATTCACAGTATAGCAGTTCACAAACAATTCTTGTGCCAAAGGAATACATCTCAATAACTAGCTTTGTATGGCAGTTAATTGTAAAATATGAAAAAAAAGTACATCTTTCCATGTATCTTGGGGTAGCATTTTGAGGGGTGAACACATTTCTACTCTGACAAGTGGGTACTGGAAGCAGCAACATTAGGTCTGAGTACAAAATGTAAATCTATGGCTACACCCCTGGCTTCTGATATAAGAACTATACCAACCTTCTGTCTTAAACAATGATGTCCAAAGCAAACAAGGATCATCTCCATCTTGGAAAGCTGAAAGGGTCACGCCTACCTGAGTCAGCAATTTATAGTACTGGGTTGCTATGACAGTGATTACTGCAATTACAACACAGCAGGCTGCATGCAGTTAGCAAATGGTTAGCAAATGGTGGCCACTAATTGGTACAGAGGCCATCACATGTTCATGTGCAAATTCCTACAAAAGCAGGCTGCAATCTCTGCCAACAAACTTAATCACTCTATTGCAGAGACTGACAGAGAGAGAGACAGAGAGAGAGAAAGAGACAGAGAAAATGAAAAAGAAAAAGGAATATTACCAAATCATACAAAGGAAAGGTATGTGACACATATGTATTTACTGGCATGTAGTAGATGTTATTGAAGAATAGTCTACATAATGTGAACCATTCATATGTGGCAGCAGTACTTCTTTATGCACAGATGTTCTGCTTAACTACTGCTATGGACAATACTGGGTGTACCTGTGGGCAGTGGGACATACCTGCAAAATGTGTAGCTCAGCATTAAATGTCAAAGATCTGATCCATGTTATCTGTGTTCAGTACAGTAGTGTGGCTAATGGCTGTTGGGGGGATTAGCACTGACATTATATAAACATGGGTGTGACAGAACAACACATGCATGATAGTCATATTAAAGTGTAGCTTAGCATTGACAACTGCTGTAGCAGTCTAATATGCATATCTAGCATATGTAGCCATATATACCCCCCTAATGTTAGTGTGTGGTCATATGTGACACCTGTTTGTGTTGCAGCAAGGCCCAATAGTTCAGCTGTGAGGTCCAGAGACTTACAACAGTGTGGACCTTGTGTGTGTATGCCACACACATACAGAGAAATATATATGTGTCATATATATTCACATCTGTATATGTGCATAGAGCAGGGGACATATTGCAACTGTTTGTGAAGGGTGGAGATATATATGTTGGTGAAGGTTAGTATGCGCATATTTGTATATAGGTTTTAGTGTGTGACAAGCAAGACAGCATATAGTGCTGGTATATGACATGTGGTGGTTAAACACTGTGGTGGTTTGTTCATTTTGCAGTGTTGAAGCCAGTAAGGCCTGCTACAGCTACCTGGGCTGTGAACACCTTCAATGCATTTATCCCAAGACTATGCGATTTTATTACATAACTTTACACCTTACATCCTTTGTATAATTGATATTCTCACTATGAAAGGTGAAATGTATATGTGCCTACATATATATGTATATGTAGACGAATGGATGTGTATATGTATATATACATATATGTATGTATATATATATATATATATATATATATATATATATATATATATATATATACATACTCATACACTCCTACATCTACTTGTTGCAATAGATTCTATGTACTGTTGACTGACTGTGATGGTCAATATGTTTGTGAATACGTCAAAGATATGTATCTGTGGGATAGCTTAGTTGGAAACTGTTTATGTCATGGTATTATGGGTCCTTGCTTTGATCTTAACAAAAGCTGTGTATTCTGTTGCTAGGCAGAACAAGTGCTATTTCATGCAGTGTGATTAAGTCCCTTGGTTTTAACTAGGGTGTGTCATTGGAGGCTAAAGCACTACATCTATGATTATGTACTGGTACCAATGTTGAATCCAAATCCTGTGTGTACTGTAGTACTACTTGAAGCTCTGGGCCTGTACAGCAAAGTATGGTGTATGTCCACATTGCTTGCATCCACTGTTTTGTGTGGTCCCTGTATTCATCACAGATTACTTTTCTCAAGATTAAGGTTGTGTAAGTACTGACACACAGTACTGTATAGTACACACTGAAAGTTTATCTGGGTTGTCTTACCTTTGTGTCCTGTAATTATGTCTGATGTGTGTGTGGGTATGTCTGTAACATGTCGTTTGGCATATGTGTGGTAAAACATATAACTGCATATCTAGCAACATTCATAGTGTACTACAGCAGTATGCAACCTATATTCCCAATTGTGCACATATTTTGGACACGGGTTTGCCATTAACAAGTTGTGTGGTATAATAGTAATACATTTACTGGACCTTACACTGATTGTGATGGATGATATATTTCTTTGCACATCAGCTTGATGTATATCTGCTGTGGCTAGGTGGTGCATCATGTTGCATTCAGTGTGCCAGGTACTCTTGTATAGTCTTATATAGTGATTTTATTTTGTTGCTGTACAGAACATGGTTCATTAGATAGAGAGTGAGCAAGGCACTTTCAAGAAGTTGTGGGGTAAGCAGTGATAAGTGGCAGTTACAGTGTTTCACTCTCGGTCAGCTTGTAGGTTGCTATATATGGCAGTTCAGTAATATCTGTACTGTATAATGTTAAATGTGCCATATGACTTGCTCAGACATATTTTTGTATTTATGTCTTCCAGGTTTCATGGAACCCCAGTTACAGTAGTGGTGAAGATGATATCATTACTATCAGTATGATTCAGCACTACCGTCTCATGTTCTCATGAACCAGCCAGGACCAGCAGGAGCATACTGCAATGTGGCAAGATGTTGTCCGCAGGGTAAATGAGGTAGGCCTGCATAACTGGACATATGAGCAGGTACGCCACCACTGCAGTGATCTTCTCAGACATGTCCATCAGCGTGCTGCTGATGTGCGTAGACAACAGCTTGCAACAGGAGGTGGTGTTAATATCCACCCACCCCCTCACTAGAGTGGAGGAGCTGCTCCTGAGCCTGGTGGCACCTGCTCAACAACAACAGCAGCAGACATACACCATGATGGAGGTTGCAGCCACCCAGCAAGCACACATGGAGCATGCAGGTAACATTGCATATCTGTAGACTACTATTATCTGTATTGGTAGATCATGCATATGTGAGATGTGGAGTGTGTCATTCAAAGATGTGGAGCCTGTTGTGCAATACTGATCATTTGGAACATAATCTGTAGCCCTGTAAATGTAAACTGTTGTTGTACTGTAGGATTGCAAACACACAGTAGCAATGCCACAGTTGTGGCCACTGACAAGCTGTCTCATCTCTATGTAGGTCCTTCTGGGGTGACATCAAGGCAGCAGACCGATGCCAGTGAGTGTGTTCTACATTTATTATTGTAAATAAAAAGTGCATGTCATAGTTAAGGTGTAGGCCATTTACACATGTAAAACACCTACCCATAATGCATGCTGTGCATGTTTGGTGGAAGAGCATGCACATCTCACTAATGTGATTAGCTGCCTCAAACACATGCAATACCCAGACCATCTCAAACAAATGTGGCTAGACTGTAGTGACCATTGGATAGGCACAGTTGATACTCAGCATGCACATAACATACACATCTATGTCATACACAGAGCATTTTAACATGCTACATATAAAGGATTCCCAAACCCTCTGTAAAGACACACTCCAGTATCCAAAATCTCATCCACACATTACACATAATATACCTGAGGGGTAGAGGCCTATCATGGGGCATTTAAATACTCTGCAACACACTACACATTCATGTCAGGGAATGCTCCTTATTGGCCTCCTTATAAACTCACATAACAGCTGGTTGTGAAATAGTTAATTTAGCCAAGGTACTACAGTTCCGGCACAGCATGATTAGTGCTGGTTTTGGAAACATTTGTAGCCTTGAGTGACCACATGATGCTTCATGATGATGGCCTATGGTACTATACCCCATCCAGTTATTGTGACCACAGTACTACACATAGCTTTCATTACTATACACCTTAATGTTGCGTGTGTGCACACAAATGCACCTCTAAACAGTATGCATACCAATCACCATTTGCACAACTGACACATATATGTCTTGTGATGCTATTTAGTGGCTAGGTCATATGACACACATTGGGTATGTGTAGTGTTTAAATATGCAGTTGTGTTTTAGCATGCCATGCCATGGATGAGACTGGCATGTCCACAATACGATCTGCACTCACCATAAGTACCATCATTGAGTATGTGGCCGAATGGTATTCCATCAATTATCCACACACCACTGATGATGTTGTGTGAATACTCATCATGCATGTGCTACATATGTGTCCACAATTATTTGCTAAATACACAAAGTCTATAATCAGCATTGGATACCTATCTGACACACATTTACACATCCAGCAATGGTATGCACACCTGTGAGTTATGGTGCACAGTACATTACAGGGTTATGAATACCTGCACAGCAATGTTGTGTCCATGTATGCATTGTGTTCCAGGGGGAGGGCCATCACCTAATAACAAAACACATGCATCAAAGCCATGTATACTGTTAGTAACAAGGACTGACTACACTTGCACTGCATGCTGTTGAGCAACACATGTCCTGCATGCTGACATGTGTGATATGACTGTTTTGCTTGTGATACTGTACCCCACCATCACCTGCTATTGTGTATGTTCTGTGATTGCTGGTGTTGTGTGTGTCTGCTTTAGGGAGGAGTGTATTTTTGTGTGTGTGTGCATGTCTGCATGTGCGCATGTGCACATGTGTGCATGTGTGCATGTGCAGATGTGGTCTGAAGTCATGTTCAGGTCTTAAAGTGTGTTTCCTGTTTTCCTCTCAAAGGTGCCGAGCTGGGGCTGGTTCAGTACAGCAGGGAACCTGATGTTAGTGAGACAGACAGTGATGATGAGGATAGGTGTGTTAAGGCACAGGCAGGTTTGTCAGGGTCTGTTGGGTCACCAATTGACAGTACACAAGTCTCCATCCCATCCATGCACACAGTCATACTGCCTGTATATCCATCATCACCATTACCCTTAGCTGAGGGACAGTGTATAGTTGGCACTGGCCAGGACAGTGTGGTATCTATGGCACATGTATCAGGACACAGCATCCATAGCCAGATGTCTGGAATGGTACCACATAGGCAGATGCCCAGGGGTTCTCGTCAGAGCACTGCTGGTCAACATGGCCCTGGCAGATGTGCCACACCTCTTTCTACCACACACATGTTACAGGCTGTCATGGAGGCACAGACACGAATGGAGCAGTACACCAGACAGGGACTAAGGGCACAGAGGGCTCATAACACCTCTGTAAATGACAGTATCTGTGACCTAGCAGGTGCCATACGTAACTACACTGAGGTCATTGATAGATGTGGGGTGAGACATTGGATGTCCTCCACAATGTCATGTCCAGGTTTCAGGACAGTGCGGGATGGTTGAGATGTCAACGTGGACATATGCCAGCAACATCAGCAGCTGGAGGTTGCCATGGATGTCCAGCAAGTCATAGCCGCTGCCGTAGTGCCAGTACCAGCCCCAGCAATGTTGGGGGGGCCAGTCCATAAATGATCCTAGCAGACCACATGCACGTGGCTCTGACCAGTCCTAGCAGGGACCTGGATCCAGTGGACATATGTCAACCTCTATGGATAGTACCCAATCTGGATTAGTACCTAATACTGTCTGTAGCACCCCTGACAGGCACAGATTCCATATCCATGGCCAGAGATGGTGATCTGTAAAGCCTGCCAGGTACAGTCTGTAGCTTTCTCTCAAATCCCCATATATGGCAGCCACATGGTGAAACTGTGTACATGCAGATACACACATATAAACCAGAAACCTAGGGAAAACACATACCCACACACATTATATCAACATTGGCCCATAACAGTACTCATGGCCCTCACACACAGACACTCACACATACATGTCGATTGTATGGCTCAGTGTAGGCCACTGGCAAACCAACAACACACCCTGTGCATATGATGAAACATGTGCCACCTCCTGTCATCTGTAACATTGATGCAGGAACAGGCTAACATGGTGCTGATGCACAGGGTGACTTTAATAAAGTATAGCAATGGTTGGATGTGTAGCATGTTGTCAGCAGTAAAGTGTAATGATATCCTTGAAGGTGTAGCTGAGCAGGCATGATGCATTAAAGCTGTAATTAGCAATGTTGCATTGTTTTCACCAGTGCTTATTCTAATTGTGTTTTATTTGCCCATGTGCCACTTGGCTGATGTGTGTAGTTGTGTCAGCATGCGTTATACAGTGGACAGTAAGTGCGGGGTGTGTGCAACACAGGTTTGCAGGTGCCCATTTGTGAACATGGTGGAGGTGCACTCTCTGCATGTACATGCATATTGGACACATGGGCAGGGTGACATGCCCTGTATTGGCCAGTGTTAACACTCCATAGTTTCTATTGGTGGCCAGTATGCATTGTACTACACACATTTTGGAACTTGAGTACATATGTGTGTGTATGACACGGGATGACACTGTGCAGTGGGTGATGCTGTTGTTGCTATCTGTCATTGGTTTGCATTACTAAGGTTTACACTGTCCCAGCTGCATAATCCTTTAGTAATGCACACTGTTCACCTACTGGGTTGCATGAACCATGCTATCATAGACACAAGAAATTCTCATTTATACAGTAAAAGTGCATTAGTCTCATGGACCCCTGCCATAAACTAAATATATAATAGAAGGTGTGAAGTTGTACCAGAAAAGAGTTACATACCAAGAAGAGGTAATCTCTCTGGTCAGTATCATTGGGAAAATACAATCCCTCAATAAACATACAAGGCAAGCTTCAAAATACAAAATGGCAAGGATTCCAAAGACAACACTAAAGCTTTCTTTAGTGTTGTTTATAATCTACAGGGGAAATCTCAGATTGGTTCACAGTTAATGTAAATTGTCACAAAGTACACTCATCTGATTGACATTACCAATTTCTTGTCAGACAGTTCGAATGCGGACTTCACCACCCTGTCGTTACACAAGGGCCACATTTCCAGACCTGAAGAATGTAAAACCTAATGATTCACAGACACTCTAGTTAAAACATTCTTTACCAAAGTCCAAACCACAGTGGCAATGGTACTGGACATTGTCCCTGGCTGTGTCATACACAAGCTGACATATGAAATCACCACTCACCTAAACACTCTGTCCAGATGCAGCCTCTATACAGGTTACATACTTGTGGAATGACGCACGGCAATGGTGTTCACAGTCCACAAAGGCTGAGCTACAACATCTTCTTCTTTTCTTCTCCTTTTGGATGCTCCCATTAGGGGTCACCACAGTAGATCATCTGTTTCCATTTCTTCCTGCTCTCTGCATCTTGCGCTGTCACACCACCCACCTGCATATCCTCTCTCACCACAGCCATAAACCTCATCTTAGGCATTCCTCTTTTCCTGTTACCTGGCGGCTTCATCCTTAGCATCTATTTCACAATATACTCTGCATCCCTCCTCAGCACATGTACAAGCCAACTTAATCCTGCCTATCTGGCTTGGTCTACTAACCTTCAAACCTGGGCTGACCCTCTAATATGCTTATTCCTAAAGCTGTCCACCCTCATCACACCCAGTGCAAATGTTAACATAAATTGATTAAGGGTAGAACCACAACAGGTCCTGGAAACTCTCACCCTATAAGCCAGACAAATGTTATCTGGAAGGCTATAGAGCACATCATTATGGAAATCACTAACAGAGATATTATGAACCTGAAAACACTGCACCATACCCACTTAGGTTCTCCACAGGCCAGATCATGGCTCATACACCTAGTAGACTTCAAGCCAGTTAACAAGGCTATAGGTGAGGGAGGGGAGGTCCACAAAGCCAAGCTATAGCTCACCAGCAATTCATAACCATCCCACAATCTGGTGTTATACATAACCTCAACTGACTGACCGTAAACGATTGTTAGATGATGGCTTGACAACTGACGCTCAGATGTAGGACACACAGTAACATTTACAGCCTCCATGTACAATTCCATGCCAGTAACAAGTGGTATTCACCTGCACTCAGTCCTGGGACCACTCCTGTTTGGCATTTAGCTTTCTTAGGTACAAGCAAGCACAGTAGGGATATGTCTGCCCACGTTTGATGAAAATGCATACTGTGGGCTATACTTTATTCTCCAGATGACACACACATCCTCCAAAAGGGTATCATAGAGACAGATACCTGGTGTCAAACTCATGCTGTAAAGCCATAAGCCAAAGGATGCATAGTTATCCACTTTTAGAAAACAAAGTATCCTCAGAGTACCACATAGGTAGTAGCCCCCAAAATGTGGAACAGGTACTAATGTATACATAGAGCCATGTGTTTAGTCATCTCTCCTTTGATAATCACATTACCAAAGGGTTTTCAAAATCCCTCTGTGGAGCACATAAGCAATAAAGGGTTTGCATGCAGATCCACAGAGGTTGTTGCACACCTATACTGATTAGTCATCTTTGTCAGACTTTGCTTGCTTTGGAACAGGATTCAAATATACCTCAAGCATAAGCCCTCACTCACACTCTTCAATAGAAACCGTGATGAGTGGATGTGAAACAGAAGACGTAACCCAGGGATCACTGCAGTGGCTAAGCTTGTCACAAGCATATAGAAGTGACCTAAGGTCTGGAAAGCGCCAGCACACTCTGGCAAAGATAACATATGCATTCATGGAGAAAGCAGAGTACCCACCTATGAAATAATTGAGGTCACATGTATGTATATGGCTTTGCCCCATAGCTACCTTACATGTGTAATGCACATGCAGTTGTCATTGTGATATGTCATATACTAGAAAAATCAAAAACCACTCTACATTGACCAACAGTGTCACACACCTGGAACACACACACACTGTCAGCAAGTGCGAGATTCAAACTCTTTCCTAAGTACATTATGATACTACAGCAGTATGCATTGACACGATGCACTATATACATTACTGGGATTTCACCTTTCCACAGGTATATTTGTAGGACGGTGACATCATCAGACTTATCAAAGATGAGTATACCACTTTTAAGGGGTGTGAGTATTCTCCAAAAAGGTTGCTCTTCCCCAGGGAGACACACACAGTTGGCTAGTGCAGGATTCAAACCCCTATCTAACTACATTATGATACTATAGCAGTACACATTTACATGACACGTTATACATATCACTGGGCCATCTCTTTTCCACAGGTGTATTTGTAGGATGGTGACATCATTAGACTTGACAAAGATGAGTATACAACTTTTAAGGGGTGTGAGTAGTCTCCAAAAATGTTGCTTTTCTGCAGGGAGACACATACACTCACACAGATGGCAAGTGCAGGATTCAACCCCCCTATCTCACTACATTATGATAATACAGCAGTACGCATTTACACAATGCACTATACACATTACTAGGAGTTTGTTTTTCCAAAGGTATATTTGTAGGATGGTGACATCAGACTTGATAAAGATGAATATACCACTTTTAAGGGGTGTGAGTAGTCTCCAAAAAGGTTACACCTCCCCAGGGAGACACCCACACTCACCCACAGTTGGCAAGTACAGGATTCAGACCCCTACCTAACTACATTATAATACTACAGCAGTACGCATTTACACAATGCACTATACACATTACTGGGGTTTCTCCTTTCCACAGGTATATTTGTAAGATGGTGACATCATCAGACTTGACAAAGATGAGTATACCACTTTTAAGGGATTTGAGTAGTCTCCAAAAAGGTTGCTCCTCCCCAGGGAGACACACACACTCACACACACACAGTTGGCAAGTGCGGGGTTCTTAATCCAAACTAAATATGTATTTACACTTCAGCAAGCAATATGGAGTTACAGGGTGCAATACAGACATTACTTGCTGACAGTTTGCCCAAAGGTTTTTTTCACATTTGCTAACCTCAGCAGGCTTATCATACTAGGTGTATTGTGAGTGTGTTGTATTCATAGGCCATGACCATATCATATATGAGTTGATGCACCACATGCTGGCACACACAGGGTCAAACCGGTGGCTAAGCTCTGTCAACCCAATACTGGACAATACAGTCAAGAGGAGTAGAGTCATACAACCACAACACCAACTGTCTCACATAGACCTACAATATAAGCACCAGCAAAACACACACATAAATACACATTACCATACTTGGAGAATACAAATATTAATCTGAAAAAGAGAGATTGTCCTCCTAAGCAGACAAGCAAGCAACATGCACCTCCAAGCACATGCCAGAAAACGCATAATACACCAAAGCAGTGTGCCTCACAGCAGGCCCTAAGGCAAAACAACATACACAACACACTAGTAATAGGTGACTTCATAGTCAGGCACACAGATGTTCCACTCACTCGGCTGGAGAAGGGGAAGGTTACTGTCAGTTGTCTGTCAGGTGCTGTGATCTGCCACATAACACAAGCACTTACATTACTCCAGAACAGGTACATATCTGATGTGTTCTTTGTACATGTCAGTGTGAATGATCTGAGACATACCTCCCAGGACAACATTACAAGAGATATATATTAGCTCTATGATCATGTAGCCCAGGCTGGTATGACCCTGACCTTGAGTAGCATCTTACCTTCACCTACATGGTACTGCAATATAACAGAAAGACGATAAACTTCAACAATTGGCTGAGCTTCTCGTGTCATTCAAAGGGGATCCAGTCTCTGTCTGCCTGTGATGACATGATAGACAAGCCTCGTTGCTTTGCTACAGATGGTTTGCACCTGTCACCCCTATGCTTCTGAATACCGGCTAAGGCTCTTGCTGCCCCCATATTACCTTTTTTAGGTAAGGCTCAAAAGTTCATAGGTTCATAGGTAGGTACTAGGCTATCGGCCCTGGGGCCTATATAAGCCCAGTCACAAAGGTACCCTGGCTTTTGCCACCCAAGAAAGTTATTTTCCTGTGCCATTGCCCAGCAGAGACACAGAAGTGATCCCCAGGGTGAATTCCCTATTTCCCATCCAATCATCACGATTTTTCTTGAAGAGTGCTAATGAGGAGCTTTGTTTGATATAGATAGGTAGTTTATTTCGGAGTATGGGAAGTCTCTGGGACAGGAATCTATCCCTCCGGCATGTTCTGTTTATTGTGGTGACAAGGTTTAGGTCCCTAGAGTGTGTAGGTTCATAGGTTCATAGGTTCATAGGTAGGTACTAGGCTATCTGCCCAAGGGCATTTGTAAGCCTAGCCAAAACGTGTTGGCTTTCGCCTCCCTTTTAAATTAGTTTCCTGAGCCTCTGTCTAGCAGGGCAAGTGATCACAGGGGTAAATTTATGATTTCCCATCCACTCGTCAAGATTCCTTTTGAAGAGAGTCAGCGAGGGGCTCTGCCTAACATAAACTGGGATTCTATTCCAGAGCAAGGGAAGTCTCTGGGACAAGAATCTATCCCTCCAGCACATCCTGTTTATTGCTGTGCTGAGGTTTAATTCACTGGAATGTGTGGCTCTAAGAGATTTGGTTTTCTTGAGGTGGAGCATGTCCATTAATTCCGGGTTGGACATGGCCTTATACATCAGGCATAGATCACCTCTGAGCAGGCAGTAATCAACCGAGTAGAGCTGGAGTTTCTTTAGTCAAGCTGCATAGGGCATCTCCTTGAGGCCCATGATCCTCTTGGTGAGGTACTTCTGTGGTCTTTCCAGCTGTTGCATGTGCCAACTACGGTACATACCAAATGGGGCATTGTACTCTATTATGGGCCTAATGAGTGATGAGTAGAGGGGCACAATGACCTCTCTTGATCTAGAGGTGAACCCTTTCATGATTTGGTGGGCTACATAGAAGGAATTTCTAACCACTTTGGCAATGTGATTATCAAAGGAGAGGTTACTATCTACCTGGGTCCCCAGGTCCCTAATTACATTTTCCGTACCTCGTGGATTACCAGCTATGTGGTAATTCATGGGCACTTTGTTTTTCCAAAGGGGATGACTATGCATTTTTTGGCATTCAGCTTGAAGCCATGGTTTTGACACCAGGTATCTGTCTCTGTAAGACCCTTCTGGAGGATGTCTGTGTCAGCCAGAGATTCGATTATGGCCCCCAGTTTGCAGTCATCTGCGAACTTGGTCAGCCATAGTCCTCCTGTGCTTGCCTGTACCTCAGAGAAGTATATACTGAACAGGAGGAGTCCCAGGACCAAGCCCTGTGGGATGCCACTTGTGACTCATTTAGAATCGGACATGGCACCCACAACTCTGAACATGTGTGTTCTATCCATGAGCCAGTTGGCCACCCATCTCGTGACATAGGGGTTAATGTTCAAGCTGGTAAGCTTGTCTATGATGCCAGAGTGGGGAATGGTGTCGAAGGCCTTAGCGAGGTCCAAGCAGGCTGTGTGAACTACCTTCCCTTCATCTATGGCCTTGGTAACTGTTTCAAATAAGTCAACAAGGTTTAGGAGGCAGGATCTGCCTTTAACAAAGCCGAATTGGGTAGGTTCCAGTGTCTGGAGGTTCCCAATGTCTCTGTTTATGAGTTCCATGATAATTCGCTCCATAGCTTTGCAGACCAGGCTGATCAGGCTTATAGGGCAATAGTTCCCAGGTTCTGTTGTGGCACCACCTTTGTGAAGCGGGATGACTGTTGCTGTATGCCATTCTTTGGGTACATAGCCTGTGGTAAGGCTGAGTCTGAACAGTGAATTTAGGTGAGGGTTTAGTTCCTTTTGGAGCTCGTGTAAGACACAGCATGGGACACCATCAGGTCTCATTGATGCTGTGTTCTTAGCTTTGGAGAGGGCTGTTTTTACCTGCATGTCCATGATGTCTGGGGCTCTGCATTCTTCTGGGATGGACACGGGCCCTTTTGGGGGTGAGGGGGGTGAAGTTTGCAATGAGCTTGTCCGCCAGGTTGTTGGCAATGTCAGTTGGTTCAGTGTATTTTTTGCCATTCTGCAGTAGCTCAGAGCATATCTGAGAGTTGCCACCTACATTTTTGATATAGCTAAAGAAAGCTTTGTGGTTATCTTTACATTCCTTGGCAATTTTTCTTTAGAAACTGGCCTTGGATGATTTTATAAGCGATCGTAGTTTCTTGCTAATAATGATTAGTGATGCCTTTCCTTTTTGGAATTTTGCTCTATCATGTAGTAGTTCCTCCTTCTGTTGTATAGCTTATTTATGGCTGGGGACCACCAGACTGGTTTCCCATTTTTGGAGGAGTGAGTCTTGGTTTTACTTGGGATGGCTTGATCCATGCATCCCTGTAGATGCTCATAGAATGCACTTGTAAAGGATTCTGTGGATTGGATAGCATTATCCTGTAGCAAGGGGGCTTTGAAACTTTCCACTTCGGTCTTGAGAAGTGTGAAGTTTGCTTTTGAAAAGTTTTTCACAGTGGTTTCCTTGACTGGGGTCGGGTCTGAATGTGGATGTCCACTGTGATTACTTTATGATCTGATTTTACCAGCGAGGGGTTTACCTCTGGTGTGGAACACTGATCCCCCATGTTGGTGATGATCAGGTCCAGTATGTTGTCACCTCTAGTGGGCATGGTGACCAGCTGTTCTGGGGCGTTTGAGTTTATAAACTCTAGGAAGCATTGGGCAAAGGAGTTTGTAAATCCAAAAGTTATGTAAGGAGGATACACGAGGACAATCGAAGCCAACCAATATCCGAATAAAAGCTTTATTACAACAACATAAAGATGTGTGAGCGCTTTCATGTCTCCTGGATGTTACATCAGACTTAATTAACCATCACTACAATATAACTTTATATAATAACAGAATAGCTCCTATTGGAGAACCAATATAACATTCAATCAAAGAAAATTAATTATTAAAAGAGAAATGCAGTGTAGATGAATCACTTTGCTGCTAGTAAGTGCTGCTTTATTTCTTTAGTCAACATAAAAACATATACAAAGAATAACTTATATATATAATTACAAAAGTTCCTGTGCATATCAAAATTTAATGCAAAAACATATAAATATAAGCATGAAGAAAACCCATGCTAATAATACCCTTTAAAAATAAAATTTTATGGGTTTAAAAACTTACTATTTATGTTTAAAAGGCCTGTCTACCAAAAAAGGTCTCAGAGAAATTTTATCATTAAGGCCATGACCTCTATCCGCTGCTAACTTGAGTATCCATTTAATCTCTCTCTCTTCTCCACATTATTACGTATGCAGCCTAACCTTTCAGTACTATAGACATGTTCCAATACTAGGAAACTAAAGGTATGCGTGCTATCTCTATGTAGCACATGATAAGCTAGTGCATTGGTCTCATCCTCTTTATTGATGGCATAAATATGTTCCCCAATACGCTCCCTTAGAGTTCTAGTGGTCATGCCTACATAGAAACATTGACATTTATTACACTGAGTTAAATAAAACACGTTCCTGCTTTTACAATCGGCATACTTAGTAAACTCATATCTTTTGCCTGTGTCTGGATGTATAAATTCACATGAACTCTTAATATAACTGCACTGATTACAGGTATGGCATGCTTGTGTGCCTTTCCTTTGTGATATCAAACCATCATGTCTATTATGATTATAACATAGTAACCTCTTAAGAGACTTGGTGTTCTTGTAACTAAAAGAGGGTCTGTCTCCTACTATTCTCATAATATTTTCATCTAATTGTAGAATGTTCCAGTGTTTTTTAATGATGTCAACTATAAAAGGATTGTTGTTAGTATAAGATATTGCTAGTCTCCTCTTACTAGTGTTAGCACGGTTATCATTAGTTCTGGCTGAGGGCATGTTCCTGCTTATATATGGTTTGTCCTTCCCATCACGTTCTGTGCTAAAAAGCCCACTAAGTTCCCTCTTATGATAGCCTCTAACTGAATTCATCCTCCATATTTTTAATAGCTTCTGTAAACATTAAATCATCATTAGTAATGTTTGAAAAACTTGCTGCTTGGTTCTTAATAACATTCTTATACACATGTGGAGGATGAATACTGTCTCTGTGAAGTATATTATTCCTCCTACAAGGTTTACTAAATACCTCAGTTGTAAGTTTCCCTCCTTCCTTACTTATTGACACATCTAAAAACTCAATTCTAGTCAGAGATACAGTATCAGTTAGTTCTAAAAATGTGGTAGTACTATTAATATATGTAATAAACTCTCGTAAGGTGGCAAGGTCCCCTCTCCAAACCAAAAAAACATCATCTACAAATCTCATGTAATATCTAATATATTCAGAATAGTTTTCATGTCCTAAAACATAAGTAGATTCCCAATATGTTAAAACAAAGTTAGCATATGAATTGGCACATGCTGTACCCATTGCTACTCCCTTAACCTGAAGAAAGTAGTTACTATGAGAAGTAAAAACATTATTGGAGAGGACTAAATCCAGTAACATAGTAATCATGATAACCTTACTATTGGACATCCCTTTCTGTAATAAAAACAATCTCAAATATTCTATACCCACATCATTAGGTATACTCGTAAATAGAGCTGTAACATCCAGAGTGACTAAATAGTCTGTGTCCTTTACTTCATCTACCCTATTATGACAAGCTAAAGTTTCTAAAAAATGTTGTGTGTCTCGAAGTATAAAAGCAGTTTCATCTACTATTGGTCTAAGTTGTTTCTCCAAAAATATAGAAATACTTTCTGTGATCCATCCTTTTCCCGAGACTATCAGTCTAAATGGAGGGTCATACAAATTTTTATGAATCTTAGGAAGAGCTCTAAACACTGGAACCAAAGGTTTCTCAACTAAAAATATTGATATACATTTTCATCTATTATATAACATATCAACATATCATAAAGGTTGGCATGCATTGTTTTAATGAGCTTATCTAGACCTTCTAGTTTAACATACGTATTAGTATCAGATAATAATTCTATAACTTTATTGTCATAATGTATTCTGTCTAGAACTACTGTGGCTCCTCCCTTATTGGCAGGTCTAATAATAATATCAGAATTATTCTTTAGAGTATTAAGAGCTAATCTCTCTTCCTTCGTTAAATTAAAAAAATCTGGTTTGATATTATTATTTTCAAAATTCAATAAAAAATCATTAACACAAGCTTTGTCAAAACTGTCTAACAGAGAATGCGAAGGTGGTATATATACAGAAGGTTTCCTGAAAGCAAAATTCATTACATGAGTTCCATCATTTTTAAACTGTAATGCTAAAGCAATATTCCTAGTAAACTGCTTAATGTCAATAATAAGTTCACTTACATCCACACTCTGAGAGGGGATTTATTTTATTATTTTATTTTATTTTACATTTGTTAACCGGGCTAGTCCAGCTGGATACATGTCCATTTTCAGTGGAGGCGCTACTGTACTAAATAAACATATTAAAAAAGACTAGTATATTTTTAAAATAATTAGAATTAAGCTAAAGTAAAATGAAACATAAAAATGACCAAGGTATGATAGAGGAAACATACAAATTGAAACTACTGCATTTAAGTATGGCATAAAGCTACATTTCTAGCATGGACATACATTAAGTTAATGTTACATACACAGTTGCAATATAAGGAAGGTTAAAGAATAAGTTCTTTTTGTGAGTGGAAAAGAGCAGTCAAGCTAGGAAAGGAGGTTAATTTGCTAGAGAGAGGGATGAATGAAAGACCTCTGTTTAAAACAGATAATTCATGTTTTGTTAAATTATATATGTTGAAACGTTAACTACTAAGTCCTCTGTACTGGTTTCAATGACTTGCGTTGAAACTCTAACTGACCTTCTGAAATTTTTTGTTTCCTTGTTTTGTATTGAGGACTCCAATTCAGTTTGTCCTCCACTCAAAAGGGCAGTGGAAAATGGAGGTTTGTAACCTCTTTAGTGGTATCATGAGAATTGCTCGTAACTTGTCCCATCGTCTTCCTACGAACTACTTGTTCATTATTTCCTAAGTCGTCTCTGGGCCGACGTTCTATAGATGAAAACGAAGATGAGCCTGATGACTGTTCTTCACTACGTGCTCCTGTTACAGCCGCAGTAACAGAACCAGAAGTAGATGGAGGTAATAAGGCGGAACGCTCAGTCCCTTAGTTGTGAATGGGATCAGTGGTCACATCATCTGAGACCTTTTTTGGTAGACAGGCCTTTTAAACATAAATAGTATGTTTTTAAACCCATAAAATTTTATTTTTAAAGGGTATTATTAGCATGGGTTTTCTTCATGCTTATATTTATATGTTTTTGCATTAAATTTTGATATGCACAGGAACTTTTGTAATTATATATATAAGTTATTCTTTGTATATGTTTTTATGTTGACTAAAGAAATTAAGCAGCACTTACTAACAACAAAGTGATTCATCTACACTGCATTTCTCTTTTAATAATTAATTTTCTTTGATTGAATGTTATATTGGTTCTCCAATAGGAGCTATTCTGTTATTATATAAAGTTATATTGTAGTGATGGTTAATTACGTCTGATGAAACGTCCAGGAGACGTGAACACGCTCACACATCTTTATTTTGTTGTAATAAAGCTTTTATTCGGATATTGGTTGGCTTCGATTGTCCTGGTGTATCCTCCTTACGTGACTTTTTGATTTTCTGCTTCTTTGAAGGGGATACTTTATCCTGATTTGTGTTTATATGCTTTCTCAAAGGAGTTTGTACTTGAGTAATTCTCCCAGTCAATGTTTGGGTAGTTGAAATCTCCTAATATCATGGTGTTTGGTAGGACCTTTATATTTTCCAGTGTTCTCAGGAATGCTGAGTGAGGGTCCTGAGACAAGGTAGGTGATCTGTAGCAGGCTACAATCTGATAAGCAGCTTTTCCCACTGTTAGTTGCACTTGGATGGTCTCCGAGGCCTCATGCTGTGCCACTAACCTGGAGGTGTGGGTATCCTTTATGAAAATGGATACACCCCCTCCTTTTGTATTTCAGTCTGGGCTTTGGGGCTGAAGTTCAGAGGGATTGGGATTTCTTTAAGTGGAGCATGTCCCACAGCTCTGTGTTTGACATAACTTTCTATGTTAGGCAGAGATCACCTCTGAGTAGGCGATATGCGACAGAGTAAAGCTGGAGTGTTTTGAGACGGTCTGTGTAGGGCATGTATTTGAGGCCAGTAATCCTCATTGTGAGGTATTTCTGTGGGCTTTCCAGTTGTTGTAGATGTCTTGTGAGATACATACCAAAAGGGGTGTTGTACTTTATAATGGATCTAATGAGTGATGAGTAGAGGGGAACAATGACCTCTTTTTTTCTGCATGAGAAATCTTTTGTGATGAGGTTTGCCATGTAGAAGGATTTCCTGACTACTGTGGCGATGTGATTATCAAAGGAGAGACTACTGTCCACCTGTGTCCCAAGGTCTCTTATAACACTTTCAGTGTTAAGTATACTATCACCTATGTTGTAGTTCATGGGTACAGAGTTTTTACCAAAGTTGATGACAATGCACTTTTTGGCATTGAGCTTGAGGCCATGGCTTTGACACCAGGCATCTGTCTCAGTGAGGCCCTTTTGTAGGATGTCCACATCATTAGTAGTTTTGATTATGGCTCCTAGTTTGCAGTCATCTGGGAACTTCATTAGCCAAAGACCTTCTGTGTTAGCCTGTTCTTCGGGGAAGTAGATACCAAACAGAACAGGACACAGGACTGACTCCTGTGGTACTCCACTTGTCACTGGTCTGAAGTCAGATTTGGAGTCTGCTGCTTTCACAGTGTGGGTACTGTCAGTGAGCCAGTTGGCAACCCATCTTGTGACATAGGGATTTATACCTAGTTTAGTGAGTTTATCTATAATTCCAGAGTAGGGGATGGTGTCAAAAGCCTTGGAAAGAACTTGATAGGCTGTGTGAACCACCTTACCATTGTCTACGGCTTTGGTGACTGCTTCAAAGAAGTCTATCAGGTTTAGGAGACATGATCAGCTTTTTACAAACCTGAACTGGTTGGGTTCCAGAGTTTGGAGATTACCAATGTCTTTGTTTATAACTTCCATGATGATATGTTCCATGACCTTGCAGGCCAGGCTCATCAGGTTAATGGGGTGCTAGTTCCTGGGATCCGTGGTGGCTCCCCCTTGTGTAGTGGGATAACCGTCGCTGTGCACCATTCAACAGATTGAACATGGTACTTAGGTGTGGTGCCAGTTCATTCTGTAGTTCATGTAGAACGCAGTCTGGAATGTTGTCTGCTCCCATGGATGCTGTGTTTCTGGCTTTGGAGAGTGGTTTTACCTGTGCAGCCGTGATGACTGCAACTTTGCATTCTTCCGGTATAGAGATGGGCTCTTTTATGGGTGAGAGGGGGGTAAAGTTAGCACTGATCCTATCTGCCAGGATGTTGGCAATATCAGTTGGGTCTGTATATTTAGTGCCATTGTGCTGTAACTCAGAGCAGATATGAGTGTTGCCATTGAGATTCTTGACATAGCTACAGAATGCTTTGTGGTTGTCTTTAGAATAAGTGGCGATTTTGTTTTTGTAACTAGCTTTGGAGGATTTTATCAGGGATCACAGCTTCTTACTGAGGTTGACCAGGGAGCTCCTCCACTCATGGGATTTTACTCTCTTTTGCAACAGTTTCTGCCTTCTGTTGTACAGTTTGTTTATGGCAGGGGACCACCAGATTGGCTTCCTTTTCTTGGAGGATAGCATCTTGGTTCTGTTTGGGATAGCACGATCCATGCACTCATGTAAGTGCTTATAAAGTGCAATTGTGTAGGATTCAGTAGTCATAACTGTATTGTCCATCTGCATGGGTGTCCTGAAGTTCACCACTTCTGTCTTAAGAAGCAAGAAGTCGGCTTTGGAGAAATTTTTTAACATGGTTTCCTTAATGGGGGTGGGGGCAGAATGTGGATATGTAGGGTAATTAGCTTCTGGTCAGATCAGACCAATGAGGCATTGACTTCAGGTGTGGAACACCGGCCACTCATAACAAACCAAACCATGTAACCAACACAAATAACCACAAAGTGAGCTAAATGCTACTCATTGCCAGAAGTCTCAGCCTCCAAATGCACACACTCGAGGCACTTCTCAGTATGGAGAATATTGATATCTGTGCAGTAACAGAAACCTGGTTCAAGGCTCCAGAGAGCAGACCAGCAATACCAGGATGCTACTTATTCCATACCTTCCAGCATCAGAACCTGGATCATAGCACATAGGGTAGGGATGTATCCATCTCTCTACATCCTCTCTACAGGATATGTACCCATAGAATGTTGCACAGCAACATTCTTCCCACTCCACAGGGGTGGGGCCACAAAAGACCCTTGGCATTCACTCTCTATGAGCCTGATGAGTCTGATCTGCAAGGCAATGGGGACAATCATAATGGAAGTCAACAATAAAGACATCGGGAACCTTCACACCGCTTGAGCACACCCAGTTTGGCTTCGTCAAATGCAGATCACGCCTCCTGAACTGGGTGTATTTCTTTGAGACAGTTACCCAGGCTTCAGATGATTGAAATGAGCTCCACACACCCTACCTATACCTCGCTAAGGCCTTTGACACCATTCCCCAGTCAGGTATCATAGATGAACTCACCAGCCTGGGCATGAATCCATACATCACAAGATGGATTGCAAACTGGCTCACAGACAGATTCCACAAATTAAGAGTTGCTGGCTACATGTCAGACTCTACACCAGTAACAACTGGTGTTCCCCAAGGTTCAGTCCTGGGGTCCCTCCTGTTTGGTATAGACTTCTCAAAAGTACATGCCAACAAAGGAGGGTTGTGGTTGACTAAGTTTGCTGGGAACTGTAAAGTGTTTGCAATAATAGATTCCCCGGATGACACAAATATTCTCCAGAAGGGACTTTATGAGACAGATGTGTGGTGTCAGAATCATGGCCTCAAGCTCAATGTGGAAGAAGGCATAGCAATCCCCTTTGGTGAAAACAAAGTACCCACAAACTACCACATATGTGTTACCCCCTAAAAACTGACAATGTAATAAGAGATCTGGGGACACAAGTAGATAGTCATCCTTCCTTTGACAACCATGTTGCCAAAGTGATTAGGAAATCCTATGTGGCCCATCTAATCAACAAAGGGTTTGCATCAGGATCAAAAGAGGTAGTGGTGGCCCTCTACTCTTAAGTCATCAGATCTATCATTGAGTACAATGCACCATTTTGGATGTACTCGACTAAGTATATCCAGCAGCTGTAGAGACCACAGAGGTACCTCACCAAGAGGATTACTGGCCTCAAACAGTTGTGTTATGCAACATAACTGGTAAAACTAAATATGTTCTCCGTTGCATACCGCCTACTCAGAGGCACACTCTGCCTAACATGCAGAGCCATGTCCAACACATAACTGTTGAACATGCTCCATCTATGGATAACAAAATTGAGTCACACTACACACTCCAGAGATATTAACCTCATCACAACAATGAATACAACATGCTGGTGGGATAGAGTACCATCCCAAACACTTGCCTTACAGTGGAACAGAGTCCCAGTGTACATCAGAGCCCCTCACTGACACTCTTCAATAGGAACCTTGATGAGTGGATGGGAAACAGACAATTCACGCCAGGCATCATATCAGCAGCCCCACTAGACAGGGGCTTAGGGTACTTGCTATTAGAACTAGGCCTTAGGAGACTACCCAGTGGGGGTGGTAAAAGCTGCACAACTTGTCTAGGCTACTATATGCCTTTGTGAAGATAGTCTACTACATATCTATGAACCTATGTGACAGGTACATGTCTACAGATAGTAGATGCGCACTTCATTGTATAATCATGTTGTATAGCAGGCACATGGACCACATATACTGTAATGCTTACAGATATTGTTGGCTGTTATGTACAGTGGGTGAGATGTGCACCTCATGTCTTTTGTGCCATTGGGATGTGTGCTGGGTGGGACAGTCCTGGATGGCTCCCTGTCATGGTCACCCTCTTACACACATCTTTGCCCATCCATCTTTGGCTTATTATACTGTGTTCCCCCTACATATGTATAGGTACATAGGTAGGTAATAGGCTATCTGCCTGAAGGCATATATTAGTATGGCCAGAGTGTGCAGCTATCACCACCCATGGAGTTAGTTCCCTAGGTCTCTGTGTAGTAGAGGTGATGAAGTGATCCATGGTGTGACAGTTCAATTTCACATACACTCATCAAGGCTCCTCTGGAAGAGTTTCAGTGAGGGACTCAGCTTAATGTAGGTTGGGAGCCTGTTCCAAAGCAAGGGAAGTCTGTGAGTTAGTAATGTATCCCTCCAACATGTTCTATTTATTGTTGTGATGATGATGATTTCCCTAGAGCATGTGGCACAGTGAGCTTGGGTTTACTTCAGATAGCACATGTACATCAGTTCTGCATTGGAGATGGACCTGTCTGTTGGGCAGAGATCGCCTGAGTAGAAAGTATGCAACAGAGTACAGACTGAGTTAACTTCAGTCTTGTTGCATGAGGCAACTGTTTGAGGCCAGTAATCCTCTTGTTGAGGTACTTCAGTGGTCTTTCCAGCTGCTGAAGGTGCCTAGTCAGATTAATCGCAAGTGTGCCATGATACTCTCTGATGGGTCTGATGACTGATGAGTAGAGGGAACCTCCTTTGATCTACATGCAAAGACCTTGGCAATTTGTGGGAAAACATAGTATGATTTTCTAACCACTTTGTGAATGTGTTTCTGGAAGTAGAGATGACTATCCACATGTGTCCATAGATCCCTTATTATTACCTCCATATTTATGGTGTTGGCACCTATGTGGTATTTGTATGACTGTAGCTTGAGGCCATAATTTTGACACTACATCTGTCTAACTGAGACCCTTTTTAAGGATGTCTCTGTTGTCCCAAACATCGATTATTACAACCTGCTTGCAGTCATCCACAAACTTTGCTAACCATAGCCCTTGTGTGTTAGACTGTATTTCTGAAAAGTATACACCAGACAGGAGGGGTCCCAGGACTGAGCCATGGGGGACAGCAGTTGTTACCACCTTACAGTCCAACAGGGAGACCACAATTCTTATCTTGTGGTTTCTATCTGTGCCCCAGTTGGCAATCCATCAGATGACATACGTGTTTATGCATAGGTTGTTGATTTTGTGGATACAACATGTGTGTGGGATGTTGGAAAAGGGCTTTTCAAGGTCTATGTAGGCCATGTATAGCTCATTTCATTGATGTATGTCCTGGGTAACTGCCTTGAAAACTGTCTAGCAGGTTTAGGAACCATGATCTGCCCCTGACCAAACAAAAATGGGTAGGGTTGGGTGTTTGCAGGCTCCCAATAGCTCTGTTTATGAGTTCCATAATGATGGACTCCATGGCCTTGCAGATCAGGCTTATTAGGCTTATAAGACAATAGTTCCCATAGTCTGTTGTGCACTAACACTTGTAGAGTGTGCCAAATGTTGCTGTAACCCATTCAACAGTTTCATATCCTGTACAGAGGGTGTCTCAACAGACTGTTCAGGTGAAGGGTCTGTTTGTTTTGGAGTTCACATATGACACAGCCAGGGAAACCATGTCATCCCACAGACGCCGTGTTTTTAGGTTTGGATAGAGCTGTTTATCCATTGTTTATGTGATTTCTGGGTTTTCACAATCTCCAGGTATGGTAATGGGCCCTTTTGTCAGTGAGAGGGGGGTAAATATGTATGACTCTGTCTGACAAGATGTTGGCAATGTCAGTCATGTACATGTATTCATTTACACTTTGCACTGACTCAGAACATATATGAGTTTACATTGATATTTATGACATAGCGAAATAAAGCTTCATGGTTCTCTATGGACTCTTTGGCAATATTTTTGCCAGAACATGGCTTGGATAATGTTAGGAGTGCTCATTGTTTCTTGATGATACTGATTGGAGATTTATTGATCTTCTTTGGATTTTCACTTTCTTTGAACAACTTAAGTACTTGTAGTACATAGTTTGATTATGACAGGGGTCCAATATATTATATGGGTCTGTTTCCATACACTGTGTGTGCAAGGCAGGATTGGTGAATAGTGACAAGTGTCTGGAGTAAGAACTGCAACTGCCAGATATGTGTGGCCCACTGCTGTACTCAGACATGGCCTAAGTGTGTGCATGCCCAGTATGACCTTTCAGTATGTTGTTGACTGACATTTGCTTCATTTGTTTAAGTGTGTGAGCATGCCCACTATGGGCATATATACTGTATGTGTGTGAAAAATCAAGTTGGTTTTTACTTCAGGGCTCACCTTTGTGTTGTACATCAACAGGAAGCACCCTGTGCCTGCAGGGCTTCATTGAGTCAATTTGCATAGACTTATCAACATTTCCACATATGGGGGGACAGCTATTATTTGTACATTTCTACCCGGGGGGGCACACCTGATTGTTACTGTGGGTGTACATAGGATGAGGGGTACACATGACACTTATACACATTTGCTAGGCCTGCACTGCTATGTCAGATACTACATTTCAGTCTGTACTGTTGCCTATCATACTGGCTTGAGGCATACCACTGTACTACAGATCTTAGCTTCCAATTACACGCATATTAGTTTGTGACTTCATAGCCTACCCAACCCACATCACACTGCCTGGCCTGCTGTTATCTGTCTGCATAGGAATGGGGGTGGTTACTCATATGCCTCTTCAGTGGGCATGATACAGCATTTGTTTGTGTTTGTCTGCAATTGTCCTGCTAGCTGTGACTGTTAGGTATGTGACCCCCCCAACTGGTATGTGTGAGTGACTTAAGTTGTGTATGTGCCAGTGAAATGCTGTCATGGCTCAGTGGTTCAGTACTGTGATTAGAGTGCACAGTATCCTGAGTTCGAGCCCTGTGACTGCCTTTTATTTTCCTGCTGGGCCGACCTGACTGGTTAAGGAACAGTAAAGCAGGTGTGAGCATGTTTACCCGACTTTGCTCGAATTTGCCCAACACTGACCAACTTTGCCCAGCATTGCCTGATGTTGCACTGGTTAGCGCAGTGCACAGCTATGCCCAATTGTATTTAAATATGCTCAATACTGGTAAAATGTGCTTAGCAGTGCTTTATATTGCTTAAAATAGGGCCTCAGGTGGTGCTGCAGGGCTGCCTATGTCGGATACACATAGTGCACTCCCTATACATGTTTGAAAACAGGTAGTGTTAAGTTAGGCATCCCTTTTGCTGTATGTGCGAGTCAGAGAGAGGTGTCATTTCCAGGGTTCCTACTGAGTCAGTGCATGTGCTATGCGTTGCCTCTTTGCCAAGGCCAGGGCATACTGGGCACGCCTCCTTCTGCCTACTGGGGCAGGCTCAGGTTGTTCCTCCTCCGAGTCATGCTGTGCCTGTGCATGCCTTGGCAATGGTGGAGGGCTGTTTGGCCCTGCCCCATGCTGTTCCTGCTGTAGCTGTTTCTGCAGGACCATATTATGTAGCATGGCACATGCCATAACAATTTGGGTACATGTAGTTGGTGAGTACTGCAAGGCACCACCAGATGTGTCCAGGCACCGGAACCATGACTTGAGCATCCCAAACACAGGCTCAATTATGTTTCTTGTTTGTGCGTGTGCCTCATTATGGAGTTCTTGTTCAGGTGTGTGTGCATTTCTGATAGGTGTCATCAGCTACGGCTCTAGTGCGTCTCCAGCACCCCCCACTAGGTGACCATCAGGGATGTTCCCATTGGCAAATCTCTGGTACTGCTGCATCAGATGCCAGATGTGGGAATCGTGCTAAATGGTAAAATCTCAACAAACTATGTAAAACAAAAAACAGCAAAGCAAGCCTGAGCTAAAAACCTTGAAAAATTTAATGTAAGCACTTTCAGAAACGTCAATACGTTTCCTTCCTCAGACATACAATAACAAACCATTTGGGCCTGATTATATAGTATACCAACAGCCCAATAAACCAATTAGTGTATTACTCACAGTAAATACTAAAAATAAATTCATTGCCAAAAACATTTGAACATTACAGATGCCAGATGTGGGAATAGTGATAGCTTCCAGGGCAACCAGCACACACATTCATTATTATGCCCTGGGCATCACACACGACCTGGCAGTTGATGGAGGAGAAGCCCTTATAGTTGATGTAGACCCTACCCTACTCACTGGGTGGTGCTTTGATGCATATGTGCATGCAGTCTATTGCACCCACTACCTTAGGGTATTCTGCTATTTGGTGGAAAAGATGCATATTGCTGGCCAGTGCCTCACGGGAATTGGGGAAATATACGTGGTCACCGACATGTACTGACATGGCATCCAGGAACTAGTGGAGTACCCTGGATGCTGATGCCTGTGAAATCCCCATCATATCACCAGTTGATCTCTGGAAGGTACCTGTAGCTAGTATTCTTATGCCAACACATACCTTGGTATCCACTGGGATGGGTTCCCCTTTGCTGGTTCTATGTGTGAGGCGTGGTCGGCACAGCTCAACAATTTTCTGCAGGAGGTCTCTGTCCACCCTATAGCGCTCCACTATCTCAAGCTGATGTAGCCCCTGGTAGGTTACCCTGGGTCTGTACACTCTTCTCAGTCTCCTCACTGTGGGTTGCTCAGCAGCATTCACAACATCACCACCCTCAGCACCTTGCACATTTTGGTTTATGATAGCAAGAGCAGCCCCTAACATTTTGTCTGACTTAAGCTTTTTAAGCTTTCCCTCTTTGTATACTGCAGTGTTGCAGAGTTCTTGGGAAAAACAGAGGGGAATGCTGTTTGCAGAGTTTAAAGTGCTGGGCTGGGATAGTCTGCTGCCTGTGTAATTGGCTGATTCTGATATATTTCACCTGGCAGCTCTGCTAGTTCTCCTTGGTTAACTTCCTACTACTTCTTTTCCTTCCTTTTGCCTTTCTGTTTTTGCCTGAGGCAGCACCGTGCAAACAAGCACAAACCCACGCACATGTGCGCACATGCTGTGTGCATGTTTGCAAGAAATTTCCTATCTTTTAACAGTATGTACCTTTGGTTTCAGGTTTTTAAATAGGACAACTGTAGGCATGCCTCTTGCAATCCTGAGCAACTCAGGGCAAACACAAGCCACTGTGCTCCAATTAGCTTACAGCCTTTCTGACATACCCGCTCATGATGTCACCTAATTATACTCTACTACTCACCTACTCCTACTCTTACACTCTTGGGACATGGCTCACATGCTGGGGAAAATTGGGATTCACTATCCTTATCCTCATTTGCATAGGATTGCCTACTAATGCATGGTTACATCTCTCACACTGACCTTCCTCCCCTTAGCAACCACTACTCAGTGGCCATGTTGTCTTCAGCCTGCCATTCACCTGCATGGCAAGATAAGCTTTTTAGTGAAAATGCCTATTTTTGGCTATTTTTAAATTATTTTCTTGTTTTTTAAAGCGCCACACGTTTGCACGGTGCTGTGCTATGCTTAAACTTCGGAGATCGGGGGAAAAAAAGTTAGATTTTAATAATTTTAAACATTTATAAATGCCAGTGGCCTTATATTTGGCCATTGGCATACTTCCTCAACTGTATGCATCCTTTATTTGGAGCTGTCATAGCTCCGTTTAGCTATTTGCAGAACGTTACTCCGTTACTAATGGAGTACATTTCTGCAGATAACACCAATCTTCTACAGACAGGTTAGTGTTTCCTGGATTGCAAATTTACCTCATTTGCATAGCTTTCCACAGCAAATGAGGTAATTTGCATGCCATGATGCTGTCTGTGCAAGAGTAGCTTTAGCAGCTCTCGTGCACGCCCCTGCCGGCTGTTCCTGTAGCACACGGCAGACATAATGCCTGTTTGACATCTTACACTACTCTACAACTCCATGCAAGCTTTCGTATATCCGGCCCATAGAGTATTAATTTAAGATTTTTAAGCTTGGGGATATTATAAAGTTTTAGCCAGTTTACTTTTTCTAATGCCAGGCAGTGATGAGTTTCATTACATTGGATTGCTGCATATTTAGTATTTTTTTCCAATAAACATCTTTATTAAATTTATATGTCTGTTCTATTTCATTAAGTTGGGAATGTATAAATAAATAAAAAATATTAGAAACATGTTAGAAGCTTAGAAGAAGTATAATCCTCTCTACTCCAGTCATTGCTTGGTCTGCTAAGTAAAGTTTAGATTTGTATAATCTTATGTTTTGCTAGTTTTCATTACCTTGATATTGATGAATTGCTCAAATTTTATATTTTAATCAAAGACTGAATCAGTTTCATTTATGGTAGCTGCTGTATTCTGACTCTGTGTAAAGTGGTGAATGTACTTTCTGAAGGATTCCTATCGGTTTCTTTAACAGTAGAAAGAAGTAATTTAGACTTATTTAGGCTTAGTAGTAATATTAGTTCTTGTATCCATCTTTTGATACTGAGGTCTACCACCAAGGTAATGTTTAAACTAAGGTATAGTGTTTCAAGCTCGATCTAGTTCTTGCAAGTCCTTCTTTTAGTAGGTTATGAGAGACTATATTAAAAGCTTTAGGTAAGTGTAAAATATAGGTCTTCTTATAGATGTCCTTGGTTTTGGTGTTGATTTTCAGTATTTATGGAAGTGAGCAGAGCAGTCCTATGACCTGAGCAAAAATCAGATTTAGTTTTTTTTTTGGGGTTAGGAAGTTGGTTGCTTGCAAGTAAATTTTTTCTACAATTTTTGATGGGCTGATAGGATTGCGATAGGTATGTAAGATAAGTCTGATGATGTTCCTGTTTAAGCATGGGGATAATGTATGACATTTTTTTCCTATATTGTTTTTACACAGATTTCAGTTATAGACCTATTATGACTATGGTGAAGAAGTAGTCTATTTCCATTGCAGCGAGTGAAGGATATTCATCAGGTATGTCGTCAGCTTCAATGGAGTTGGACTTAATTGTTGTAGTAGTTTTTGGGTTGTGTCTGCTGATACTATTTGTAAATTGAAAGAACTACTTACTATCTTAGTGAGCATAGATGTTGGTGTATTGCAACCAGGGTTGTTAGATGTCCCTATTAGAGTGGGACTGTCCTGAGATCAACAACCCAACCCAACCCTGTGTCCTATACTGCCTCTTAAAATTCCAGCAAAAACAACCAGCTGGTCCACATTGAACAGAAGTGGCTCAGCTTTGTGATTTATGATTGGTTCATATGCCGGTATGGGAGCCAATCAAAAATCACAAAGCAGGGCCACTTCAGTCTAATGCAGAACAGCAGGCAGTTTTGCATGAAAGACCTCCCCACCCCAACTCTCCTTTCATAAATCTGGCAATCCTGATTGTAATGATGCGTTATATAATGTACATGTTTTTTAAAAAGAATTCTGAATCTTCGGTATGCCAGTCAGCTGACCTAGATGTGATGTCATTGTGTGCCAGAGCTGAAAGGAATAGAATCTCCACATCAGCTGCTTTGTTTACTTTTAAAGTCTGGCATGAGACAGTATAATTTTCATAGCAGCTTTCTGTGACTAATAAAAATTTTATGTTATAAAAGCAGGTTCTGAGTCAGTTAAAGTTGAGTAGATGTTGTAGTTGCTCAGTTGTTATTCAGTAGTTAGTCATCGTTTTCCAGATCAGTAGTTATCACTCAGTTTGCTTTACAGAGCTATTTAGCAATAATAGTAGGAGTTGTTATTGCAGTGGCTGAGGACCAGACAGCAGCATGAAGAGTAGGCATAAATTCTTATCTTGTCTGGCAGAAGTAAGAGTATCATCTTGACTTGCTGAGTTAATTAGATTAGACAGGTACAGTTAATCTATAGATGGTTAGGGAACTATAGTTAGTTTTTCTACAATCAGTGAGAAACCTTTCCTACAGTGCTATTTTCATAGTTCCTGTGTGTGAAACTCTGTGGTTTATTAGAATCAGTTATTCAGTGTATACATGTTCTAAATCATTTTATTTATTATTAAATATTTTACTACCTTTTATTGTGGCTGGTTATTTAGAAAGTACTTTTAGCAACCTGAGAGCATATATGATTGTTGTGATAACACCAGGACCACTCCAAAAAGCCTTACTGCTTGGATTACATGCTAACATTTATATCAATATTTATTTTACCAAATATAATTGAACACCCCTCAGTTTGTTTTCTAGAGCTGTTCAGCAATAATAGTAGGAGGAGCTGTTATTGTAGTCACTGAGGACCTCACAACAGCCTGAGGAGTGGGCATAATTTCTTATCTTTCCTGGCAGAAGTAAGAATATCATCTTGCCAAGCTGAGTTAATTAGATTAGAGAGGGATAGTTAATCCTTAGATAGTTAGGTAACTATAGTTAGATAGGTTTTGCACTGATTGTAGAAAAACTCTATCCTTGAGTGTTATTTTCATAATTCCTGTATGTGAAACTTGGTGTTTTTTTAGAATCACCTATTCAGTGCATACATGTTTTAAATAATTTTATTTATTATTAAATATTTTACTACTTTTTATTGCAGGTGGTTATTTAGAAAGTACTTTTAACAACCTAAGAGCATTTATGCTTATTGTGATAACACTAGAACCACTCCAAAAATGTCTTACTGCTTGGATTGCATGCTACCATTTATATCAATATTTATTTTACCCAATATAACTGAACACTCCTTTTGAAGAGTATTGTGGTATTTGACTGGTGGCAGCCATTACCTTGTAATTTGGGAAAGAGGACATAGCAGGTAAATATGTGCCAGTCTTTCCCAAGAGTGTTTGCATGTGTGAATATCAAATATTTAAGAGTGAATGTGTCAAATACCTAGAACTGAGACAGTGCTCTGCAGTGTTTAGTATGAAGACTCATTTGGGGACCTGGAGTGAAGCATATAGTCCAGTCCCAGGTTTGGGGCCTGTTCCCAGTGTACTCTTAGGGGAAATTGTATATTTCTATCCCTGCTTTCTGTGACACTCCCTTACCAGAGACAGTAGTGAGGACTGATGCTCCTTTCTTACTGTACTGGGTTTAAGTGGGGTTGTCACATTACTTTGGGGGCAGCAGTGTGGGATTTTAATTGAACTTTCAGTACTACTATTGGTAGTGGCCACTGAGGTGTGCACTCTCCACAACCACAAGATAAACATACAGAGTTTCATTTCACAGCAGTTCTAATTAATTTTTGTCAGCTTAGTCAGTGACAGCAGGCAAAGATGTCAGCAGAGGATTATAGCAAGCTGACCAGGAACCAGTTGGCCAAGGTGTGTGAAGCCAAAAGACTGGTGCATGCCAACCTGACTAAGGAAGCAATGATCTCAACCTTAGTCAAAGCTGCAAAGCAGATCAGCAGCTCAGAGGATATCCATTTTTGGTGTTGGGATAAGCAGCGTTCTGAGACAAGACAGTGTACCTTTTCATCTGAACTGGAGAGTGAAGAAAGGAAGAGAGAGAAGCAGCATCAGTTTGAATTACAGTGTTTGGAAACAGAAGAGAGACTGCAACTGAAAGCCAAATGTTTGAAGGCTGAGAAGTGGGAGAAGCTGCTTCTGCATGAAAAGGAAGATTCAGAGATAGAAGCTGAAGAAAATGAGAGGCAGTGACAGCACAAAATTGAGCTTCTAACCCTTCAACAGGGTCATGGAGGTAAGGGTGAAGGGAATGACTGAAACCCCAGAAGCCATAAAGGTCAGTAAACTATTTCCTCAGTACAGGGAGGGGGATGACTTTGATAGTTTTATTTGTATATTTGAGAGGGTATGTAAACAATATAATGCTGACCGAGTGCTTTGGGTATGGCTCCTAACCCCCTTACTCCATGGTAGAGCTCTTAATGCAATTTAAACTGTCTGATCTTAATTGTTTGAATTGCAGCCATGTAAAATAATGTCTACTAGATTGCTTCAAATTACCTCCTGAAATGTATAGATAAAGCTTTGCGAACATAGATGCAAGGCAGATAAATGTGCATGTGATTACATTGTTGATTTAAGTACTTTGAGAGGTGGGTGAGTGGGTGTCAGATCACCACTTTTGAAGGACTGGCAGACCTTTTGGTAAGGGAACAAGCTCTCAGCACTTTGCCTGAGGACATGAGGATCTGGTTGGCAGACCGAGTCTATAACAGTGCAATTGAGTTGGGGAGAAAAGGGGATCTCTACTTGGCAAGTATGGCACCACTGCACAAGAAAGGGATACCCAGTGCTGCACATGGACATAAGGAAATCCATGGGGGATAGGCTAAACCACTCCAACAGAGTTCAGCAGTAACTGGAGAAGCCACTAGTTCAAGCATATGGTGAGGATCAGGGATTAAATGTTTCAAATGTAATCAGAGGCACCATGTAGCAGACAGATGTCCATTGAAGAAAGGTCAGGAACAAAATGAGGAAGCCAGCAAGTGGCAATGACAGAATGCAAGTTGTAAGCTGTCTGGAAACAACAGAGGTGCCAAATTTTCACCAAAATGTGTATCTTATCTTAATGCATGGAAGACAGACCACTGCTAAGAGAGGCACAGCTTCTGATATAACCATGAGGCCTACAGTAGTTAAGGAGGAGCAGTATTTGCTTGGGCAGTCCACATCAGTCAGAGGTTTGGGTGGGGCCCCATTCCAGATACCTTTGACCAGGGTTCATCTTGACTGGGAGGGTGGAAAAGGGAACAAGCAGGTAGGTGTGTTTGAGGATATCCCTGCAGATGTCTTAATAGGGAATTATGTTGATAGGGTAGTACCTTGTGTGCATGCAGTGACACACAGTCAAGCTTGGAGACAGGCACTTAGGTCTGGAAGCCTGGGGTAGACCCAGACAGATTCTATGCCTGAAGCTGGGGCAGGTAACATGGTAACTTCAGGGATGGTGCTACCTTGTAGTAGTGAGCCTGAAGGTGAACCACAGCTGCTGTTAGGTACTGGTGTTCTGGTGGACATGGTGACTGCAAGACCGAGATGAGTGATAGTACCCAGGCTGACAAGGAGGCACCACTGACAGAGGATATCAGGCTTCCTCTGGAAGTGGAGCTAGGTGGGATCATAAAAGTAGAGTTGAGACAGGAACAGCTTTCAGACCCTACCTTATGAGGCTTGAGTGAGGTAGCTAAGGAGACACCTAATACTCAAGAAAAATGGGAGTCTGTATGCTGGAATGAAGAATGGACCCCCTGAGGGAGGGCTAGAGGGCGAGGTAATGTGGCAGTTGGTATTGCCCAGAGCCTACTGTCTGGCACCTCTAGCCATAGCTTATCGCAATCCTTTTGCAGGTCATATGGGCATAAAACGTACCAGGAGACGCATTATGCAGAATTTTTATTGGCCTGGGATTGCGAAAGATGTAACAGGGTATTACAAGGCCTGTGAGCAATGCCAAAAGATAGGAAGGAGGCAGGGGCATAAGCTGCACCATGTTAACATAATGAAGTCTTATTACAATAGGGAGGCCCTGGTGCTGAGTATTCACAGTGGATGGCAGGAGGAGTCTGAGGGGATCTGTTGACTAATCTTCTCACTGAGGCTTGGACTGACACTTCTGTGGGAGAGGTAACAATGACTCAGCAGCTATCCCCTATTCAGGTTAAAGAAATACAAGCAGTATTACCGGAATTTGGAGACATGTTCACCAGGAAACCTGGGTGCAGTCACCTAGTGTACCATGTGGATATGGGACCCCAAAGACCTATCAAGCAAGCTCCTTATACAGTGCCTGAGTGAGTCAAACAGACTTTGAAGGAGGAGATAAAGGAGATGTTGTAGCTGGGGGTAATCCATGAGTCCAGTAGTCCTTGGACTGCCCCAGTAGTAATGGTACCAAAATAGGTGGTAGTGTAAGATTCTGTTAAACTACAGAAAGTTAAACAGTTACACGGAGTCAGATGCGTACCCCATGCCTAGAGCAGATGAAGCTTTAGAACACCCGGGTGTGGCTAAGTATCTGGCCACTATTGATCTGACCAAGGGATACTGGCAGGTGCCATTGACTCCCATTGCTAGAGAGAGGTCAGCTTTTGTAACACCTTTTGTATTATGAGTTTACAAGGATGCCCTTTAGGATGAAGAATGTCCCAGCAAAATTTCAGAGGTTAGTAGAGCATATGTTAGTAGGAGCAGGGGATTATGCTCTCACTTATTTGGAGGATATTGCCATATACAGTCATTCCTGGCAAGAGCACCTTCAACATGTCAGGGAAGTCATAGGTAGATTAAAAATGGCAGGGTTGACAATTAATCATAGTAAGTGTGAGGTGGGTATGGCAGAGGTCTCCTACCTAGGACATAGTGTAGGGAGTGGTAAGATTAGGCCAGAACCTGACAAAGTGGAGGTTATTCAGGTATGGCCTGTCCCTGTTTCCAAAAAGCATGTGAAAGCATTCCTAGGGACAGCGGGGTACTGTAGGAAATTTGTGCCCAACTATAGTACTATAGCTGCATCCCTTACTGAACTAACAAGGAAAAACAAGTCTGAGAAGGTAGTATGGAGCACAGATTGTGAGCAGGCATTCCAGAAACTTAAATAGGCATTGGGAGGATCCCCTGCATTAGCCAGACCAGATTACAGAATTGCCAATGCAGAGGGATTCTGTAGACAGGGTGTGTGTGGGCTGATACATTTTTTCTCAAGTGGCGATTTTCTAGGGTCACTTGAAAATATAGCTTGAGTCTTCAAAGAGGGGACAAATGTGAGGATATTATTTATTGTTATCTGTGCTAGCATGACTGGCTGAAATTTTGTAAATACTTGTAAATAATTGTAAATTACGTTGTGTTATACATGCCAGCATGACTAGATATAATTTTCTAAATAAGTTTATGTTGTTTTGATTATTACTTTGATTTATGTGAGATGTTTGAATCATACAGTGTTCTTCTAACTGAAAAATGTATGTTTTTTTAAAAAGAATTCTGAATGTAGGTTATGCCAGTCAGTTGACCTAGATGTGATGTCATCGTGTGCCAGAACTGAAAGGAATTGAATCTCCACAGCAGCTGTTTTGTTTACTTTCTAAAGTCTGTAATGAGACAGTAGAATCCTCATAAGACTTTGAAAAAATTCTGCTATAAAAGCAGGTTCTGAGTCAGTTAAAGTTGAGTAGCTGTAGTTGCTCAGCTGTTGTTCAGTAGTCAGTTGTTGTTTTCCAGATCAGTAGTTATCACTCAGTTTGTTTTCCAGAGCTGTTCAGCAATAATAGTAGGAGTTGTTATCATAGTCGCTGAGGACCAGACAGGAGCATGAAGAGTGGGCAGAAATTCCTATTATGTCTGGCAGAAGTAAGAGTATCATTTTGCCTTGCTGAGTTAATTAGATTAGACAGGGATAATATTTTACTATCTTTTATTGTGGCTGGCTATTTAGAAAGTACTTTTAGCAACCTGTGAGCATTTATGATTATTGTGATAACACCAGGACCACTCCAAAAAGCTTTACTGCTTGGGTTACATGCTAACATTTAGATCAATATTTATTTTACCCAATATAATTGAACACCCCCTTTTGAAGGGTATTGTGGTATTTGACTGGTAGCAGCCATTACCTTGTAATTTGGGAAAGAGGCCATAGCAGAGAAATCTGTGCCAGTCTTTCCCAAGAGTGTTTGTATGTGTGAATATCAAATATTTAAGAGTGAGTGTGTCAAATACCTAGAACTGGGACACAGTGCTTTGCACTAGTTAGTGTAAAGACCCATTTGGAGACCTGAAGTGAAGCATATAGTGCAGTTCCAGGTTTGAAGCTTGTTCCTGGTGTACTCTTAGGGGAAATTGTGTATTTCAATCCCTTTCAGTTATGCTCCCTTACCAGAGACTGTGGTGAGGATTGAGGCTCCTTAGTTACTGCCCCGAGTTTAAGTGGGGTAGTCACATAGCCCAACAATATACTAAAATAGTTTTTCCTATAATAAGTGTCCAGGTTGTTCATACAAATTTCTACACTATTGCTTGTTTAGTGTAATTTAATAATCCATTCCATGCATCAGCTGCTCTCTCACAGAACTAATTGGTACACTTCATATAGTTGTCTCTAAGTGCTCTATTTACTTGAATAAGGTCTCATCTTAAATATCTATATCAGAAACTGCACAAGTTCGGATATTTCAGTTTTTAATAATAACTTTTTTTTACATCCATAAATGCCCTTGGTACATTTCTTCTGCACTCTTTCTAATTTACTCATGTTTGTCTTCTTATAAGGTTTCCACATTGCTATTCCATACTCAATTTTGGGTCTAATGTTGCTAGCAATGATTTTATACTTTCTGATTTCCTAGACCTAATAAATATTATATACAACATATAGTTCCATAACTATCATTAACCAATTGGTTTGTTGTTAGGCAAACTGAACCCAGGTCTGTAAAATAATCAGAAGTTTCAATCACCTTGTGCTGTATTAAATATTCACCCTTCAGTCCATAGTTCCCAAATCTTATATGCTTAGTTTTAATGCATTTATCAGCATATTATCTTGTGCCCATATGGTCAGTGTAGTCAAGTTCTTATGCAAACATACTTTGTTTATAACACATGCAATCAGTTTTTTCCATTTTCAAGTGATCTCCATACAGACCAGAGAAAACCTCAGATGAAAAAGATAGATCTAAAAGATGCAATCTAAACAAGTATGGTCCCAGAAGAGTATGGTGCCAGGAGAGAGCCCTGTGAAACACTGTGATTATATTTATTTATTTATTTTTATTTATTTATTTTACATTTGTTGATCGGGATAGTCCGACTGGATACATGTCCATTTTCAGCGGAGGCCCAGGGAGAAAAGCTTCAGGGTATATATAATAAAACATAGTAATAAGGACAATATAACAGAGACAAAGGTGAACATAGCATTGCAGACAAATATAAGTAAGCTATTACCGTTAATACTTTGACAGTCAAAAGTAGACAGTTTCACGACATTTGTAAGCACTAGTTATTGTAAGGAGAAATGAAAACACATTTGCATTGACATCTAGTAGAATTTTTGTACATATATTAAAGCTACCTAGCCAGGTTTGTTACAGTGGCAGAGACAGTTTAGTGTCAGATGTTGTTTGAGATTGGTCTTAAATTGACTTAGGGAGGTGAGCATAGTAATGTCAGCAGGGAGTTGATTCCAGGTTCTACCTGTAGAGTTTGCCAAGAGATCTTCTCCTGCTGTATTGTTGGTTTTGATTGTAAGAATTTGAAGTTTATTAGAGGATCTAAGCAGTCTCTGATTAGTTTGGGCGGTGATAATATTTCTAAGAGCTGGTGTGTTATCTGGATTATAGAAAATCTTGTTAACTATGATCAGAAGGTTATATTGTATGAGACTGGGGAATTCTAGCCACCCAAGCTGTTTGAGGTTGATGCAGTGGTGGGCTCTGCATGGCTGGTCAGTGACCAATCTGGCAATGTGATTACAACAGATAGACAGTCTGTTTAGTAGTGACTTGTTTAGATTAGACAGAAAGGGGGAAGCATATGTAAGTGTTGAAATTAGGTGAGAGCGGGCAATGGCAATCCTAGCTGGAGGGGTTAGAAAGGCTTTAATTCTATACAATGATTCAAGGTTTTTATTGGTGTTCTTTATTATTTGATTAACATGAAGTTCAAGTTTTAGGTTATTGTCAATAATGACACCGAGCAGTTTTGTAAAGGGGTCTGTGGAGATAACAGTACCATCTTTTGCATTAATGGTGAAAGAGAAAGTTGCAGACCTTTGAGTAGGTGAGAATAGCAACATTTTAGTTTTTTTGGGATTTAATAATAGCCGGCGATCAGTGAGCCAGTTTTGTACAGTATTAAAGGTGGCCTGGGTATCAGACTACAAATTTGAGGGAGATGTGGCTGAGCAAACCAGAGTGGAGTCGTCAGTGTATTGGATACAGCTGAAGTTTGGGATGACAGTATATAAGTCATTAATAAAAACTGAGAACAGTAGGGGCGCTAATATGGAGCCTTGTGGTACTCCAAGGGTGTTTGGTAGTAGTATAGAAAGCTTGTTCTGCCAGAGAACAGCCTGTTGCCTCCCAGTCAGGTAGGAATTATATCTTAGAATTTCACCTGTCCAAGTGCTGTATGATACTTGCCTTGTCCTAGTTGTAAACCATACAGATATCCATCATATCAAGAGTACATCAATACCTAGCTCTTCTAATTTATTGATTAATGTTCTGTGTAAGACTCTATCAAATGCTGAAATTAAGTCTATATAAATTACATTACAGCACAAATTTATTTTCATTTATAGCTGTTATTGTATTGTTATAGAACATCATGTGATAGATAATTATATATCTATTTTCAACATATACATGCTGATATATGGATTCAAGTCATTACTTTTCCAGTTCAGACAATAATTTATCCAATATAGCATCCCCATTATTTTTACACAACATGAAAGTATACGTATGTGTCTGTATGACTCTATGTTTGTCCTGAAGTGCATGTCACTAATCTTGAGGAATCTACCCATATATACTGAAATCAAATTAGATTATATTGAGAAAGATCTACACAAACTGGACCCAACAATGCACAAGAAAGAGATAGGTACACATACCTACCAATATGTATGTCTTTACTCTGAGACAAGTACACATGGTTATCAATATGTGTGTCTTTACTCATACCACATCTTATGCATCTATAAAATGGTTTTCTGCTATGCCCAATACGATATCCTTAGATAAGTTTTCTTCAAAATGTTCTTGATTTTTTTTCACGTTGTGTTTCATTTGTCTGTCCAGCTTGTTTATTTCAGTTTTCAAAGTCAAAGTTCAATTTATTTTCCATTTCTTATAATTTATTTCTAACAGATGGTCCTGAAGTGCTAAAGTCCAGACCACAGTTCAAAAACGTTAATGTCAGGTAAGTGCTTTCACAGAAACTCAGCTTCAACAGACCATAAACCCACATAGCAGTCACAACAGTATATAAAAAAGGTAAAAATTCAAATACACCAATAAAACTGAAGCATTAATTAAACAATTAAAATCAGTGAACTAAATCACGAGCTTTCAAATCAGGCTTTAATGGAACAGAAACATTCAACCTGGCTCTCTATGCACCTGTAGTGCTATGATCCATTTCATCTCTATCAGCTCTACCATTTTAAAATCCACCAATTGTATACCATCATGGATCTTATGCAATACCCTAAATGAAAAAAATATAATCTTTATACTCATTAACATGTTTTGCAAGTGCACTGGAAGCATCATTTCTACATATACAACCAGCATGTTCGAATATACACTCCTTAAGGAAGCGTGTAGTTTTCCCAACATAAAAACTGACACATTTATTATAGGTTGCAAGATAAATCAAGTTGTACCTAATACAATCATCATAAAATCTAGGATCAAACACCTCGTTAGTCATTGGATGAATAAAATGCTTATCTTTGGAAACTACAAAAACAAAAGAACTCCGGAACGGTGCTGTTATGTATCCAAAAATTTTAATAAAACTCTGCCATAAAAAACATACAAACTTCTGAGAGGTAAGCGCTTTCGGGTGTTAACCCTTCATCAGACAAAGGTAAAATGGCGCAGAACACAATTTAAATAAGAACACACCCAATGAACAATTAGTGAAATCAATTCAGTAGAAAACCCGCCTATTTTTTAAGGTGGGTTTAATAGGAACAACATCATTGAGCCCTGGATTCCTATGTGCCATAAACTCTAGGATCTTCCTTGACTCTGTCTGTTCTGTGTAGTGTTTTATATCACCTCCCCTCTTGTTAAGCCTTACATTGACTATGGCCCTAAAAGTAAAACAATGTGTAGGATGTTCACTAACATGTCTGAACAAAGCATTATGTGTGTCCTTGTTTCTTATACTAGAAAGATGTTGCAATATTCTAACTTTGAACATATTATTCGTCTTGCCCACGTAAAACATGGGCAAGACTTACAATGCCAGATACACTATATCCTTAGTCCTGCAAGTGGCTTTAGCTTTCAACATATGGGTCCTATTAATAACAGGATGTATAAAAGAAACATCTTGAGAAATATAAGGGCAGGCCTTGCATCTACCACAAGGCTTGCTGCCTACAGATAAAGCAGGGGTATAAGATAAACTAACATGTTCCCCACATAGAATGTCTTTTAGACTCTTATTCTTCCTATATCCAAATACTGGAGTCGGCCCTACTATGGTGTTGATTCTATCATCACTAGTAAGAATGTTCCAGTTGTCCCTTATAATTCCAGTGATATCTTTTATATCACTACTATAAGTGAACATAACCTTAAATCTAGCATCCTGTTTCATTTCTCTTGAAGGTATAGCTAAGTCCCTAGCAGGCCTAGATAACCAGGGCTTATATTTATGACCCCTTTTATCTCTATGCTTCTCTATAACATCTTTGACCATGGTTTCATTATACCCCCTCTCTACAAAAGACCCTTCAAACTCTCCAATTCATTGTTGAAACAAATATCATCCGTGCAGTTCCTAGATAACCTGGCTAGCTGTCCTTGTACTATGTTGGGAAAAGTGTATCGTGGATGCATACTATCAAAAGTTAAAAATGTATTTTTCCAACACTCCTTCCTATACAGACTGGTAGAAAAACCTTGTAAAGTCTGTCCTATTGTGACATCTAAGAAGTCTATCTCAGTATAGGATGTTACTTCTGTAAACTTAAAGAAATCTGTTGTGGAGTGTAGAAAATCAATAAATAATTTAAGGGAGATGGTATCACCCTTCCACAAAATAAAAACATCATCCACAAAGCGTTTATAAAAGCCAATATATGGCTTCCATTCTCTATTGTTAAAAATGTACAAATTCTCCCAATAGGCTAGTACCAGGTTAGCATAGGTATTCGCACAGTAGCAATTGTTCAGTCACTTGATGTTAGAGACGTGAATGCGTCTATGGCTTCCCGTCAGGTGGATAATGCCACTATGTTGGAGACACCATTCGCAGTGGATTCTGCAAACACGACAACAGTGAATGATGAACGCTTGGGCGCCCAGCCCAAGATTCCTTCGGCAGAACGACATTTTTTGGAAACTCTACCAGTACCCGTGAAAAAGAAGACAGGGGCGTGGAAACGCTCCTTAAGCGAAGGCAGAGACCCGCGCAAGAAGCAGAGAACATTAGAGTGACTACTTGTGGTAACTGCGACAATGATAACATTGTATATAATTTGTCCTCATATGTTTTGAATGCTGAGGAGTTATATGTGTTGAACAAGGGTTTGTCATTTGTCCCGAGCAGGACTTGCAATTATCAAGATGTAGTCATGGATCTCATGCTTTTTTGCAGGGGAGTGGCTCTTAGAAACATGTTTGGCAATGTTGTTAATAGTAGTTCCACACTTAGACAGCCTAGCACGTTTGTTCCTCCATTGACACCATCTTTACAACTGTTTATTAATGCCTGTGAAAGGGACCTTATGGCATACTTTCATAATGGTAGTACTCAGAAATATTATAATTTAACTGCATTACAGAGACAAGCCCTCCAAAATCTATGTGATAATAGAGATATTACCATTAAGATGGCTGATAAAGGAGGGGCCATAGTTGTGATGGATACATTGGTATATCACAACAAATTAAGCCAGTTACTATCTGACACACACACCTATAGATTAATGAACCCTTTAATGGTGAAACATATGATAGAGAAAGTCCACAAGACCTTGGAAGAACTCTTGGATGACATGGTCATAAGTGAAGAGTTATACAATTTTCTTAGAATGGAAGGGGTTATTATACCACTCTTCAAAGGCCTGCCTAAGATACATAAATCTTTGACAGATCCCCGATCGACCCATAGTATCAGGTAGAAAATGGGTCACAGAAAATGCCTCTATATGGTTAGAAACCACACTTAGGCCATATGTTAATAAAATGGAAAATATATTAACAGACACAGGAGATTTTTTGAAGGCACTTGGAGGGTTAGTTGGGGCCCCTCATGATTCACATTATCTCATGGTTACACTGGACGTACAGAGCCTTTTCACGGTTATACACAATGATTACGGCATAATGGCTATCGATACATTGTTGAGAGAAAATGGAGCCCTAGATCATCATATTAAACAGGTTACAACTATACTTGGGTTAGTTTTGGAAAATAATGTATTTTTGGGTCTAGAACAGACATATAGGCAAGCACAGGGTGTAGCCATGGGCACACCCTGTCTTGAATACCTATGCTAACCTGGTACTAGCCTATTGGGAGAATTTGTACATTTTTAACAATGGAGAATGGAAGCCATATATTGGCTTTTATAAACGCTTTGTGGATGATTTTATTTTGTGGAAGGGTGATACCATCTCCCTTAAATTATTTATTGATTTTCTACACTCCACAACAGATTTCTTTAAGTTTACAGAAGTAACATCCTATACTGAGATAGACTTCTTAGATGTCACAATAGGACAGACTTTACAAGGTTTTTCTACCAGTCTGTATAGGAAGGAGTGTTGGAAAAATACATTTTTAACTTTTGATAGTATGCATCCACGATACACTTTTCCCAACATAGTACAAGGACAGCTAGCCAGGTTATCTAGGAACTGCACGGATGATATTTGTTTCAACAATGAATTGGAGAGTTTGAAGGGTCTTTTTGTAGAGAGGGGGTATAATGAAACCAAGGTCAAAGATGTTATAGAGAAGCATAGAGATAAAGGGGTCATAAATATAAGCCCTGGTTATCTAGGCCTGCTAGGGACTTAGCTATACCTTCAAGAGAAATGAAACAGGATGCTAGATTTAAGGTTATGTTCACTTATAGTAGTGATATAAAAATATCACTGGAATTATAAGGGACAACTGGAACATTCTTACTAGTGATGATAGAATCAACACCATAGTAGGGCCGACTCCAGTATTTGGATATAGGAAGAATAAGAGTCTAAAAGACATTCTATGTGGGGAACATGTTAGTTTATCTTATACCCCTGCTTTATCTGTAGGCAGCAAGCCTTGTGGTAGATGCAAGGCCTGCCCTTATATTTCTCAAGATGTTTCTTTTATACATCCTGTTACTAATAGGACCCATATGTTGAAAGCTAAAGCCACTTGCAGGACTAAGGATATAGTGTATCTGGCTAATTGTAAGTCTTGCCCATGTTTTTATGTGGGCAAGACGAATAATATGTTCAAAGTTAGAATATTGCAACATCTTTCTAGTATAAGAAACAAGGACACACATAATGCTTTGTTCAGACATGTTAGTGAACATCCTACACATTGTTTTACTTTTAGGGCCATAGTCAATGTAAGGCTTAACAAGAGGGAGGTGATATAAAACACTACACAGAACAGACAGAGTCAAGGAAGATCCTAGAGTTTATGGCACATAGGAATTCAGGGCTCAATGATGTTGTTCCTATTAAACCCACCTTAAAAAATAGGCGGGTTTTCTACTGAATTGATTTCACTAATTGTTCATTGGGTGTGTTCTTATTTAAATTGTGTTCTGCACCATTTTACCTTTGTCTGATGAAGGGTTAACACCCGAAAGCGCTTACCTCTCAGAAGTTTGTATGTTTTTTATGGCAGAGTTTTATTAAAATTTTTGGATACATAACAGCACCGTTCCGGAGTTCTTTTGTTTTTGTGGCTTCTCAATCGTTGTTCTCTGGTTGGGGTATCAGCACCAAGCATTTGTTTTTCGGATTATCTTTGGAAATAAAACTGCATGCTCTGCAATGATTACAGAAATAAGTGCCCAACCTTTGTGACCAGAGCACATCCTGTGCTCCAACACTAAGTTGTTTATAACAAAGACATCTTTTTAAAGAAATGTTGTTTCTAAATAAAAAGCAAGGTTTATCACCCACCACTTCCCTAACAAGAGCATCTGCCATTAGAATAGGCCAATTTATTTCTTACTATGTCACATATATTCATGACATGACTAAAAGAGGTGAGGATAAAGCTATTCCTGTTATTAAAGTTAAGCTTCCATTGGGGTAACTTCCAGAGAGAAGAATTATAAGGATGAGCCTCATATCTCACATTAGCAACACATGATGACTCGTCAAGTTCTTTTTTTCAAATAATATAGAGTTAACCTGATTTATGTTCACCCTCTCTGAGTGTTCAAAATTTCATGGATATACTCAAAAGATGCCAGTGTGATACTTTAATGACATACCGACATACATACACATATACATACACGCATGCATAAATACATACCTTACCTACATACATAAGATATATACATGCATACCTACATACATGCATCCATCCATACATAAATGCATGCATACATACATATATTCACTTAGCCATAAAAAGTTCAGTTGGTACTAGAACAACATGAAGATTATTTTCTCTACAATGATAAGAATATTTTACAAACGCATCTGCAAGCTGGCTAAAACATCCCACATATTGCTTCTTTCTCTTTTTTTATCACATAGCTCCATGCCTGAAAAGCCTGCTCAGTCTGATTCTGTAAATCTGGGAAAGGCAAGTTATTGTTAACTTCCACTTTGTCTTCTAGTATATCAAAACATGTTCAATATCTACTGTGCACAGTTGTGTAAACTGTTATTTTTCTCATGTGTGCCTTTCAAATGACTGCTAAGAAATAATCAGTTCAGTTTGGTCAGACATTTCTTGACATTTGACAATGGTTAGAATTACTGTAGTAATAAACAGAGCAATGCATTAAAAAGTTTTTAAGCTTGTGGAGTTTCAGCTACAAGTGGACATACCTGCAACATTCTCTGCTCCAACTTCCGAGTTTATGGTGTCACACAGTCAGGACTCCTAGATCCCCCCTTACATATGAGTGCAGAATGTCAATAAGATTCACAGACACACTGCAGTGCACCAGGTTATCTAGACTATCTAGACAAATGCAGAAGTGTGAGTTTAGACCCTTTACCACCTTTAGATGATCCTGCAATGTCATTTGCCCTCACTGAATGGTAAAAGCACAGATGGCTATACTTTGCTACCAACATAATTTGTTACAATTCTTTAGTAACTCTTGACTACTTACCAAATCTCATTTCAGACCATTGTCTCTTTATCTTTGTGTAACACAACTTACTCATAAGACAGTTCCCATAACCCAAACACAAAATACACCTTGGTAACTGCAAACCTGCTTTAGGTGACACACACATTTCATGTTCATCTGCCTACATTCTGCAAAGAAGTGATTCATGACCTAGAGAATGTTCCTTTGCATCTTTCACATGGTGGTGTTCAGTATATTGCATTGCTGTGTCATTGTTTAGATAGCTTTCACAAATAGGTTAGACATTGTTAGTAAAGAATGTCAGGCTTCTGGTATTTCACTCAGATTTTACTACATCCTGCTTTGACTTTTAAACCACATATGCCCTCCATCTCTGTGGTATTAGATCTTCAGAGTTTACAAACTCATTCACACCTGGCATATCAGGCCTTGCAAAAATTACTTTAATCATAGCATAATCTTTTTTCCGAATAGCACAATTCTGCCTGCTTATGAACCTTTAAACTCTAAAAAAGGAATGGATTTACTAATCTGTGACCACAAGACCTCATGAAATAGTCATTTATAGGCCTAAACCTTTTAAGTAGACCATTGTTAATTAAGAAATTATCTTGTGGATTACTGGTGACATACACTGGATTGACGGCTCAGTTCCAATTTTTCAAATTCTAGCATACCTTCCATAAGACTGGCTATTCCCCTCCTGCATAACCTATAAGCTACAGGCCATTAGTAGGATTTTCAGTCTCTCAATCTCTCAATGCTCTGTTAAGCTTATTACAGAAGCCTTTTAACACTAGAATTACTTCATACCCTGAGTCTATCAAGACCCCATGGTTAAGCAGTTTTCTGCATTTATTTCAAAGTAGAACTTATCTGCACTTCCTTTAGAGATTATGCTACCCAAGTAGAATTTGTTCTGTTTTATTGTTTGTAACAAGACTATATTAAAACTACTGGCAGTAGAAGTCTTAGGAGCTTCCAGTGAGGGGTTACCTTTAGAAAATGTGTTTTCATTTACTTTTTCCATGCATACTTCTCTTAAATCAGTAACCATATCAGAACCATTTACCTTGTCAGCCTGACAGGTACAGAAGAAACTAGTCACTGGTTATTGTAAGTACTGTTGTCATTGGGAGTAGGATTTCTGGGTGTTCTGAGTCCAGAAGAAATAAAGCCAGGAGTTGGTGAGGTCTTTTGGCTGCAGAAATTTTGTAACAGGGACTTTGATTCTACTGTCCTTTCCCTTATCTGTCCCTCCTAATCTTTCAACCTAATTTTTTCTCTCATGCCTTCTCTGTGGGGAGAATTAGGTCTGCTTTTGGGCTGTCCCTCTGTAATAATCCTTGTCAGAACAATGTGTCTGTCCCTTTTTGTGTCTTCTGCCATGTTGTCTTCCGTAGGAATGTTCCTATCTACAGTATGACTCCTGGGATAGGATTGTGAAAGCCTAGTCTGCAGAGCTAACTTCAGTGGAACTTGTGGAGCAGGAGATATTTGCTGAGCAACAGGAGAGCTGGCACTAGCACATGCTTGAACATGGGTATTAGCCTGTGAAGGTTGTTTATTTTTACTTTGTTTGCTGCCTTTGGGATTAAGAAGTTTATTTCTTTCCGTGTAAATGGCATTAGAAGCTTTGCCTTTTAGTACATGAGCCTGGGCAACAGATATTCTCTTCCCCTCTTTTTTTGGTGCCAGGGGTTCATAATCCTTAGTGGATTCCCAGAAATTGACTACTTTGTTTACAATTCATTACACAGTTAAAGGTTTCTTTTCTTTTTAAGTTTTGAGAATAACTGTTTCCTACTGTGGAAGGTCTAACACAGACAATTGTTGGGTACCAAAGCCATGGCTTAAAACTTAATACCAAGAAATACATTATAGTAAATTTTGGGAAGTCTGCCATCCTGGGTAATGATGTCTTCAATAAAACAACAATAAAAGTTGATTCATTAGTCAGGGATCTGGGAACTCATATAGATAGTAAACTAGGCTTCAACCCACGTATCCAAAATAGTAAGAAAATTCTTTTATGTTGCTCAACTTGTAAGCAAAGGCATGGCATCTAGGTCCAGAGGGGAACATCATACCACCATACTTGGCCTTTATCTGAACTATCAGAGTATAATACCACCTTTGGTATGTACCTGACCAGACACATGCAGCAACTGGAATGTCCACAAAAGTTCATTACAAAAATAATATGGGGAGGCATAGCTAATATGGTTAAATGAAATCAATAACTGATAAAAGCTCTGTGACTGAAAACTTTTCTCTAACAGGGAATATAATCACACAAGAATGGAGATACTTGTTAGCTAATTCTATTCACTAGATTATTAACTCCAAGTTCTTCAAAATCTGTAATTTTCATGTCAGAATTCCAAATGTTTGGTTAAGAGAAAAGAGACTTTAACACAAGCTACTCAAGAAATGGTACTCAGGATTCTTTTCTCCAGTCACTAATATCTAGTGTGCAGGATGTATTACTTAAAATGGACAAACCGGATACTGAAATAAAACGTGTCATAAAAGTGACCAGAAAGAAGATGCAACATTTTGAAATTCTTATGAAACAACAAAGTTTACATATCAGCAGTATGGAAGAAGCTTTAAATTATCATGAAGGGAGAAGAAATGAAGGTGAGTCTCAGACTGAATTTCTTGTAAAAAATAAGTGTTTCACAGATAAAGTTGATAATTTAGAAAATAGGCTGAAATGAAATAAACATTAGACTTTATAGTATACCTGAAAAGTACAAGGGAGACAATACAATAAACTTCTTGACAGCCTGGACACACAAAACATTAAATCTACCTGAAACTTTATCATTTGGTATTGAAAGGGCACGTAGACCTCTCAGAGCATTTTTGAAGAAGGAAATCTCACCACTACATTTAATCATAGTTAAGTCTATGTCTAGCTTAGAAAAAAATATCAAATATTTAAAAATGTATGGTCCAGCTCACCTAATAAAATAAATGATCATATAGTCAAATTTGATAAGGATTATTCTAGTAAAGTAACGAGTAAAGGAAAATACTGCTTACCACTAATCGAGGAACTTAAAAGAAAAATATTACAGGCACTTTTGTGTTTCCTGTAAAGATCAAGTTATTTCTTTCTGAAGGAACTAAAATGTTTGACACACAGGCGAAGGCATCCACTTTTGTTAACAAAAGTAAAATCATTATTAATATTGAAGAAATGGATTGGAACAGTATATCCCTCAAGAGACAGAGTGAGCTGAATTCCTAGAAAACTGCTTCTAAAATTAAAAAGCTTAAAAAACAAGTGATGTTTATTCTCTGATTGCAGGACTTTCATTTCCTGAAACAATGGATTTACCCTTTAAGTAAAAGGTTTGTAATGGGTATTAGACTAAGAAACATATATAAGTATGGGTCTACTTCAGAAGGCTGACAAACCAAAAAAATTAATCCCAAAAGACTGAAAATTCAAAATACTGAACACATTTTAATGCAGGGGCAAGTCCCACTGCACTCCACATGTAGGGGGGCACCCTCATGTGGGAGATGTACCCCCACACTCCCTGCTAACTACATATACCATCTCCAAGATCCCACAACAGTGGAGAAGGTGCAAATTCCATTATCCAGTATTTTGAATTTTCAGTCTTTTGGGATTCAGTATTTTGGATTTTTAGCCTTCTGAAGTAGAACCTTAAGTATGTATCTATATTTTAAGCCAAAACATTTTTCATGATGAGGAATATAAATGGTTAGTTTTACTGTTTTACTATATTTACATTGAAATAGTTAATATATTTCATTTAACTAAATGTATGAATGTATTTGTGAATGTTAAGCAAAAACTTCCTGTAAGAGAATCCACTTTCTGAGAAAGTTGTTGAATAAGGGCTAAGAGCTCCATCATTCCTTGTGCTTTTCTGTGGACTCTAGTCTGTTTTTTAGGCAAGGATGGCTTCTGGCTGTGTGCTTGCCTCACAAACATTGTTTTCGAATGATGAAACAAATGGGAATGATGGATCTCTTAAAGCCCTTATTCAACAACTTTTTCAGAAAGTAGATTCCTTGGCTTTGGAAGAGCAGAGTTTTATGAATAACTTTCCTAATAATCCTCTGTCTTCCCTGGATTCTCATGTTTTGGCTGGCAGTAGTGGTGTACAAAACAACAGGGGTATTATTGTGGAGCAAGGACAAGGACATGGTAATCAAACTCCACATACCCAGTTGTTAAAACCATTGGAGTGTATGGACTTGAGTAACTGGCTGCAACATGGCATTACATTTTCTCAAAATACAGCCAGTAATAATAATAGAACATTTAAAGACAGTCTGGACTTATTTCACTACCAGCTTCTTAAAATCCGTAAATTACAGACTGAAAATGCATATCTGTGTGAGTGTATTAAATGCAAACAAGTGCCCAAAGGGCTTAGGCAGTGGAAATTTCCAATCGGACTTGTAAAAAACTCTGCGGTGCATCAAGAATTGTTGTCACTGTTTGACCGGCATGGATGTGAGCATCTGGAAGTCCTGGTTAAATTCAATGCCCGCACTATTGATGAATTAACCAAAGAAATCAAAGATCTTGATGTGGCTATCACTCGTGATTTGTTGTTCATACAAAACCAAATTGAATATCAACATGTGTTTAACAACATTAATAACATAATTCAGAACATTAAACTGCATAAAATCAATAAATTACAATGAGATGCTGATGACTATGCAAATAGTAAGGCGTACCCTCAGCCACCAAACTCACAAGAATGGGGTCAACGTCAGAGAACGCACACAACCCATGAGGATAGGGAATCCTCGAATATTCATGAGGACGCCAATATTGTAAGTGACATCCCTTTAGACCAAGGAGGCCTGAGACACTCAGAGTGGATCAGGGAGAGGAAGCACAACAACCAGAATCAACAGAATGGCCGGGAACCTCAGTCATTTCAGAACCAGTGTGGATACCAGCAGAGGAATTCGTCAAACCAACAGGAGGGTTGGAATCAGAACCAACAGAGGAACTGATGAGCTTGAGAGCAACAGTGGGTGATGATGGTGGACCTCATATAATCATTAACAATACAGGTGACTTTAAACTCTTTAATTATAGCTCTCTTGACTATTCTGGTGAGATCACAAATTTATTTGCAAGGGGATTTACATTTGTTTCTGCTGTTCATTCTAATCTTCCACAATTGATTTTAGATCTCAAGTTGTTTACCAGGAAAATGAATCTTAACATTGTATTCAACAACAGTAATAGGGCTACTCAAAATGAATTGAGACCTTCCAGCGTGTGTAACCTGCCCATGCATTCCATCCTCCACTCCTTTGAGCAAATGTGTGAAATGGATTTCAGACATTTATTTAAATCTCCAGTCATATACCATAAAAATTTAAAACCAGCTGAACTTGACATTTTGACTATGGTGCGACAACAAAAGGTTAGAATTATTCAACCTGACAAAGGTGGGGGGGTTGCAATTATGGACATGGAGAATTATATCCAATGTATGTATAACATTCTTTTCAGTACCACTTACTGTCAAGTGTCTAGGAATGAGGTTAACATTGCCTATCATAGGATTAACACACAATTAAGTGACATGGTTATGGAATGTCGCACCTCACTTATTGAATTTAAATATTTAAAAATGAATGCCCCAGTTATTCCAACTATATTCTGGCTCCCTAAACTGCACAAACAAATTATAGATCCACCATTCCACCCCATTGTAGATGCCCATAATTCTATTAACTCCCCTATTGCTAAATTCCTTGATACCAAACTTAAATTGTTATTAAGAACTGAGAAACATCTCTGTGTTGACTCTTGGGACTTTCTTGCTAAATGTAATGAGGTACAGTTCAACAAACAGTTTTTCTTTTTCACTGTGGATGTAAAAGATTTATTTACTGTAATACCTCATGAGGTCGGCTTAGATTGGTTTGGTGAATTTTTATTTAGAAAAGGGATTGTCCAAAATTCCATTAACACATATGTTGAAATGATGGAAATGGTCTTAAGGAATAATTATATTTATTTTGATGAGCAGTTTTTTTTTGTCAGCAGACCAGGGTTGCAATAGGAGTGGTTGTGGATCTCTTTAGGCAAACATGGTTAAGTGTGAGTGGGGGTGGAGTATTCTCTTTGAACACTCATGGTTCTAAAATTGTATTCTATACTTGAGATACCTGGATGACCTGTTTTTTAATTGGAATGGGAACAGAGAGAGTATTGGCATTTTCTTAGACTATATTAATAATACAACTGACTTTCTACATTTCTCTCATAACATTGGTGATGAGATTATTAGCTATCTTGATGTCAAAGTTGAGAAGGATGTTCTAAAAGGGAGATTTGTTTCTACCATATATAGGAAGCCTACCTATCCTAATGCCTTCCTTCATTTTGATAGTAATCACCCATTGTCCCAAAGGAAAGCGGTTGCTAAGGGGCAATTTGTCAAGGCTGTAAGGATGGTGTCAGATTTGGATTTATTTTCATCTGAGTGTGCCCTTTTAGAGAGTATGTTTATTAAGAGGGACTACCCATGGGCTTTGTGCAAGATATTAAAAGAGAAATAATGGACAAGAGAAGATGTGGGTTCTATTCCCCCATTCTTGATGCAAATGGCAAGGATGGCTTCTGGCTGTGTGCTTGCCTCACAAACATTGTTTTCGAATGATGAAACAAATGGGAATGATGGATCTCTTAAAGCCCTTATTCAACAACTTTTTCAGAAAGTAGATTCCTTGGCTTTGGAAGAGCAGAGTTTTATGAATAACTTTCCTAATAATCCTCTGTCTTCCCTGGATTCTCATGTTTTGGCTGGCAGTAGTGGTGTACAAAACAACAGGGGTATTATTGTGGAGCAAGGACAAGGACATGGTAATCAAACTCCACATACCCAGTTGTTAAAACCATTGGAGTGTATGGACTTGAGTAACTGGCTGCAACATGGCATTACATTTTCTCAAAATACAGCCAGTAATAATAATAGAACATTTAAAGACAGTCTGGACTTATTTCACTACCAGCTTCTTAAAATCCGTAAATTACAGACTGAAAATGCATATCTGTGTGAGTGTATTAAATGCAAACAAGTGCCCAAAGGGCTTAGGCAGTGGAAATTTCCAATCGGACTTGTAAAAAACTCTGCGGTGCATCAAGAATTGTTGTCACTGTTTGACCGGCATGGATGTGAGCATCTGGAAGTCCTGGTTAAATTCAATGCCCGCACTATTGATGAATTAACCAAAGAAATCAAAGATCTTGATGTGGCTATCACTCATAATTTGTTGTTCGTACAAAACCAAATTGAATATCAACATGTGTTTAACAACATTAATAACATCATTTAGAACATTAAACTGCATAAAATCAATAAATTACAATGAGACGCTGATGACTATGCAAATAGTAAGGCGTACCCTCAGCCACCAAACTCACAAGAATGGGGTCAACGTCAGAGAACGCACACAACCCATGAGGATAGGGAATCCTCGAATATTCATGAGGACGCCAATATTGTAAGTGACATCCCTTTAGACCAAGGAGGCCTGAGACACTCAGAGTGGATCAGGGAGAGGAAGCACAACAACCAGAATCAACAGAATGGCCGGGAACCTTAGTCATTTCAGAACCAGTGTGGATACCAGCAGAGGAATTCGTCAAACCAACAGGAGGGTTGGAATCAGAACCAACAGCGGAACTGATGAGCTTGAGAGCAACAGTGGGTGATGATGGTGGACCTCATATAATCATTAACAATACAGGTGACTTTAAACTCTTTAATTATAGCTCTCTTGACTATTCTGGTGAGATCACAAATTTATTTGCAAGGGGATTTACATTTGTTTCTGCTGTTCATTCTAATCTTCCACAATTGATTTTAGATCTCAAGTTGTTTACCAGGAAAATGAATCTTAACATTGTATTCAACAACAGTAATAGAGCTACTCAAAATGAATTGAGACCTTCCAGCATGTGTAACCTGCCCATGCATTCCACCCTCCACTCCTTTGAGCAAATGTGTGAAATGGATTTCAGACATTTACTTAAATCTCCAGTCGTATACCATAAAAATTTAAAACCAGCTGAACTTGACATTTTGACTATGGTGCGACAACAAAAGGTTAGAATTATTCAACCTGACAAAGGTGGTGGGGGGTTGCAATTATGAACATGGAGAATTATATCCAATGTATGTATAACATTCTTTTTAGTACCACTTACTGTCAAGTGTCTAGGAATGAGGTTAACATTGCCTATCATAGGATTAACACACAATTAAGTGACATGGTTATGGAATGTCGCACCTCACTTATTGAATTTAAATATTTAAAAATGAATGCCCCAGTTATTCCAACTATATTCTGGCTCCCTAAACTGCACAAACAAATTATAGATCCACCATTCCACCCCATTGTAGACGTCCATAATTCTATTACCTCCCCTATTGCTAAATTCCTTGATACCAAACTTAAATTGTTATTAAGAACTGAGAAACATCTCTGTGTTGACTCTTGGGACTTTCTTGCTAAATGTAATGAGGTACAGTTCAACAAACAGTTTTTCTTTTTCACTGTGGATGTAAAAGATTTATTTACTGTAATACCTCATGAGGTCGGCTTAGATTGGTTTGGTGAATTTTTATTTAGAAAAGGGATTGTCCAAAATTCCATTAACACATATGTTGAAATGATGGAAATGGTCTTAAGGAATAATTATATTTATTTTGATGAGCAGTTTTTTTTTGTCAGCAGACCAGGGTTGCAATAGGAGTGGTTGTGGATCTCTTTAGGCAAACATGGTTAAGTGTGAGTGGGGGGTGGAGTATTCTCTTTGAACACTCATGGTTCTAAAATTGTATTCTATACTTGAGATACCTGGATGACCTGTTTTTTAATTGGAATGGGAACAGAGAGAGTATTGGCATTTTCTTAGACTATATTAATAATACAACTGACTTTCTACATTTCTCTCATAACATTGGTGATGAGATTATTAGCTATCTTGATGTCAAAGTTGAGAAGGATGTTCTAAAAGGGAGATTTGTTTCTACCATATATAGGAAGCCTACCTATCCTAATGCCTTCCTTCATTTTGATAGTAATCACCCATTGTCCCAAAGGAAAGCGGTTGCTAAGGGGCAATTTGTCAAGGCTGTAAGGATGGTGTCAGATTTGGATTTATTTTCATCTGAGTGTGCCCTTTTAGAGAGTATGTTTATTAAGAGGGACTACCCATGGGCTTTGTGCAAGATATTAAAAGAGAAATAATGGACAAGAGAAGATGTGGGTTCTATTCCCCCATTCTTGATGCAAATGGTCATGGATATAATGTAAGTACATGTAATTCAACTATTCTAGTAAATAGGGGGAGTACAGTTACTACTACTACTGATACCAATTTTAAATTGTCCTTTATAACCAGATTTTCTGTGGACTTTAAATCTATCCAGGAGATTTTAGCAAAAAATTGGAAGGTTTTGTTGGGAGATGGGGATATTAGATCTAGAATTAGTAACAAACTAGTCATAGTATGGAAAAGAGGTTTGAACATCAAAAACTTGAAAGAAAAAGTTGGTAAACAACATGATGATTTAAAACATAGGTACATGTATTCATTTGGGAGATGTCATAACTATAAATACATCAATGTGGATAAGCTTTTTCTGTCAACGGCTTTAATTTAAGAGTGAAGGGGCATTACAATTGTAATAGTTCTGAAGTTGTATATGGGGCATTGTGCCAGGCCTGTCCTGCTTTTTATATTGGCAAGACAGAGCAGATGCTGAAGCAATGTATTTATGATCACAATTATGATATATGGGGAAAAATACTATTAATGCCCTATATAGACACATTCCCTGAATTCCCTGAACACCACTTCAAGTTCATTATAATTGAACAAGTGCAAAAGAATACAAGAGGTGGTCCCTGGCAATTGTTCTTGGAGAACCCTGAGCTATATTGGATTTTGTGCCTGGATGCAGTGGGGTTTCCAGGTTTAAATGAAATTGCATCTATAGGATGTCTGTTAAAAATGAAGGCAGAACTGAGATAGTATAGATTTATACACATAAATATATATTAATGGACTTATACACACATATTTACATATTTACATTTTAGTTGTTTTTTTTTTAATATATGCTTTTTCACATTCATATTTATGCATTATTTTCCTAAATAAATATATACATATATTTTTCTGGGGCATCTACTAATGGTTATATGTGTTTTTAACTGTTTTTATATTTTTATACAATGTTGCTTTAATTCATTAACTGGTGTTTGTCATATGATAATGAAAGTCATATATATGTGCCCATTTGAATGTTGGCTTTTATCTGATGAAGTTATGTATTGTATATAATGAAAGCGCTTATGTTTATTTTATTTTGTGGTGCAATAAACTGCTGGTGAACTACAGCTCCAACGTTGCCTTGAGTGTGGTTAAATTGTTTCAATTGTGTGAGAATGATGGATTCTTGCTTGGTTTGCTCCCCACCTTGAGAAGTTCTGAAGAGAATCTAGGTCAAACTTCATAACTGATGTCTGAGAAAACAGAAAAAAAAACTTTTTTCATTTTTTTAAGTATGTATGTGAGCAATCTACTCAAACTATCATCTCTTTTTTTCTTTTTTAGAAGTGAAGAATTGGTAAAACAAAATCTCTAGTAGTGTTACATATTATCCTGTTGCTGACATATAATTTTCTTACATTTTGCTGAATATCTATAGCTTTTGCTGTAGTGTTATTAACTCTAACTATACATATTAATGGAGATAAGTAAAGTTAGATGTTCGTTACTGATTAGAGCAGTTTAAAAGAATTAAGAATAATGTGAAACTTACAAAGGAAATTGTCAGCTACTGTGTGCTGTGAGTTGTCACTTTCACATGCTCTAATCAAATTCTAATGTCAGGATGTGAAGCTTAGATCATAACAAAAGTTCACACTGAGTAAAAACATTTTCAAATTAAACAAGAAGGTATTATTTTGTATATAGTCAAGATTGCCTGTAATACTAGAATTATTAATAAGAATAAACATCTTATTACTAGAATACATATGCACAAGGAATGAAACATCTGTAATTTAAGATTATTCAAAGAGCAGTATCAGTAAGTTAAGAAATATGCACTTACTGTGATCTCTAATAGAGAACTGATGATTAAATAGCTCTTCAGAATATTTTAGAAATACAAGATATATAGAATAAGGTAGAATATTAGTGAACAAATAAGATAGAAACAAATATAATAAAATGTAAAACTGCTTATAAGAAAGATATGTATTACGCATACCTGCATATGGCAGAACTGTGAATGTACATTTCATACAATTTACATATAAAAATCATAAAATATTTAAAAATATTTTAAAAGCTAAACTTTGAAACTTGGTAATGTGAACTTTAAAGAATTTTGCATATTGTGTATTATTAGATTCATTAATATTATCTGAAATAACTCATTTCATAAGTTAGAGCTGAAGTTTTGAGTGTTATATTGTTGACTCAGTACATCCACTGTGAAAGAAAGTAAAGTATATTATTCAATATGTTTGAACCTGAGAAGGGAGAATGGGATTTAAATTAAGCACATTGTAACTTTTGAATACAATATAGACTGCATTTTTTTACTCCAGAGATGTAGCAAGATATTATCTTTGTCCACAGTATTGCACATATTTTATGAATTTGTTTAATAAGCTAAAATATGTTTAAATATTTTGATATTTATCATATTAAGAGTATTATACAATTTGTAGATAGAGATACTTGTAAACTTAATTCACAGCTTTTGTTAGATCTATAAAATATGTGTGTATCTTTTAGCATGATGAATATATACGTACACTGACTTTCTTTTGTATAATAGTTTAGTATGATAAGATTACCTGTCCCTGTAAGGTTATGGATATCTTTATCTCTTCAGGTCTCAGTTTGTTCTACTTATTTATTTAGACTTGGTTATAATAATGTTGAATGAGTGAATAATTTAGGAATGTTTAATGGATAATTTAGATAACTATTGCATAAATAGGTATATAGTACACTATTTGCTGGATTATTTAATATTTGTGATTATTAGAAGAGATTATTACACTTTTATGCAGTAATGGGAGTAATAGTTTTAAATGGCAAATATAAAACTAAATTAATAGTCGCTTATTATTATTTTTTTAATTCATATATAATATTATATTAATTGTAAGTCACAATAGCTTTTGACTAGCTTTTTGATGAATTTTAAAATATTGGTAGGTAGAAAGATAGTATAGTAGTTCCTCTATTCAATAGGCAAACAAGAAACTTTGATATCCATGGTAGGTTATGTTTTATAAGTAATATATACCGTTATAGTTGTATAATTGTTTTTGTTTTTGTTATTTATAGGTTCATAGGATGATACTAAGCTATTGGCCTGAAGGCCCTTATAAGCCTAGCCAAGAATTTTACCCATGTTACCTCAAAGTCAGCACCTGTTTCCCCTGTCCAGCAGGGACACAGGTGGGATCCCAGTGGTGTATTTTCTGTTTCCCATCCAGTTGTCCAGGTTCTTCTTAAAGAGGGCTAGAGAAGGAGTCTATTCCACAGATAGAGGAGTCTTTGGGACACAAATCTATCCTGCCAACAAGTACTACTAATGTCACAGACCAGGTTAAGGCCTTGTGTGCAGGTTTCATGACTGGAGTTTGTCTTACAGATATGCAGTAACTCCATCAAAGATTGGTCTGACATGGCCTTGTATGCCAGACACAGGTCACCTCTGAGCAGTCTGTGTGAGACTGAGTTGAGGGAAAGGGCTTTTAACCTATCTGTGTAGGATAGGTGTTGAGACCCTAGATTTTCCTGGTCAGGAACCTTTGTGGTCTCTCCAACTGCTGCATGTGCTTGGCAAGGTACATACCAAAGGGGACATTGTACTCAATAATGGGTCTGATAAGGGAGGAGTACATGGATGTTATGACTTCCTTGTTCCTGGATGAAATACTCTTATTTATGGGGTGGGCCATGTAGAAAGCCTTCTGTACAACTGAGGCAATGTGGTGGTCAAAAGTCAGGTTACTATCAACCAGGATGCCCATGACCCTCATGACTGATTGCATGCTTAGTACATTGTTATTAATGTGATAATTAGTGGGGATGACATTTTCCCCAAATGGAATAATGATGCATTTCTTGGCATTCAGTTTGAGGCCATGCTACTGGCACCAGTCATTACTTTGGGTAAGGCCCTCTTGGAGGATGTTCACATCACCAGGGGAATTTAAGACAGTGTCCAGCTTGCAGTCATCTGCAAACTTGCTCAGCCAAAAACCACTGGTTTTGGCTTTCACCTCAGAAAAGTATATCCCAAACAGTACAGGACCCAAGACCAATCCTTGGGGTACACCGCTCATCACGGGTCTACTACTAGAGGTGGCTTCCCCTACTTTGACTGAATGGGTTCTATCAGTGAGCCAGTTATCTACCCATCTGGTAACATACAGGTTGATGCCTAGCTGGGAGAGTTTATCTATTATGCTCGAGTGGGAAATAGTGTCAAAGGTTTTGGCTAGGTCAGGGTAGGCATTGTGCACTGTCTTCTACTCGTCCATGACTTGATGACTGTTTTGAAAAAGTTGACCAAGTTTAACAGACACGATCTCCCTTTGACAAAACCAAACTGTGTGGGGTCAAGTGTTCGGAGATTTCAAAGTCCAGTATAATGTGTTCCATGGCCTTGCAGATCAGGCTAGATAGGCTGATGGGCCTATAATTGCCTGGGTCAGTGGATGCTCCACCTTTGTGTAGATGGATGACAGTGGCTGTCCTCCATTCAGCAGGGATGAAGTTAGTGCTTAGGCTTTGGTTGAAATAGGGTGTCTAATGGAGCTGATAGCTCATGCCTAAATTCATGTAAGACACAGCCAGGGATGTTATCATGTCCCATGGAGACTATATTTTTGCCTTTGTGAGGGCATTAAGGGCCAGCTCCCTGGTTATGAGGGAAGGGGGGCAGGTGCTGGGGATGTCCTGGTTTACTGATGGGGGTCAGGGTGGGTGAAGTTTTCACTGAACCTGTCTGCCAGTAGGTTGGCTATATCTATAGCATTTGTGTATGTGGTGTTATTGACCACCAGTTCAGAGCAGGTTTGGGTGCTGCCTTTGAGATTGCAGACATATGTGAAGCAGGCCTTGTGATTGTCCTTGGTGGATTTGGCCAAATTGGACTCAAAGTTAGCCTTAGAGGATTTCACCAGTGACAGTATTTGCTTCTTCAGACAAAGGAGAGATGGCTTCCAACTTGACACCTGCTCCTTTTTGGACCCAGACAACAATTTTTTTTTCCTTCTGTTATAGAGTTTGTTTATTGCTGCTGTCCACCAGACATATGTTTTACAAGTTTTAGTAGTTTAGTTTGGAGAAAGGGAGAATTAAAAATGAGAACTGTTAAGATAGCATTGGAGGAATGCATTACGGTCGTATATACAATTAAATTAATATGTTGGATAAATGTGTCATATTCTTTTCAAATGCACAGTATGGATAGTATTATCTATTAATGTAAGTAGATTAAATAATGGAAACTAAAGGAAATCATTAATGTGATGTCTAAAATTAACTAGAATATTATTATATATTTGAAAGAGAACTTGATAAAGATACATAGTATTTGAATAACTTAGGCTACAAAATGTTGTCATCTGCATCTTTTAACAAAAGAGGAAAGGAACCGCTATACTTTGAAGAAAATCTACTGTAATGCCTAAGATCATAGAATCCATTAATGACCCCAAAGGAATGTACAAATTTGTAATAATTAAATATAATGGCACATTCTGTATATCAGCTAATTTTACGGGATCCCTGGAGAAGTTGCAAGAGTGGCTAAAGATCACTTAAACTTACTACAAAGTCTTTGTAAGAATAGTTTAATTGTAGCAGGGGATTTTAACTGCATATCTAGTATAGAAGATACAAGTGAACAGAAGAAAGCTAAAATTCTGGCATCAGCTAAAGCATTAAACAGATGGATTGGTGATAATAATTTAGTTGATTACTAGAATTATTCTTATAGTCATGGGATGCAAACTAGACTTAATACGATTTATGCTTCTACATATATACTTAATAAGTGATTTATTTTACAACTATTCCTTGTCCTTTATTTGATTATAATGAACTAGGTATTAATATATAATGGCTATAATGTAATTTCAGATTATTTATAGAATCCCAGTATATATTATGAAATTAAGAGTTATCTGAAGAACAAATCGAGATTTATTTTATCTTTGGATGATAATGGTGAGGTTAGTAAAGTCATACCATTTGACTCCTTAAAATGCATATTAAAGATAGAATGGGAAGATGGGCTAGTAGTAAAATGAAAGAGTGGGCCAGAGTTATTAGAAATAAAAGATGAAATACACAAAGTGAGGTTTGAACAATAAACAAAGAAATTAGATAGTACTGGAGTAATTAAAAATCAATGGCAAAATATCAGTTTTAATGCATTAAGTGGAGATAGCTTTAGAAGAAATACAATTGTGTAGTTATGCAACGACTTTAAAAAAATCTACATAGATTAGCTAACAGAAGTAAGATATTAAGCAAAAAGGCAAAAATCAATAATATCCAAAATACTCACACTAAGATTACTTCAGAAATAGATCAAATGATTAATATATATTTTTTAAAATATCCATGAGGATCTTAATAAAGATAAAAATAATAATCCTGATGATTACAAAATTGACAAGTATTTAGGGAAAGAGGTTATTAATGAACTTAATGACCAGCAAATATCTCTGTTGAATAAGCCCATTACCCCCAATAGAAGTTAAAGGAGCTTTAAAAAAAAAGGAAATGGTAAAGCTTTGGGGTTAGATGGTTTAAGTATGAAATTATATAGTCTGCTTCCATTAAGTATTTTAGATTTATTGATTGATTTTTTCAGGATAATTCAGAGTGACAAAATAATTCCTCTCTCTTGGACATTTTCTCTACTCTCACCTATACTTAAACAAGGAATTTCATTTTAAAATGGGGACGACATGATCGACAGTCCACGATGCTTTGCCAGAGATGGCCTGCACCTGTTGCCCTTAGGATTCCGGATACTGGCAAAGACTCTTGCCACCCCTATAGTGCCTTTTTTAGGCAAGGTTCAAATGACAAATTCACCACCATAACAGGTAGAAGCAAGAAAAATCTGAGGGTAATGCTACTCAATGCTAGAAGTCTAAACCTCAAAATGCACTCACTCTAGGCAATCCTTAAAATGGAGAACACTGACATCTGTGCAGTGACAGAGACCTGGTTCAAAGCTCCAGAGAGCACCCCTGCATTACCAGGCTTCAATTCATACCACACCTTTCGGCCATCTAACCCAGAAAGAAGCACTAAAGGCAGAGGGGTGTCCATATTCATTAAGGATATCCACACCTCCAGGCTAGTTGCACAGCATAATGCATCCGAGATTATCCAAGTGCAACTAACTCTGGGCAAGACCGCAATCCAAATTGTAGCTTGCTACAGACCCCCCACCATGCCCCAGGATTCACAATCCTCATTTCTTGATACACTGGAAAGTATTAGGGTACAACCCAACACCCTAATAATGGGCGATTTCAACTACCCCACCATTAACTGGGAAAACTACTCATGTACCAACACTTTTACCCAACGTTTTCTAGAATTCATAAATTCCAACGCCTTGGATCAACTTATTCACACCCCCACCAGGGGCAGCAATATCCTAGACCTGGTCATTACCAACATGGGAAACCAGTGTTCCACACCAGAGGTGAATACCTCATTGGTCAGATCCAACCACAAGCTTATCAGCCTAGACATCCACATCCCACCCCCAGCCCCAATTAGGGAAACCATCGTAAAAAACTTCTCAAAAGCCAAATTCACACTTCTTAAGACAGAAGTGGCAAACTTCATGACACCCATGCAGACGGACAATAGAGGTATGACTGCCGAATCCTACACAAATGCACTTTATAAGCACTTACACGAGTGCATGGATCATGCTATCCCTAATAGAAACAAGATGTTATCCTCCAAAAAAGGGAAGCCAATCTGGTGGTCCTCTGCCATAAACAAACTCTACAACAGAAGAAACTGTTTCAAAAAAGAGTAAAATCCCATGACTGGAGGAACTCCCTGGTCAACCTCAGTAAGAAGCTGAGATCCCTCATAAAATCCTCCAAAGCTAGTTACAAAAACAAAATTGCCACTGACTCTAAAGACAACCACAAAGCATTCTATAGCTATGTCAAGAATCTAAATGGGAACACTCAGATCTGCTCTGAGTTACAGCATAATGGCACTAAATATACAGAACCAACTGATATTGCCAACATCCTAGCAGATAGGTTCAGTGCTAACTTTACCCCCCCTCTCACACCCTAGAGGGCCCATCTCTATACCGTAAGAATGCAAAGTTCCTATAATCACGGCTGCACAGGTAAGAAACACACTCTCCAAAGCCAAGAACACAGCATCCATGGGACCTGACAATATCCCAGGCTGCATTCTACATGAACTACAGAATGAACTGGCACCCTACCTAAGCACCATGTTCAATCATAGCCTCAACTCAGGCTTTGTACCCACTGAATGGCACACCGCGACAGTTATCCCACTCCACAAAGGGGGAGCCATGATGGACCCCGGGAACTACCGCCCTATTAGCCTGATGAGCCTGGTCTCCAAGGCCATGGAACGTATCATCATGGAACTCATAAACAAAGACATTGGTAATCTCCAAACTCTGGACCCTACTCAGTCTGGATTTAAAAAAGGCAGATAATGTCTCCTAAACCTGATTGACTTCTAGATGAGGGTAAAATGGTTCACACAGCTTATCTAGATCTCACCAAGGCTTTTGACACCATCCCCCACTCTGGAATTATAGATAAGCTCACTAAACTAGGTATAAATCCCTATGTCACAAGATGGGTTGCCAACTGGCTCACAGACAGAACCCACACTGTGAAAGTAGCGGATTCCAAATCCGACATCAGAATAGTGACAAGTGGAGTACCACAGGGTTCAGTCCTGGGTCCTCTCCTGTTTGGTATCTACTTCTCTGAAGTGCAGGCCAACACAGAAGGTCTTTGGCTAACAAAGTTTGCAGATGACTGCAAACTAGGAGCCATAATCGAAACTTCTAACAATGTGGACAAACTACAAAAGGGCCTCACTGAGACAGATACCTGGTGTCAAAGCCATGGCCTGAAGCTCAATGCCAAAAAGTGTATTGTCATTCCCTTTGGTAAAAACTCTGTACCCATGAACTACCACATAGCTGGTAGTCTACTTAATGCCGAAAATGTGATAAGAGACCTTGGGACACAGGTGGACAGTAGTATCTCCTTTGATAATCACATCGCCACAGTGGTTAGGAAATCCTTCTACATGGCTCATCTCATCACAAAAGGATTCTTATCCAGAAAAAAAAGAGGTCATTGTTCCCCTCTACTCATCACTCATTAGACCCATTATAGAGTACAATGCCCTTTTTGGTATGTACCTCACAAGACCTCTACAACAACTGGAAAGACCACAGAAATACCTCACAAAGACGATTACTGGCCTCAAACAGATGCCCTATGCAGACCGTCTCAAAAAGCTACAGCTTTACTCCATTGCATATCGCCTACTCAGGGGCGATCTCTGCCTAACATACAAAGCTATGTCAAACCCAGAGCTGTTGGACATGCTCCACTTAAAGAAATCCCAATCCCTCCGAGCTACATGCCCTAGGGACCTTAACCTTGTCACCACAATAAACAGAACATGCTGGAGGGATAGATTCCTGTCCCAGAGACTTCCCATACTCTGGAACAGACTACCTATCTATGTCAAACAGAGCTCCTCATTAGCACTCTTCAAGAAAAATCTTGATGATTGGATGGGAAATGGGAAATTCACCCAGGGGATCACTTCTGTGGCTCTGCTCGACAGGGGCACAGGAAAATAATTTTCTTGGGTGGTGAAAGCCAGGGTACATTTTTTGGCTAGGCTTGTATGGGCCCTAGGGCTGATAGCCTAGTACCTACCTATGAACCTATGAACCTATGAAATGTAAACTAAAATATTTACGTCCATCTTCGCTACAAGATTAAGAAATATAGTAGATAAATTAAAGATATAGTAAATTAATTAATAAAGATCAAACTGGATTTACAATCAGTAGATTAATGTATGGTAAGCATAAAAAAATAGTAACTATCTTAAATTTAGTAAAAGGAATAAACAAGAAATTCACCGTAATTAGCTTAGCTATTGAGAGAGCTTTTAATTCTGTAAACTGGAACTACTTGTTTAAAACTTTAGAAGCATTTTGCTAATTCAACATATACTCATCTATTTCTATAGCTATCTCTCCTCATATATATATATATATATATATATATATATATATATATATATATATATATATATATATATATATATATAGATATGTATATGTATGTATGTCTGGGTCTACTTCGAATGATCGAAATCCAACTTGCCCACCTTTCTTAACACTGAGATGACATTATTGAAAACACATTTCAACAAACACTTGGAACACCGACTTAAAACTCCAGGTAATAACCACTTGGCCACATGGTGAATTTTGCCCATTTCCCCACTGTAATGCAATCTAGGAGTTGGTATATTTAGTTTGAGGGGGATGGGTTACAGCACTCCACATGGTTGGGTTTTATCTGGTTAATTTTTTTATTTTACTTTGGGGTGTGGACAAGTGGTTACTTACCTGGAGTTTTAAGTCAGTGTTCCAAGTGTTCTTTAAAATGCATTTTTGTTGATCTCATCTGAGTGTTAAGAAAGTCAGGTAAGTGGGATTTCAATCATTCAAAGCAGACCCATATATCTATGGGTCTACTTGAGTAGACCAAAGTTTCATTAAAAACTGAATTTTAGTTAACCGAGACGACAATACTGAAACCTTAGTTTAACGAATGTTCACATCACTGGAATTTTAATCTGGGAAAGGAGACAGTTGGCTTACATAAAAAACAAACAGACTGAAGCATGGCAAATTGGCCCAAGTGGGGGGCTTTGCCCACCACACACCCGAAACACCCCCTAACTAAATATACCAATTCCAAGACTGCACTATAGTGGGAAAAAGGGCAAATTTCCACATGTTGGCACAACTGCTTCCAAACCTGGATTAGAATTCCACTGTTGTAAACGTTCATTAAACTAAGGTTTCAGTATTGTCATCTCAGTTAAGTAAAATTTGATTTAATGGAATTTCAGTATATTGTTCAACAAATGCAGCTGAGTGATTTAATGTCAAATAGGGATGGACAAATGGTAAATATGTTAAAGGTACAGAATGTTGATACAGGTTAATGGGATTGACGGGTGATAGTGTGTGTAGGGGGCACCATGGTGAATTTTGCTCCTTTCCCTACTGTCGTGGGATCTAAGAGTTGATATATTTAGTTGGGGGGGTGGGGGTACAGACCCCCCCCCCCATATGGGTGGACTTAATTTGGTTTGTTTTTTTATTTTACTTTGTGGTGAAGCCAAGTGGTTACTTACCTGGAGATTTAATAATCTTATTAGTGTAGAGTAATCGTGTGTGTGTGTGTGTATGTGTGTGTGTGTGTGTGTGTGTGTGTGTGTGTGTGTGTGTGTGTGTGTATGTATATGAGTTAGGGTTAGGGTGAATGAAGGAGTAAAGGATGGGTGTTGTGTGGTTGTGTGTGAGTTTGTGTATTTTAGGGAAAGGCTAAGGATTAGGTTAGAGGATAGATGTAGTGTTTGTGTGTGTCTGTGAGTCTGAGTCTCTCTTGTATAGTGGCAGTGTTAAAGAAAGCTATAATGATGGTAGGGTGTAAGGTTAGGGTTGAGGGAAGGGGCAGCATTAGGGTTAGGGTTAACACCCTTTACTAAGTTGTTCCAGGGGGTGGAAATCACAAATGTGTGAACCTTTGTTGAAAATAGACTAAAGCTAAATGTGTGAGCTAGAGCTAATTAATAGGAAATGATGAAACTAATCAGGGCAAGAAGGCAGCATTACCTCAGGCTGCATAAAATGAGCCTAGGGAGGTTTATTACATAAACTTAATAAGATTATTGCTGGGTGACTATGCCAACATAACGTTAAAGGAACATTTTGGCCTTAAGAAACATCATCAGTTTACTGTTGTTACTGAAACTGATGCAAGTAAGGAAAAAGCACAAAATAATAAGAGTCTGAAGTACTTCCGCCTACCTGCCAATAACTAAGTGAGGCTTCATCAGATTAGTGTAGAAAGGTACACTAGCATTAAACCCATTCTTCATAAATAATAAATATGTGTACATGGCAAATTTGATTATAAGACCAGAAAACATCAACAGATTTAGCAACATAAAACAATAAGTCTATGTAAACCATTATAAAAATCTTGTATAACTTATTGCAGGAAATATTCAACACTTATGCTTATCAGTAAGGCTATCCCTGACTAATGCATTGGAATTTGAAATGAGATAATTCTGTTTTGGAAGGCAGTGTTGCATATAAATTTAAAGGTGCTTCTAATTACATAATGTTAATTTACGTTTTTTTTTTTTCCTACGTGGTCCTGTAGTAGGAAACCAGTGTGAAAATAATGCTAATTAAAAATACAATGAAGGAATAAAAAAATACAGTGTCTGTTAGTAAAGCCTATTATGATCCATTTTTCTAAGTAAAAGTATAGATTTGTTGGAGAAGTTTGTGCTCAGTCCTGGGTTCCAGCAAGCTTTTAGGAGAATTTGCTATTGAAGTTCCTTTTTCTCAAGTATAATTCCTGTGTTGCCTTTAGGTAGGCCAGTTGTTACAATTTCTCCAGTATGCTGAACACAAATTTCTCAGTGTTACTGCAGTGTAGATCATGTATGATTAATGGATTATTAAGATATTTTAGTCAAATGTCTGATAAGTATTTAATAATCCTTACCTTTAGGGCATTATTAATTTTGCCTATGTAGAATTCTCTACATACTGTGCAGTTGGCCCTATAAACTACGAGCTTGCTTTTACAGTTATCTCTCCCTGTGCTGTAATATTTGAGTTTGGATAATAAAATCTGTTTCTTTTACTCATAAAATCACAGTACCTGCATTCTGGAGGCATGCAGGGCAAGGTGTCAACATTTGACTCCATAGTTGGCAAAGCATGTCCTTCTACCAGCTCCTAATATTTCACCATTTAGAACAGATGAAAGTAGGCACAGGGTCAAGTGACTTATGAATGGCCCAGTTTCCATGGATGATGTCCCAGTTTTCACACATGGAACATTTTATTTCCAGACAGTCCTTTGAAAATGTGAGAAGTATACCTCTTTTTTGTTTCTCTTTGTTAGTGTCATTCTGTGAACTCACTGTATTAATTTGTTGTCTTTGTGGTGGATTGAATAGATTTGAGTCATTCTGTTTCATGGTTGAAATGGCACCAAGTATGTCTTTTATCAGTTTCTTAAAGTACCCCTTCAAGAAAAATAACTATGTAGTTTGTCCAGGTTATACAGAAACCACATCATTTCCCCAGACACACAGACTAGCCTCATCTCGTGTGACTTTATAACATTTCAATGTGTGATTGTTTGCATGCTAGAAACAGATTGACACATGCTTTTTCTAATCAGATCATTATTTCCTTTTTTGTAAATGATGAAACCCAGAAATTTTACATTTTCAAAGCTGCAATAGTTATTGAAATACTGGAAGGCTGACTTCAATGTAGTCAAAGAATCCTTAAGCCTTTCCACTGAACTGTTCTGGGAGATAAAAATCTCATCAATAAAGCAATAACAGTTCATATAAGATAACTGCTCAGATGTGTAAATAGCATTTCTTTCCACTTGGCTAAGGCTATGTTTTCCAGGCTTGGGGCCACTGATACTCTCATGGCTCTCCCCCTTGTTTGTTCTTGCCATCTCTGGCTAAAATTAAAGTAGTTGTTTCTAAGTGCTGTGTCCAGAAGATCAATTATTTGACATATTTCCTTGGGGTTGGTGAAAGTCCTAGTGCCCACAAATTATTTAACTCATGTGGGAGTTCTGTGTAAAGCACTTCCACATCAATGGTTACAAGTACAGTGGCTGGCTTGATCCCAATTTCTCTAATCTTTTTCAAAAAGACAGTTGTGTCCAGTATGAACGATGGCAATTCCTTTTATTTTAAATTCCAAATAAATTGACAGAGACCCCGTAGCAGAGCCTCCTCCTGCTACCACTGGACAATATAGGGGGTTGGCGAGGTTTTTAATGTGTCTTAGGGATACAAAAAAAGCTAGGATATTCTGGGATGAGTGACTGTGAGAAAAATAACTTATCAAGTAGATTACCTGAGTTAAAAGCAGCAATTCTTGTGTTTGCCAGTTGTAGGCTTGGGTGATATGCTCAATGTCCACCTTTTGGTAGAAGTCCTGATTTCCCTACATTGTCTCAATTTTTTGGTTGTAGGAATGAGTATCTGTGATTATGATCCCTTTAGTGGTCTGAATGCATCAGTAAAAATCTAAAAAAAACTAATAAAAGAAAAGTTATGGATGTTCAGAAGATGAAACACTGATATATATTTAAATACACTTTTCATATATCTCATAGGCCTGTACTACAGGAGGTTTAAGGTATTATATAGAAAAAACTCTATTTTGACTGGGAGTTTTTTGCAATTTTTATTGAATGGTTTATCTGTGTGATGTTTTTACACTTTGATTTGTATGTTTGTGTGTGTGTGTGTGTGTGTGTGTGTGTGTGTGTGTGTGTGTGTGTGTGTGTGTGTGTGCGCGTGTGTGTGCGTGCATGTGTGTGTGTGTGTATCTACATCTACATCTACACATGTACACATAGATCATAATTACACATATGAGTATGCAAAAATAAAATACATAATATCTATGATATATTATAAAAATAAAGTTTGTGAGTATATATATATATATATATATATATATATATATATATATATGAATTAACTTCCCATGATTCTTTTTTCTGTACAGGCACCAAAATATTCAGTTACTTGTGGGTGGGGTAGGTATGCAGCACATTGTCTTAGTCAGCTGTGGACAGCAAATAGTTTTCTATGCTAGGAATGCAGCATACCAATGGAGAACATGCATGTGTTGAAAAATGTGCATCAGCATTCACAAAAAGGTGCACTCAGCAAGCCTTACAGTGGAAGTATTGCTGTCTGCATATAGAGGTTTCCAATGGAAACCTTACAAATAAAGTAATATCATGATATACTGGTAAAATCTTCCATGCAAGTCTTCCACTTCAACAAGAACATTGAAGGAGAACCATAGTCATGTACATATTGGACACAGATCTAAAAGGGAATACAACACAACTGACATAATATAAAATAAGAAGACATAACTCAGCATCAGGCTGCTACATTATTACTCCATTCAGAGGTAATCCCACATGTGAGCAGTACAGAATACTCAAACCTCACCAACAAATAGGTGAATGGACAACCCAGAAACAAAGCAGAATTTTGGGAAGTGCTAGCACACAGTGCCAATGTCTGAAAAACTTTGTTAAGTCCAAATGTATGCATTGAAATCCACATGAACTGCAGAGGAAGCAAGATCTGTTGGTGGAGAGGACTAACATCTTTACTGTAACTCAGGCAGACTGCTTTTAATCAGTGTTGCCAGCACCTGTCACAGCTGTTGGGGACAAAAAGGAGTGATGAGACTCTACCTGCTCATACCTTTTCAAACGAGACATTGAGAAGACATGTTGGTGTGAGCCATAGAGAAAGGCAGACACATGAACTGCAGCCAGTGTAGATAAATGTGGCAATGGCAACTTTAGGAGGGGTGTGGACTCACCATAACAGATGCTCATACCTAACATCTTACAGTGATTTTCTGAAGTATACCAACATACAGGGGGTTGGGCCTTCTAGTACTGTGTCTAGCCATTCTCTGTGAACAGTGGACTAGCATAATAGCTAAGATGTTTACCTTATAGACACAAGATTCAGGGTTTGATTCTCAAATGGGATAATTGGCTATGCTAAAAATGGCCCATAAGGGCAGTTAGTCTAGTATTCCCTTTACTCAGTCTCCTATAGATTGCTGAAGGTTGATCTATGTCTGACTTACATGGCATCTGCAAACCACACACTTATGAATCTTCTACATATTTGTAAGTCAAAGACTACCAGAAAGGCAAGGTTTAGGGACCTGAATTTTGTCTATGACATAAATAAATCATGCTGGAGAGACAGATATGCGTCCCAGAGACTGGCCCACCGATGGAATAGGCTTCCAATCAATGTGAAGATGAGTATGTCAATTACCCCATTTAAGTACATCCTAGACAAGTGGATGGAGAACAGGAAGTTTACACTAGGCCTGGCATCCATGTCCCTTATGGACAGAGGTAGGTTATAAATGCCTGGCCCTCAATGTCCTATTTGGATGCAGGACATCATTATTATCTCATGAAATCTTGACTATTCTTAGAAAGCACCCTTGGGTCATTAGCCTAGTAATTGTCTATGAATCTATGAAACTATGAGTAATGTTGGCTCCCAACCTCTCACTCTTCTGCACTCTGTCTTCACCAGTCTATACCAACTGGTGAACCTGACATGGGCTTTAAATACTTGGGTGATGCTGTATAACTGAGTAGAAGAGGGATCAGGAGAGCCATACTTCCTCATAAGATCAAAATCCCACAAAACTGCCATTTACACAAAATGTTCTGCAGATAAACATGTATGATGCAGGACATATTACCAGAGTGAGAGATGAGCAATCTTGCAGTATGTCTGTGCTTTACAGGTATGTTTTGAATATTGCAAATAGTTAAGTACAGCCATACCAGGATACAGCTGATATCTCCTAATATGTACTAGCTTGTGCAGTGTGACCATATGTGTGCAGAGCAGTGTAATTCTCTGTGCAACACAGAGCTTCTATTGGTTCACACATATTAATATTACAATTATTGTGCACACAATTTAACTGTAACAATATGGTAGCATACTACATCTAAGCAGTACTAGTAGCTGTACTAACCAGGTGAGTAGAGACCAGTTGCCATAGAGACCCATGCTAATGGTGGGAGGGGTATATGTTGCCTTATTGGCCATTCAGACTCCAGTGTAATGTTAGGGTAGTATTAATAATCTCAGCCTATGCCCAACAGCATGAGATAGTGAGAAAAAGAGTGCATTAAAACAGCAGTTGCAAGTAAAGGCCATACTAGACTTCTGTTTGCCAAATGGCTTGATAGTAGCCCTGGTTCAGAAAGAGAGACAGTCACAATATCATATACAAGAGTAGCACCAACTCAAGTAGACTTCCTCCTAGTAAGAAAAAGGCACTGGGATAGAATCCATGATTGCAAAGTCATCCCCAGCAAAACAGTCAGTCCACAGCATAAACCACTAGTTGTCAGAATCAGCTGCAAGCAGTGGTCAGAGAAGGCTGTAAGGTCAACAAAGACCATGCTGAAGACCTGGAAGTTGACAAGAGAGAAAGTACAACAGTTCAAGGAATTAATCAGGGCTCTAGCACCCCCCCCCCCAAGAAGAGGAGGATATAGGTGGAGCTGAACAAGAATGGCAGTGCCTAAAAACAGCATGTGTTAGGACGACAGAAAAGATATGTGGCTGAGCCAAGTTGATGGTGGAATGCAGAAGTCCAGGAAGTCATCAAAAGAAAGGAGTGCAGGAAGAAGTGGGAAATAGAAAAGACCAATCAGGCTAGGAAGGACTACTGGTTGGCTAAGAAAGAAGTTGCAATACCAAGGAATAGGGCATCGGAGGCACTCTACCAACTTCTGGAAAGTGACTCAGTAAGTGGCCCACAGAAACTATATCAACTATACAGAAAGATAAAGGAGATAGTCAGATGCCCTTCATAAGTGATGCCAGCAACAACCTGCTCACCAGTCCACGGGACATCAAAGGCAGATGGAAGGAGTATTTCCAGCAGCTTGTGAATGAAGAAAACCCCATAGAAACTGTACTGCCCAGAAACAGCCTATGATGAGAGAAGAAGAGCAGCCCACAAGTAAGAACAGCACTATAGAAAATAAAGCCAGGGAAAGCATCAGGCTCAGATGAGGTCAGAGCAGATATGATGGGTCTATATTACCAGATTAAAACTTTAGTTAGTCGAATAACTAAAGATCGATCTGGTAATATCGAAATCCAAAAACAGCGAACGGATGATTTAATGCAGGTAAAGAATTCCCTTGGCCGTTATGGGGATTATGCCCTTTTCTCCAATGTAGAGCCATCTCGGAGTTGGTATATTTAATTAAGGGGGTGTGGAGGGCACAGCCCCCCACATCAGGGGGTGTGGTGAGTGAAGCTCCCCACTTGATTTGGGTTTAAAAGTTTTTATTTTCATGTGGCCAAGGGAATTCTTTCCCTGTGTGAAATCAGCTGTTCGCGGGTTTTGGATTTCGATATTATCAGATCGATCTTTAGTTATTTGACTAACTAAAGTTTTGATCTAGTAATATAGACCCAATATGATAAAAATGCAGGGTGAGATAGGGGATAAATGACTCCTGAGGGTACTCATAGCAGTGTGGAGAGAAAGGTGTATCCAGATGACTGAAGAATAAGCATACTTGTGCCAGTGTACAAAGGTGACATCCACAACTGTGGGCAGTACAGAGGCATCAAACTCCTATCACATTGCATGAAAGTTCTGGAGAGGGTGATTGATAAATGGATATGCAGAGTAGTAGAATGTAACATGGGAGATGGGCAGCTTGGATTCAGATCAGGATGCAGCACAATTGACCCAATGTTTGCAGTGAGACAGATATTTGAGAAGAAGCTAGAGATGAGAAAAGAGTCCAACTGGGCATTCTTAGATTTGGAGAAAGCATATAACAAGGTCCCAAGAAAGCTGATTTGGACAGTACTGCAACAGTTTGAAGCTCCAGAAACATTGGTAGAATTAGTGCAGGCTATGTACAAGGACCCAATGACTCAAGTACGAACAGTGTTCGGACTCAAAGAGGGGTTCCCAATGGGAGTGTGTGTACACAAGGGTTCAGCTCTGAGCTCACTGCTGTTCATAATGTTGATGGGCCGCATTAGCAAACAGGTCAGAGGGGAAAAAATCAACAATGGATGGAAATGAAGTGCCTGAGAAGGGTGGTAGGATATACATTGTGGGACAGATAAAGAAATGAGGACATAAGAACAGAAGTCAAAGTAGCTCCAATTACAGAATAGATCAAAGAGAACAGATTACAGTGGTTTGGATACATATGCAGAAAAGCAGAAGACAATCTGGTGAGGAAGATTTGGGACAGACAAGAAGAAGGTAAGAGGAAGAAAGGATGTCCAGCAAAGAGGTGGATGGATTGTGTGAAAGAAGATCTGCAATGGTCATGCGTGAGTGTTGAAGAAAGCAGGAGTGTGACACTGAATCAAGATGGTGACAGTTAACACGATACTCCAACCCCATGTAGAAAAACAGGAAAAAGGGTGCTACTGGTACACACATTAGGGTTGTTACCATCAGTAATGTGCATATTACCAGGAAGTCTTTGTCATACAGCTCTGTGAAGAAAATGAAAACACTGTCATCTTTGTTAGCATGTCTGGCAGGAGATCTGTGTATATTCGTAGATTACCTTGTATTGTATGCCAGCATGTCTAATTGTGAAAATGTAAATATGTTTTTAAAATGTTGAGTACTTCCTTGTTTATACAAAATGTTTAAAGAATCTGTCAGTGTTTTGATACATTTCTAATTGTGCATGTTTGTGAGGGAGATTCTAAAGTACAAACTGTTTGTGAAAAATCAGTTGATCAGTAGGTGAAGGCATTAGAATGTTTCTGGTTCCTGGGTGATGTATTTGAACAGATGACTGACAGGAACAAATAACTTTTGCAAGCAGTTGATGGTTATTTTATATAAGACAGTAACACAGCTAAAATCCAAGACTGTCGATGAAATACCATACTTTCTGCTAACAGTAAATAAGACAGATGAAACTGTTAACCTAGACTATAAAAGAGACTGCTGAAGTCAGTGGAAGGGCAGTTAAGAGTTGCAGTCAGTTGCAGTGCTGTGCAGTAGAGACCCAAGAAAAAGGACTCACCAAAAAACAATCCTGTCTTTGCCTTGCTGTTATGTTTTAGATTAGATCAGGGACAGTCTTCGCTAGTTAGATTAGGAAAGTTTAGTTATGTAGATAGAAGATGATGGACATCTTTTCTACAGCTTAATTTTACATTTCTGGTGACTGAATTATGGTGTTTATTGAAAAAAATATTGATTTGCAGTTTTTAATAATCATTTTACTTATTAAATGTTTTTCATTGCTTTACATTATGGCTGAAGAATCACTCTTTAGAGAGTGCTTATACCTATTTGATACTACCTAGGTCACCTTGAATGCCTGGCTGCTTCTGGTCATAGCTATCATTTATTTTTATATTTAATTTTTTAATAACTGATCACACTTTGAAGGGCGTGCAGACCAGTGTGACAATGGTGGCAGTGTTTAACATTTGTATTGGGGAGGGGACACAGCTGGTAATCTGTGCCATGGTTCTTAAAGTGTTTGAGTGTGTGAGATTTAAATTTATTTTGAGTGTGTGTGAGTCAGAGGTCTTAAACTGGAACACATTGCTCTGAAGTGTATATTAAGGAAATACATTTGGGGTGGACATAGGTATATAGTCTAGTCCCAGAAAATAGACAGCAGGATTCATTAAACAAAATTCCCCATGCAGGAGCAGTGTAGCTGCTCCTGCATGGAATATGGCCACCTAGTAAGCCAGGAAACAGACAATATGATGTGCACAAGCCTGCCAATACTGCTCCTGCATGGAAAGCCATGCAGAATGCTAATTACCTCATTTGCTGGTGAAAACCATGCAAATGAGGTGTTTTAGCTATTCAAGAAGCAGGCAAGCATCCATGCAGGAACAGTGCTACTTGCAAAACTGTGTCAGTTACTAATCGAACACATTTCTGCAAATAACAAAATGGAGGCATGAAAGCTCAAATAAAAGCATATATTGCAAACTTTAGGCATGCCAATGCCCAACTATATGGCCATTGGCACGGGGAAGTGTTTAATTTAATAAAAAAATCAAAGTAATTTTTATTTGGCCGTTCTTGTCCGTTTAAGCATAGGGCAGCGGCGTGCAAATGGGATTGTGCTGAAAATAAAAAAAATATATTAAAACTCGATTTTAGGCGAAATCTGCATTTTGCCATTCTGCTAAAATGTGTTTACTTTAGCTAAATGATTGTATGTGGTATGCACTGTTTACATTTAGGCAGCGGGTTTGCGCTCCACACTTCAGGGCTTAAAATTAGTGAAAATGGGAAGGAGAAAAGAAAAAAAAAAGGGAAATAGCAAAATGCAGGCACTCAAATACATGTAAAATAGCTGGCAGGTGGAATGTCTCAAAGTCAACCAATCACACAAGCAGCATCTGCAGCACACCACTATAAACTATGCAAATAGCTTCCAGTCTGTTTTTTCACACACACTCTGCACCATAGGATTTAAACATATGGGGGAATTTTAACCAACAAAACTAGCATAAAATGTTAGAGGCTGCTGTTGCTTTGATGTATCAGTATGTGCAAGAGGCCGAGGGTGCTGAGGAGGATAATGCTGATAACCGACTCAGACCGAGAAGGAGGAAGATGAGAAGAGTCTTCAGACCCAGGGTAACCTACCAGGGGCTACATGATCTAGAGATAGTAGAGCGCTACAGGGTGGACAGAGACATACTTCAGCAACTCGTTCACCTGTGCTGGCCTTACCTCAGGCCCAGAACCAACAGAGGGAAACCTATCCCAGTGGATACCAAGGTATGTATAGCCTTAAGAATACTAGCAACAGGTACTTTCCAAAGACCAACTGGCGATATCATGGAGGTCTAACAGGCAACTGCGTCCAGGATACTCCACCAGTACCTGGATGTCATGCAATCATATGCTGCTGAGAACATTTACTTCTCAAGCACCTGTGAGGAGAAGGCCAGCAATATGCATCTTTTCCACCATGTGGCAGAATACCCAGAGATACTGGGTGCCATAGACTGCATGCACATTCACATCAAAGCACCGCTACCTAAAAAACAAGTGGTTCCACTCCATCAACTGCCAGGTTGTGTGCAATCCCTAGGGCATTATCATGAATGTGTTTGCTGGCAGCCTTGGAAGCTATCACGACTCCCACATCTGGAATTCATCACAGCCGTACCAGGCATTTGCCAGGGATGACATCCCATATGGTCACCAGGTGCGGAATGCTGGCTATGCACTGGAGCTGTGGCTGATGACACCAATCAGAAATGCACACACACCCACACAAGAATGCAATAATGAAGCACACAGACAAACCAGGATCATTACTGAGTGTGAGTTTGGGATGTTCTAGGCATGGTTCCTCTGCCATAGCATATGTGTTGGAGCCTTGAAGTACTCTCCAGCCACATGTGCACACATGGTAATAGTATGCACCATGCTACACAATATGATCCTGTGGAAACAGCTGCAGCAGGAACAAAATGGTAAATGGTCAAACAGCCCCCCCCCCACCACTGCCAAGGTCTCCACAGGTGCAGAGGGACTTGGAGAAGGAACACCCTGAGCCAGCCCCTGTAGGCAGACGGAGGCATGCCCAGTATGCCCTGGCCTTGGCAAAGAGGCAACGCATAGCACATACACTGACACAGTAGGGACCCAGGGACTGATATCTCTCTCGAACTTGCACACTCAGTAAAATGGATGCCGAACATCACACCACCTATACCTTACCATGTATAGACAGTGTACTGCATGCATCTGACATAAGTCAGCCCTCAAGCATCGTCCTCACAACTGCCTCAGGCAAAAGGTAAGTCAATCTTCTAAACAATAAATGAATGGAGTAGAATGTTCTGATAGCATATCTATGGTATTGATGCAAGCAGACAAGGGAATGGGGTGGCGTACTGGGATAGCAGCAGACAACTTACAGCTATGTGGAAATGCAGGAAGTGTATGCCCAGTACTGGTTTACCCACACTATGCAGTACCACCCTAGTCTACAAATACGACTGCAGTATATGTGGGGAGCCAAATAACTTGGGGACATAGGGCACATGCATGGATGTCAAAGTGGGGGTCCCATACTCACCCCAGCCTCACCCAGCAGATCAGCTTTAGAAAACCATAGATAAATGTCTGGCAAAGACCTTCAAATGGTGACATCCATGAAATTCCCACCTACAGACTTACATAGTGATATCACAGCAAGTCTGGCAGTGGCAGTATGGCTCTGAAAGGTAAGAAGACTGAAAATAAAAATGTAAATGCCAGAACAATCTGACCTGTGGTCGATACTGTAATGCCTGTAGTCCCAAAGATAGGGAACACTACTATGCTAAATGGGGCCAAAATGTTAAGCAAATATCAGCACAGTCTGTGCAGATATATATTGTGTACAGGTGTGACCCCCCCCCAACCCTTAGACCCACAGAAATACATTAACATGTCCCTAGCCTTAAGCAGCATCCAGCTGTCACACAGAGTGATGGCTCAATATGAACAGAAAGCAATTGTCAGTAACACCAAGTCAACGTACTATTGCCATCCCAGGGGTATCCACTGCCCAGCAGCCTGGGAACATGTGATTAGCAGAATGCACTGCCTTGCTACAGATGTCCTGCAACTGTCACACATGGCCTGCAGGCCTCTGGCAAAGACTTATGCCTCACCCACAGTGCCCTTATAAGGAGTGTCATGGTGTCCATAACACCAACATAGGTTTATAGGTTCATAGGTGTGTACTAGGCTAATGGACCTTGAGCCTTTACAAGGCTAGCCAATAGGAGTGTCCTGGCATCATGCCACCTGGTTCCTGGTGCCTCTATCAAGTAGAGCCACTGGATTGATCCCTGGGGTGAACTTTCTATTTCCCATCCACTCATCAAGATTTCTCTTGACGAGGGTCATTGAGGTGCTCTGCTTGACATGTATGGGAAGTCTATTCCAGAGCATGGGCAGTCTCTGGGTTATGAACCTGTCCCTCCAGCATGTTTTGTTGATTGTGGTAATGTGGTTGACATCTCTGGAGCATGTGGTGTGGAGGGATTGAGTTTCTTTAGATGTAGCATTTCTAACAGAGCTGGGTCAGACATAGCTTTGTAAGTCAAGCAGAGATCGCCTTTTAGTAGACAATATGAGACAGAGAATAGCTGGAGTTTTCTGAGTCTGTCCATGTAGGAAATGTATTTAAGGCCTAGGATCCTCTTCATGAGGTACTTTTATGGCCTTTCCAGCTGTTGCATGTGTCTAGTGTGGTACATGCCAAATGAGCATTATACTTGGTGATTGGCCTAATGAGGGAATAGTAGAGGGAGATGATGACCTATTTCATAACACAGTCAACAAAATGCAAAGAAAGGCCATGCTGATAACTGCTAGTAGCATACCTGCCAGCCTCAGAGAGCCAGAAATCTGCACAAAGACATGAATAATGGGGTGATAAAGGTCCAAAGAGAAACACAACTTTGAAATACTGCTCTAATAATGTTAGAAAGTTGATGGAATGATTGTATTAACATGGAACTCAGTTTTAGGGTAAATCTGCATTTTGCCATTATAGTCAATGGCATGCAGAATCAAAACATTACCATGGAACACTCGTATCAAGGGGAGAGGCTCCCTGTCAGAGCAGTAACTATGGACTAAGGCAGTGGACAGTGCAAATGAGGAGAAATTTACTGAATCACAAAATATTCTAAGTCCACACACTGCACCTAACCATGTAGGTGCTAGAACAGGATAGTGTAGGCAGGAGTAACAGCTAACATGAAAAGGGGGGGGTGTCATGCTTGCTGCAAACACATTGAAGATCCATTGCCCAGGTTTGTGCTTAGCTAAATACATCTAAGAAAGGGTGCGTGTCTGAGTCTGTAATGTCTTACTCCATGAAATGAAGACCATGTTTGCATCCAGAGGATGGCCATTTCTTCTAAAATGTGTTTATTTTAGCTAAACAAATGTGCATGGTCCTCACTGGGACTTAAAAAAAAAAAACAGAAATAGCAGCACTGTTTACATTTAGGCAGTGGGTTTGTGTGCCGCTCCTTGGAGCTTAAAAGGGGCAGAAATGGGATAGAGAAAAGAAAAAAGGAAATAGCAAAATACAGGTACTGAAATATAGGTAAAATAGCTGGCAGGTGGAATGTCTCAAAGTCAGCCATCACACAGGCAACATCTGCAGCACACCACTATAAACTATGCAAACACCTTCCAGTCTGTTTTTTTCTACAAACTCTGCACCATAGGTGTACACATATGGGGTAATTTTAATCGACAAAACTGGCAAAAAATGTTAGAGGCTGCAGTTGCTTTGATTTATCAGTATGTGCAAGAGGCCACGGGCACTGAGGAGGATAATGCTGACAAATGACTCAGACCGAGGAGGAGGAGGAGAAGAGTCTACAGACCCTGGGTAACCTAGCAGGAGCTACATGATCTAGAGATAATAAAGCGCTACAAGTTGGACAGAGACATACTTCAGCAACTCATTCACCTGTGCCGGCCTCACCTCAGGCCCAGAACCAACAGAGGGAAACCCATCCCAGTGGATACCAAGGTATGTGTAGCCTTACGAATCCTAGCAACAGGTACTTTCCAAATATCAACTAGGGATATCATGGGGGTCTCACAGGCATCTGCGTCCAGGATCCTCCACCAGTTCCTGGATGCAATGCAATAACATGCCACTGAGCACATTTACTTCCACAGCACCCATGAGGAGAGGACTAGCCATATGCTTCTCTTCCACCGTGTAGCAGAATACCTGAGGAACTGGGTGCCGCAGACTGCAATGCACATCCACATCAAAGCACCACCTAGTGACCAGGGTAGGGTCTTCCTAAACCAAAAGGGGTTGCACTCCATCAACTGCCAGATTGTGTGCGATCCCCAGGGCATTATCATGAATGTGTGTCCTGGCAGCCCTGGAAGCTATCACGACTGCCACATTGGGCATTTATCACAGCTGTACTAAGCATCTGCCAGGGGTGACATCCCATATGACCACCTGGTGAGGGATGCTGGCTATGCACTGGAGCCGTGGCAGATCACACCCATCAGAAATGCACACACACCCACACAAGAATGCCATAATGAGGCACATGCACAAACCAGGATCATAATAGAGTGTGTGTTTGGGATGCTCTAGTCACAGTTCCTCTGCCTTGACATATCTGGTGGAGCCTTGAAGTACTCTCCAGCCACATGTGCACATATGGTCATTGTATGTGTCATGCTACAAAATATGATCCTGTGGAAACATCTGCAGCAAGAACAAAATGGTGAAGGGTCACACAGCCCCCACCACTGCCAAGGTCTCCACAGATGCAGAGGGACTCGGAAGAGGAACATCCTAAGCCTGACCCTGTAGGCAGATGGAGGCATGCCCAGTATACCCTAGCCTTGGCAAAGAGGCAACACATAGCACATACACTGACACAGTAGGGACCCAGGGACTGATATCTCTCTCTGACTTGTATACCCAGTAAAGTGGATGCCAAACATCACACTTCCTATACCTTATCATGTATAGGCAGTGTACTGTGTGCATCTGATATAGTCAGCCTTCAAGCATTGTCCTTACAACTGCCTCAGGCAGAAAGTAAGTCAGTCTTCCAAACAATAAAGGAATGGAATAGAATGTTCTGATAGCATATCTATGGTATTGATGCAAGCATGCAAGGGAATGGGGTGGTGTACTGGGATAGCAGCAGACAACTGACAGCTATGTGGAACAGCATGAAGTATATGGCCAGTACTGGCTTACCCACACTATGCAGTACCACCCTAGTCTACAAATACCACTGCAGTATATATGGTGAGCCAAATAACTGGGGGGCATAGGGCTCATGCATGGATGTCAAAGTGGGGGTCCCATACTCAGCCGCAGCCTCATCCAGCAGATCAGCTGTAGCAAACCATAGAGTAATGTCTGGCAAAGGCCTCCAAATGGTGATATCCATGAAATTCCCACCTACAGACTTACACAGTGATATCACAGCAGGTCTGGCAGTATCAGTATGGCTCTGATAGGTAAGACGTCTGAAAATAAAAATGTGTATGCCAGACCAATCTGACCTGTGGTCGATACTGTAATGCTTGTAGTCTCAAAGATAGGGCACACTACTATGCTAAATGGGACCAAACTGTTAAGCAAATATCAGCACAGTCTATGCAAATGTGTATTGTGTACAGGTGTGATCACCCCACCCACAGTCCTATAGAAACACAGTAACATGTCCCTAGCCTTAAGCAGCATCCAGCTGTCACACAGACTGATGGCTCAATATGAACAGAAAGCAATTGTCAGCAACACCCAGTAAACTTACTGGTGATATCCCAGGGGTGTCCACTGCCTGACAGCCTGAGAACATATGATCAACAGAATGCACTGCCTTGCTACAGATGTCCTGCGACTGTCAAACCTGTCCTACAGGCCTCTGGCAAAGGCCCATGCCTCTCCCACAGTGCCCTTATAGGGAGTGTCATGGGGTCCATAACACCAACATAAGTTCATAGGTTCATAGTTATGTACTAGGCTAATGGCCCTGGAGCCTTTACAAGCCTAGCCCATAGAAGTGCCCTGGCATCATGCCACCGGACTTTAGTTCCCAATGCCTCTATCAAGTAGATCCACTGGAGTGATCCCTGAGGTGAACTTTCTATTTCCCTTCCACTCATCAAGATTTCTTTTGAAGAGGGCCAGTGAGGTGCTCTGCTTGACATGTACATGAAGTCTATTCTAGAGCATGGGCAGTCTCTGGGTTATGAACACGTCCCTCCAGCCTTTCTGTTGATTGTGCTAATGAGGTTGGCATCCCTGGAGCATGTGGTGTGGAGGGATTGAGATTTCTTTAAGATGTAGCATTTCTAACAGAGCTGGGTCAGACATGACTTTGTAAGTCAAGCAGAGATTGCCTCTTAGTAGACGATATGAGACAGAGAATAGCTGGAGTTTTCTGAGTCTGTCCATGTAGGACATGTGTTTAACGCTTAGGATCCTCTTCATGAGGTACTTTTCTGGCCTTTCCAGCTGTTGCATGTGTCTAGTGAGGTACATACCAAATGGGGCATTATACTTGGTGATTGGCCTAATGATGGAATAGTAGAGATAGATGATGACCTCTTTCTGTTGATTGTGGTAATGAGGTTGACGTCTCTGGAGCATGTGCTGTGGAGGGATTGAGATTTCTTTAAGATGTAGCATTTCTAACAGAGCTGGGTCAGACATGACTTTGTAAGTCAAGCAGAGATTGCCTCTTAGTAGACTAATGGAAAATGGAAAGAGAGGCCATGCTGATAACTGTGAGGAGCAAACCTGCCAGCCTCAGATAGCCAGAAATCTGGACAAAGCCATGAATAATGTGGTGATAAAGGTCCAAAGAGAAGGGCAACTTTGAAATGCTGTTATAATAATGTTAGAAAGTTGATGGGATGATTGTATTAGCATGGAATTAAATTTTAGGGGAAATCTGGATTTTGCCATTATAGACAATGCCATGCAGAATCAAAACATTACCGGGGAACACTGGTTGTCAAGGGGAGAAGCTCCATGTCAGAGCAGTAACTATGGACTAAGGCAGTGGGGTATGCAAATGAGGGGAAATATACTGAATCACAAAACATTCTAAGTCCACTTACTGCACCTAACCATGTAGGTGCTAGAATAGTATAGTGTAGGCAGGAAGAGCAGCTAACATGAAAAGGGGCTATATCATATTTGCTGTAAGCACAATGAAGCTCTGTTGCCCAGGTTTGTGCTTATCCCAGCACAGCTAAGAAAGGTCTGTGGCTGTAATGTCTTACTCCAAGAAATGAAGACCATGTTCGCGTCCAGGGTAGAGTCATTTCTGCTAAAATGTGTTTACCTTAGTTAAACGGGTATGCGTGTTGCGCACTGGGACATTAAAAAAAAAAATAGAAATAGCAGCACTGTTTGCATCAAGGCAGCTGGTTTGTGCATCTGACATAGTCAGTCCTCAAGCATCATCTTCACAACTGCCTCAGGCACAAGGTAAGTCAGTCCTCTAAACAATAAATGAATGGAGTAGAATGTTCTGATAGCATATCTATGGCATTAATGCAAGCAGCAAGGGAGTGGGGTGGCATACTGGGATAGCAGCAGACAACTGACAGCTATGTTGAACAGCAGGAAGTATATGCCCAGTACTAGCTTACCCACGCTATGCAGTACCACTCTAGTCTACAAATACCACTGCAGTATATGTGGTGAGCCAAATAACTGGGGGCATAGAGCACATGTATGGATGTCAAAGTGGGGGTCTGTTAGAAAAATGTATATTTGGATATATGAGAAATGCTAGTTTAAAAGCAAAGTAGTATATAATGCATTTTATTCTATTAATCATATAACAGAAAGGATTAATTCATGTTTAAATGTAAGTAGTTTTGAAACTGCAGTGTGGCTTGAAGCAAGCTGACCTTCGACCCTGGCAGATGCTAGCTTAGCAAGTTTTAATGTTTATGCTTTTCATAAGTGATTATCTGCTGGGTCAGGAAATTAAATGTGTGAAATAATGAAATCTTCTGCTCTTTCCTGCTGGGATGATTTGGCCTTGTATATGTGTTACTGAGATAGCATGCAGCTGGTGGGAAAGTGTAACAGTGAACAAAGATGTGTATTAAAAGATTGAATCTGCTATTGTATTCGAACTGATATGAAACCTTGAAGAAGTAATTTTACAGAAAGACATTATGTCTGACCAGGTGGATAGCAAGGCCGTATTGTTACCAGAGGAAAACTTTTTTAAAATATACAGTATCAGCAGTTTTTATGAATAGAGGACTGTAAGCTAAAGTGATGTAAATGCCCTGTGACATACCACGTCAGTAAGGCGGGCAAAGCTTGAATGTTAAACCTATATAAAATTGTGTGCTTCCTGTTTCATGTTAGACAAAATTCTGTACTTGTATGTTTTTTTCCTCCTGGTGTACACTAGTAAACTTTTGAATCTGAACCTCCTGTGTATTGAATTCTTGATTTTATTTAACAGGGTCCCATACTCACCCCAGCCTCACCCATCAGATCAGCTGTAGAAAACCATAGATAAATGTCTGGCAAAGGCCTCCAAATGGTGACATCCATGAAATTCCCATCTACAGACTTACACAGTGATATCACAGCAGGTCTGCCAGTGGCAGTATGGCTCTGAAAGGTAAGAAGCCCAAAAAATAAAAATGTATATGCCAGAACAATCTGGCCTGTGGTTGATACTGTAATGCCTGTAGTCACACATATAGGGCACACTACTATGCTAAATGGGACTAAAACTTAAGCAAATATAAGCACAGTCTGTGCAAATGTGCATTGTGTACAGGTGTGATGCCCCCCCACCCATAGTCTGATAGAAATACAGTAACATGTCCCTAGCCTTAAGTAGCATCCAGCTGTCACACAGACTGATGGCTCAATATGAACATAAAGCAATTGTCAGTAACACCCACTCAACTTACTGGTGCCATCCCCGGGTTGTCCACTGCCTGGCAGCCTGGGAACATATGATCATCAGAATGCACTGCCTTGCTACAGATGTCCTGCAACTGTCAAATGTGGCCTACAGGCCTTTTGCAAAGGCCCATACCTTACCCACTGTGCCCTTATAGGGAGTGTCATGGGGTCCATAACACCAACATAGATTCATAGGTGTGTACTAGGCTAATTGCCCTGGAGTCTTTACAAGCTGAGCCCATAGAGGTGCCCTAGCATCGTAGCACTCAACTTTAGTTCCCAGTGTCTCTATCAAGTAGAACCACTGGAGTGATCCCTGGGGTGAACTTTTATTTCCCATCCACTCATCAAGATTTCTCTTGAAGAGGGCCAGTGAGGTGCTCTGCTTGACATGTATGAAAAGTCAGGTCTATATTATATTTTTGATAGCTGACAATGTCGAATCTGACATTGTCAGCACGAGAATATCTAATGTTCAGAATCTCGAGCGTGTAAATGGAAATATCTGTAAGGGGAGATTTCCATTTACTGCAATGTAGTGCGGTCTCAGAGTTGGTATATTTAAGTACTGGGGGGTGGGGGGTGCAGGGGGGCTTGTCCCCCTGCTTAAACCTGTTAGGCTACCTTTTCTTTTTCTTTTTTTGTCGTTTTATAGGTTCGATGTTTGAAGACATCGACCATATGGTGTCGACCATATGTTGTTCGATGTTTTCAAACATCGATCTTATAATATAGACCCGGAAAGTCATTTCCAGAACATGGGTCAGGCTCTAGGTTATGAACCTGTTCCTCCAGCATGTTCTGTTGATTGTGGTAATGAGGTTGACGTCTCTGGTGCGTGTGATTTGGAGGGATTGAAATTTCTTTAGATGTAGCATTTCTAACAGAGCTTTGTCAGACATGGCTTTGTAAAGTCAATCAGAGATCGGCTCTTAATAGACGATATGAGAACAGAAGAAAAACAGGCTGGAAGGAAGTACTCATGTTCGCAGTTTCCTCAAGGTTTAATGGCACAAAGCAGTAGATAAGCAACACACCAAAATGCTAACAACACTCCAAATACATTTTCATTCACAAGAACTTCATCAGAAGAATAAGAATAATTATTCTTCTGATGAAGTTCTTGTGAATGAAAATGTATTTGGAGTGTTATCAGCGTTTTGGTGTTTTGCTTATCTACTACTTTGTGCCATTAAACATTGAAGAAACTGTAAACCTGAGTGCTTCCTTCTGGAGTTTTCTGAGTCTGTCCATGTAGGACATGTGTTTAAGGCATAGGATCCTCTTCATGAGGTACTTTTGTGGCCTTTCCAGCTGTTGCATGTGCCTAGTGAGGTATATGCCAAATGAGGCATTATATGCGATGATTGGCCTAATGAGGGAATAGTAGAGGGAGATGATGATTCTTTCATAACATAGTCAACAAAATGCAAAGAAAGGAAATGCTGATAAGTGCTAGGAGCAAACCTGCCAGCCTCAGACAGCCAGAAATTTAGACAAAGCCATGAATAATGGGGGTGATAAAGGTTCAAAGAGAAGGACAACTTTGAAATATTACTCTAATAATGTTAAAAAGTTGATGGAATGATTGTATTAGCATGGAATGTCCGAAGGGTATGAAGTCTAAAACATGCCAACTGTCAGTAATATCTGAATTCGACCTGAGTGACTTGCAAAACACTTTTGCTTGAAGACCACACTTGCTTGGGTAACCAGCCATATATATGAGTCATGAATCTGGACATTCTGTGAATCTCTGTACAGCTGACAGGCAGGACTAAGAGTTTGAACATGGGAATGCAGTCATTGCAGGCAGTCCTGATGCTGGAAAATGGTGACATGTTTGCTTCCATAGAAACCTGGCCCACGGCCATGGGGAGTAACACATCCTTCCCTGATCACTCACCCTATACAAAATACTGACCCCAAAATGTGGCCAGCCAAGCCAAATGAGGTGGGGCATACATATATGTGAGACACACACACACCTTCAGGCTGGTCAAACAGTCTGACAAACACAAGACCCTCCAAGTGCAGTGAACCTTTGAGAAGACCACTATACAAAGTACCGGTAGCTACAAGCCAAAATAACTGACTCAGGACATGCCCCCCCCCATATATCTTATCCCCTACAAATCTATCTGGCGTCTGCCTGTCACCCTGATCCTGCCTGACTTATATTACCGAACCATGGACTGGAAATCAAACCATGTCAGAACAGAAATGTATAGAGATTCCACCATTGTAATACATCACCAGGGTGCTGGACCATTTACACAGGTCCAGCAGTCAGTTGGTTGTAGGCACACCTCTCAACAGGCTGTACTGTGCAAGGATGCCTAGCATTTGGCCCATAATAATGGTTTATGCATCATCCATCCTGTATTCCTCTGGTAAATCACTGTGATTATCTGAAGAGGTATGTCACGTGGTACTTCAACAATACCTGACAGTGTCAAATGTCATATACGTCAGATGTCTGCTAAAACAAACCTTGTAACTCTAGAAACTCATACATTCCTAAGAGAAACAGTCACAATCATTGTATGGCCCATTGTCTCCCCATTTTTATAGGCTATCTCCAGATATCCTGCAACAACAGGTTGAAAGGTATGGCTGTAGCACAAAACAAGCAGACTGGAGTACAACAATCCATGGAATGGAGTCCCACATTTACCATAGAAGGTCACACTGGGCATGCCCCTACACTTAGACAATTGTCAGTAGTATCTAGGCATTAACAGGCTTATCCCACCCAGTGCACTTCCCATTACCCTAATTTAGCTATCCTGAAGATGTCTGTCACCTTAGAAGTATCTTTCATCAGGCCTCAGTCTTATAAACTCTGTGGTGTGTGCGATAACTGTGTAATGCTAAAGTATAAATAACTAGTTAGGCAAGAGTTGTAATCTCAGTCCCCGCAAATGTAAATGTGTGGGTGTGTGTGTTTATAAGTTAATGATTTTGGGTCCATTCACACTCAGTACACTTCCCATTACCCTACTTAAGCAGTCCTGCAGATATCAATCATGTTAGAAGTACCTTTTGTCAGGCTTCAGCGCTATAAGTTTTGTGGCACGTACGATAACTATAGTATAAATAACTTCATAGATAGGAGTTCTAATCTTAGTCCTGGCAGATGTAAAAGTGTGTGTGTGTGTTTCTAAGTTAAAGATTTTGGGTCCATTCACACTCACTACACTTCCCATTGTCATACTTTAGCATTCCCGCAGATATCAGTCACCTTAGAGGTACCTTTCATCAATCTTCAGCCCTATAAGCTCTGTGGCATGTGCTATAACTGAGAAATACTATAGTATAAATAACTAGTTAGCTAGGAGTTCTAATCTCACTCCTGAGAAATGTAAAAGTGTGTGTTTATAAGTTGAAGATTTTGGGTCCGTTCACACCCAGTACACTTCCCATTGCTCTACTTTAGCAGCCCTGCAGATATCAGTCACCTTAGAAGTACATTTCATCAAGCCTCAGCATTTTGGGACCATTCACACCTGCTACACTTCCCATTTCTCTACTTTAGCAGTACTGCAGATATCAGTCACCTTAGAAGTACCTTTCATCAGACCTCAGCCCTATAAGCTCTGTGGCACATGCAATAACTGTGTAACACTATAGTATAAATAGTTAGGTAAGAGTTTTAATCCCAGTTGTGGCAAAGGTGTGTGCAAGTGTGTATATATCTAGGTTAAAATATTTTGTGGCCTTTCTCATCCAGTACATCAGCCATTGTCATACTTTACAAGGGCCGGTGATGTTCCTCACCTTAGAAGTACCTTTGGTCAATCTTCACCCTATAAGGTTTGTGGCGCATGCGATAAATGCATAACACTACAGTAGCACTAAATGGATAGGTAGGGTTCTAATTGTGTGTGTGTGTGTGTGTGTGTGAGTGTGTGTGTGTGTGTGTGTGTGTGTGTGTGTGTGTGTGTGTGTGTGTGTGTGTGTGTGTGTGTGTGTGTGTGTATGTGTGTAAGAACAGTATCCTGTCTGTGTGAGGGCTGTTATGTTTGTGTGAGAACCATATCCATTGAAGGGTGGATTTTGCTAATGTTTGCTGTTGTACATGTAGCAGTGTCCACATTACAAGGTCCACAGTTGTCATCCACTGTAGACACTCTGCAGCACTATAAGCATTGTGCCATGTGCACTAACTATATGACAGAATGGTGTAGATAACAAGGTAAGCAGCTCATCTAATCCTTGGATACCACTCTCCCTCATGAATCATACACAAACACACTCAGGTAGGCATCAACCCCTATATCAGTCGGTGGCTTGCAAACTGTCTCACAGATAGAACCCACATTGTGAAAGCAGCAGACTCCATGTCAGACTGCTAAACAGTCACAAGTGGATGCCCAGAGGTTGTGGACCTGGCTCCCCTCATGTTTGTGATCCACACCTCTGATGACCAGCCCAACATGAAGGTGCCCTGGCTGGCAATGTTTGCAGATGGCTGCAAGGTGGGTGCTATTATTACACCCCTACATGAGGTTGACATCCTACACAAAAGCCTCTCTGAGACCTATGACTGCTGTCAGAACCCTGGACATTAGCTCAGTGCCAGATGGTGTGCTGCCATCTCGTTTGGGTTCAACATGGTTCCCATAAAGTAATACATTGATGTAGTCCAATGAACACTGATGTTGGTATAAGAGAATTAGGAACACAGGCTGACGGTGAGCTCTCTGTTGACCACCACAGTGCTACTATTTTCTGAAAGTCCTTCCATGTGTCACTTCACCTGACTAAGGGTATTGAATCCAGGAAGTAATAAAAGGACAGTGTTTCCCTGTACTCTCTGCTCAGTAGACCAATCAATGTGTACTATGGACCATTTGCCATGTACCACACTGGACATCTGCAACAGCAGGAGAGGCTGCAAACGTACCTCACATATAGAATCTTAGGGATTACACACTCTCCCTATATAGACAGACTCCACTAACTCCAATGACTCCCTGTCCCATATTCGCTATGTAGGTGCAATCTCTGCCTGACATATACAGCCACGTCTGGCCCAACTCTGTCAGGAATGCTACATCTGAGGAAACCAATCTGCCCACACCACATGCCCCAAGAGACTTCAACCTCATCCTCACAATCAACAGAATAGTTTCACAACCCAGAGACTAGCCACACTACAGAATAGATGTCACATACATGTCAAGCAGAGCACATCACTGGCCTTCTTCAAGAGAAATCTGGAGGAGTGCATGGGGAATAGAAGACCCACCCTGGTGATCACTTCAGTGACTATACTCAGTAGAAACATTGGGGAGAATCGTCAGGTGGCATGATGCCAGGGTATTCCCATGGGCTAGTCATGCAAATCCTCCATGGCCATTTGCCTAGTACACATCTATGAAGCTTTGCACAAATATTTGGGTGTGCATTAGTGTGTATAAAAGTGTTTTGGAGTATGTAAACATCTGGGTGAAAGTAGTTGGAGGCCCATCTCAAACAGTGCAACTACCATTGCCATACCTTACAAGTGCTGTTGATATTATACACTATATAGGTTCCTTGGGACGGTCTATATCATATGAGCGAATCGCACAAATTACGAATGCTCATAATATTAAACTACCGGACCTCGAACTTCCTATTGTGGGGGGGATGCGCCCCCATCCCCCACTATATATTCCATCTCCGAGATCACACTACAATGAGGAAAGGGAAAATATCCCATTTTTCACTCTACCATAATCTCAGAAAAAGCACTTTGAAGTCCGGTACTTTCAATATTTATGAGCATTTGCAATTTGTGCAATTCACTCATATGATATAGACCCTCCTTGTGACACTCTTCAACCTATAACCTCAGTGTTGTGTGTGGTAACTGCATAATACCGTAATTCCAATATCTACATAGCTAGGGTTATAATATGAGTCCTGGCAAGTGTGTGTGTGTGTGTGTGTGTGTGTGTGTGTGTGTGTGTGTGTGTGTGTGTGTGTGTGTGTGCGTGTGTGCGTGTGTGTGTATGTGTGTGCAAGAGAAGAGTATCTTGTGTTTGTGTGAGAAAGACTTCCATTGGAGGAACAGGGTTTCATATTTTATGCCATGGTACTCACAGTACACATTACTAGGTCTACTGCATGAGGTCCACTGTTCACATCAACTATAGTGGTATATGTAGACACTTTTCAGCCCTATAAGCCCCTTGCAACAGTATGGAACAGTATGTTAGGGATAACAAGATAGGTTGGGCTGCTTAGTCAGTATTGGCAAGAGTGTGCATGTCTGCACTGGTGTGTATAGCAGTGGTTGTGAGTGTGTAGACTTGTATGTGACACTATTCTGAGTACTCTTACATCAGTACACCCACCATTGCCATACCTAAAAAGGTCACGTGATGTGATTCACCTTTCAGGTACCTTGTAACACTCATCAAACTAGTAATCCTGTGCAACCTGCGATAACCACATAATAGTGTGGTACCACAACATGATGGGTAGGGGTTCTAAACACAATACTGGCAACTGTGATCCTGTGCATGCATATATGTGTGTGTGTGTGTGTGTGTGTGTGTGTGTGTGTGTGTGTGTGAAGAATATTCTCTGTGTGTTTGGTCGAAACAATATTCTAGGTGTTGTGGGCGTTAGCAATCTGAGGTGTGTTCCACATACTACAATTACCATTGTCCACTCTACAAGAGCTGATTTCAACCACCATAGACTTATCTACAACCTCTCAGCCCTACAAGGTGCGAGGAACATGCAAGAACTGTTACACAGTCCTGGGAAATGTGTGCAGATACAGCAGTACCTTGACTATAACATGGCTGATGTGTTACCACACTGCCATACCCCTCATTGGTGATGTCTGCAAGGCCACATCATGCTGACACACAGACAACTGGAGCACAAACAGAATTCACATAGCATTACTATTACCAATAATGCATCATGGCTGAAAAGGTACACACACTCTGATGTGTACCCATTACAAATGCAGATGACAGCAACTTACACAGCATTAATTAGCAACACTGTACTAAAGTCACCCTGTGCATTAGACCCATATTAGCATGTTCCTGTATCGATGTTAAAGATAGCAGGGATGTGGCACAGGTTTCATCATATGCACAGGATGTTGAGTGGGTCTGCCAGAGGCCAGCGCTGGCCCATGCAGTTGACATCTTCTGTGTGTGTTTAGGGGGTGTTCATTAAATGAGCTGTGCAGGGGTGGTGTGTGTGTGTGTGTGTGTGTGTGTGTGTGTGTGTGTGTGTGTGTGTGTGTGTGTGTGTGTGTGTGTGTGGAGGTGACTTGTCTAATTGTGATGTGTGTGTGTTTGTATGCAGAGAGTCACAGCATGTGGCCACCCTGCACAGGGGTATTGTGGACAGCTATGGGCCATACATGACAGGGTGTACAGTTCACCATCTTGTGCCATGAACATTGGAACTGTTCCATCCAGGGGTCTCACCAGCTCCATCAGGGCCAATTCCAGATGCAGTACTACTCCTTAATGGTGACTGTTGTCTGCTGGATTTGCATCCCTGTTGGGAACGGCCAGGACGACGTGCCTATCACCTGCTGTGTCTTGGCATGGACAGCACACCCCTTTCAGTAGGGCTGGTGGTACTGCCACTAAGGGAACATGATGGTGCATAGTCATGTAGACCCACAGCTGGTCGTGGTGCTGACCTACATCCACATGGTGGCTGCCTATCCCCTGCCAAACACTCAAGCACAGATATTCCATGGTTGAGGAGTGCCAAGGTCTCCCCCCACCATCTATCAGTGACCTCAATGCACTCACAGATGGCCACAGTGAGTTCATGAATATTGCCATGGACACCAGGGATGTGCTCATCTATGGCCCTGCATATATGTCTGATGTTATGCTCAGTACATGCCTGTGCCACCATGATGACCTGAAACATGCTTCTGGTGACTGCTGCTGTGGCACTTGCAACAGGGGCATGATGGGCCGCAATCCTCCTCCGAGCACCCCTGCCCATCTGCTTGTGTGTGACCTCATCAGCACTCTAGCCATGGCTAGTGCCTGCACCCTCACTTGCCATAGTCACCATACTAACCTGTTCCATGCTACCACCCGCCAACTCTCCATTATTTGTGGCCTTTGGTGATGGGGTATGTGTGGGCATTGTGACTGTGTGTGGGAATGGGGTTGAGAACAGTGGGATACCAACCAATGGCACAGATTCATCCCCTGACAACCCCACCTTTGCCTCAATAGGTACATCATCATGGCCAAAGTCTGCAGAGACACTGACATCAAAATCAGTGTGGGAGGGACCATGGCCACCATGTCCACCTGTGAGGATTAGACAACATAGATAAATTACTACCTGTACTATACAGTTTGCTGGTGTACACACACACACACACACACACACACACACACACACACACACACACACACACACACACACACACACAGGTGAGGTACTTCAAAGGCATTACACAGACCTCACATTAGTCAACTGGTGACATTCATTTCACACAGTCAGACAATAACATGCACACTTTGGACAGACCCTCAGCATCATGCATTGTAGCCCTTTCCATGTACTGTTATGACTAATATACACCTCTGGGATATGTGAGTGGTGTTAGTAGGCAATGGGGCTTCACCTAGCTCACACTGGACCCATGTAAACATTATTGCTGTTCACCTGTATAGCACTGTGGCAAGTCCTACAGAACATACCTCTCAACTGTACAGAGTTTTGCAGAATGTCTAGATGTGTGGCTCATATGTTTGTCTGTTCCTCATAACTTCTATGTTTGTCTGATACATTACTGGGATGACCTGTGGATTGGTGCCACTAATTAATGTCGTAATTTGAGGTGCAGACTGCATAACCTGCAGCCCATGTATGTAAAAACAAAGCCGGTTACTCAAATGCCTTCCCAAGCTTACAGTGGATATAGCAAGTGTACATATCTTTGTTAACATGTCAGGATTTTGTGATATATCACATGAGACCTCAGAAATCAGGTCATTTCCATCATTTCATATGACATATAATCTGTGCAATCTAACTGAAGAACATATACATCAGTTACTGGTAACGTGGTAAATGAAATAGGTACAATAGGCTGTTTACATGAGTGTGCACACCCTTAAAGTAATTATCTGTTAAAGCACCTTTTGATTTAATCACAGCATTCAGTCCTCTTGGGAAGGTGTCCATCAGCATGGCACTTCTTGACTTGCCAATGTTTGCACACTCTGCCTTGCAAAACACCTCCAACTTTATCAGATTGCAAATACTTCTCCTTTGCACTTCCATCTTCAGTTCACCTTGCCTGCATATTTTATATTGAATGTAGATGTGGGCTTTGGCTGGGCCAGTGCAGAATGTCGCATGTGTTCTGGTGAAGCCATCCTGTTGTTGATTTGGATGTATGGTTTGGGCCATTGTTGTGTGGAGAAGTGGGATCCCTTTCCATCCACTGCTATGTGGTAAACACCAGAAGGATTGGAGCCACAAGGGACCAGTGTTTGGAACTGTTCATAATTCCCTCCTACTTGGCTACAGCCCCAGTTCCTGCATATGAACAGCAACCCCAAAGCAGAACATGTCCATCACCATGCTTCACCATGGGGGTGGTGTTTTTGTGGTGATATGCAGTGGTGTTATTGCACCAAAGAAACCTGTCAGGATTGTAGCCAAAGAATTCAAACTTGACCCCATATGATCATAACACATTTTCCCATTTGCTCTTTGAAGTCCTGCTTATTGTTTTCACACTTTATCCAGACCTGGATATTGTCTGTTGTGAGGAACTGCTGCCATCCTCCAACCCTACCCTATAGTCAAGACATATGGACACCATAGAAGATTGTTGTCACACGTAGTACACACCCAGTACTTGCTGGAGATTCCTGCTACTCCTTCACTGTTGCTGTAGGGCTTCTGGCAGCCTCTCTGGCCAGTTGTTGTGATGTATTCTTATAGAATTTGGAAGGATGTCCACTCCTTCACAATGTCAATTTAGCCCATATTTTCACCACCTTTTGACGACTGTCTGCACTGTGTCCCATACTATATGCAATACTGCAGAAATGTTTTGGTACCCTTCTCCAGGCTGATAAATCTCAGAAATGTCATACCTTAGCAGCTTCATCAGCTGTATGCAAACCATGACTGTTGCTGTAGCAGGCAGCTGGGTATATGTTAGGATAATCCTGGTAGGACAGCTGACTGTTATTCGCTATTAATCAAAGAGTCTCTGTAATTGATGGCAGGTGTGTACCCAATAAGATGTACTTCTGTAGTTATAACATCAACACAGTATTAGCTTCAGCCTGTGCACACATATGCATCTAGGTTGTTGTAAGATTTTTGTCTTTCATAATTGTTCCCCTAACAGCTTTGTTTGCTTTGTAATTTAATTGTGCAGGTTATAGGTCACATAAAAGGTTGGCTGGATTTTGAAATTGTCCATTGTGCTCTCATTGTTTATATCACAAATTGATTTAATTAATTAATTAATGTTCACACGTTTCAAGTTATTTGCCAGGCATAGCACAACTCTGAGTAAATAACTACAAATATGAGGCACACATATGGTCAGTGTGCATAACATTGGACAGTTGAATAGTATGAGCTCAGTATATCTCATGCAGGTCAACACAGACAGCTGCAACAATATTTCACTATGCAGATACCCTGTATAGGTCCCACACATTTCTGATACAAACATGTATATCATAGTTGTATTCACATGTAACATATGGATATGTGTGACATCCCAGTAGCTGGCCTAGCAGTGTCACAGTCAGTATTGTTAAACACACCCCAGTAGTAAATGTAGTAACAATCTCAAGAACAACTCCAAAAAAAAAAAAACAGGATGAGTGAGTGAATAAAATGCAACCAAATTCTAGAAGAATGAAAAGAAGTCAACTATAACAACCAATATTAAACAGACAGCTCCACTCTGAATATGAAACGTTTAATCGAGCTGATTAAATGTTTGATATTAAGAATGGAGCTGTCTGTTTAATATTAGTTGTTATAGTTGCCTTCTTTTCATTCTTCTGGGATTTGGTTACACTCCAATAGTAGTCATATGTGAGCCATCCTTTCCTGGGGTGACTCAGGGGCCCGAGCTGTATTCCATGTCACTGCATACAGACACAGATACTATGGCCATAGGTTTTGATCAGCAATATATCAGTACAGCAAGTCTTGTTGAGACATATATGTTAAACTTCCTATTTCCCATTATTACATACCCCCTTCTGCAGTCCATTACATGCTTACTTGTTTGACATACCTTTTTTTTTTTTTGCAAGTGTAGGTGGTTCTATCCTGCTTGCTGTTTTTTTTTTTTTTCTGTTTTCAGTCTGTTTCACTGTCTCTCTCCAGGATGTAGAGTATACATCTGTTGTGCATAGGCATCAGCATGCCTTTTTTAGGTAATGCTCATGAGCAGCTGATGGCCTGTGCACCAATTGGTGTCACCAACTTCCTAATTGCATGTAGGACAGCTGTGATATCATTACAATAGTCAATTGCATAGAAACATACTCCTACAACTGAGTACTCCATGTGGACATTGCCCCTTTTCCTTGCCTGTGAGGAGAACTTCATGGAGGTGTGTGACAAATAGCATCACAGAGGGTATTTGGAAATACCTCTTACAGCAAACACTGTATAGACAGCCCAACAAACTGGGAAAGAATGTTCCAGACATAGAGACATAATGTAAGTATTGCTGTTATACATTTGAAGTAATACTAATTTGACAGGGTCTGTGTAGAGATGTCTTTTCTGAGAGATTTTAAGTCTGACAGTGTTATATGATTGACATAACACTCAACTGTAGGGCTATCCACAGACTGGCCACAGTTTGGACTCATATTTGGTGTGTTACACATTTTTTGTCTTTGGAAATTCAGTAGCATACTCTGAGGATTGCCGTCAATAAATGGTAACATCCATTTGTGTTTCTGACTTCATATCCCTCAAAACAGATATGTTACAACAGCCCTGTTACACCAGTAACTTTCTCCATTTATAACAGCAATATATCCATAATGCCCTTGTGTTTGGGCCTCTGGTCCCCAAATATGTCAGGCTTTGTCCAGATGTCATGCAGTAAGAGGTAGATAGGTAAGGTATATCATTATTTAGTGACTTAATTCCTGATATGTATCAGACTGCCAGACATGTTATGTGTAAGAGGCCTTATATATGATGACAATGCCTGGACATTCTATGAGGCTCTGTACAGTTGGGAGGTCTGTGTATTTCTGACGATTGTTGACATATTGTCAGGACAGTGTAGCAGTGTATTGTGAATATGTTATTTGGCCTGTGTTGGGGTAGAGGTATGTGTTATGGTTCCTTTTCTATCTGATTTTGCAAGCTGCTCCAGTTTCTGGTGCTCTATCAACTGTCATATGTTTGTAGGGAAAGACTGAGACATGTCCCATACCACGGTCAGGCATCATACTACACTGTGAAAAGGGCCAGTATATAGGTTCATAGGTTCATAGGTTTATACTAGGCTATCTGCCCTAAGGCATTTATAAGCCTAGCCCAAAGTTTTGTGGCTTACGCCGCCCGTTATGTTAAAAAATATTGTGCCCATTAGTTTGTTTTGCCTCTGTCCAGCAGTGACACAGAGATGATTCCCGGGGTAAACCTACGATCTCCCATCCACCGGTCAAGATTTCTCTTGAACAGAGCCAGCGAGGTGCTCTGCCTCACATGGACTGGGATTTTATTCCACAGCATAGGGAGTCTCTGAGTGACAAATCTATCCCTCCAGCATGTCTTATTTATATCCGTGCTAAGGTTTAAGTAGCTTGCTCTAGTGGATCTGGTAGATTTGGATTTTTTGAGGTGGAGCATGTCCATTAATTCCGGGTTGGACATGGCCTTGTATGTCAGGCACAGGTCACCTCTGAGCAGACGGTATGCGACTGAATAGAGCTGGAGTTTCTTCAGTCTGGCAGCATATGACAGATTTTGGAATCCCTTTATCCTTTTGGTGAGGAACTTTTGGGGTCTCTCCAATTGCTGCAGGTGTCGCGTGAGATACATCCCGAATGGGGCATTGTACTCGATCATTGGTCTGATAAGTGAAGAGTACAGGGGAACAATGACCTCACTTGATCTGGATGTGAATCCCTTCATGATCAGGTGGGCAATGTAGAAGGTCTTTCTAACCACTTTAGCAATGTGAGTGTCAAAAGAAAGGCCACTGTCAACCTGGGTCCCCAGGTCCCTGATAACCTCTTCTGTGCTTAGTGGATTGCCACCTATATGGTAGCTTGGGGTTACCTTGTTTTTCCCGAAGGGTATGACTATACAATTTTTTGGCATTTAACTTCAGGCCATGGCTCTGGCACCAGCTATCAGTTTCCGTGAGACCCTCTGAAGGATATCTGTGTCCGATGTACTTTCCACTATGGCCCAGTTTGCAGTCATCTGCAAACTTTGTCAGCCATAGTCCTCCTATGTTTGCCTGTACTTCTGAGAAGTAGATGCCGAACAACAGGGGGCCAAGGACTGAGCCCTGTGGGACACCACTTGTGACCGGCTTGGAGTCTGACATGGTGCCAGCAACTCTGACCCTGTGGGTTCTGTCCTTTAGCCAGTTTGCAACCCATCTTGTGACATATGGGTTTACATTTAAGCTGGTAAGTTTCTCTATAATACCTGAGTGGGGTATTGTGTCGAAAGGTTTTGCAAGGTCAAGGTAGGCTGTATGGACTGCCTTTCCCTCATCAATGGCCTTGGTGACTGTTTTGAAGAAGTCGACCAAGTTCAAAAGGCATGATCCGCCCTTGACAAAGCCAAACTGGGTCGGGTCCAATGTCTGCAAGTCCCCTATGTCTTTGTTTATGAGTTCCATTATGATCCTCTCCATAGCTTTGCAGACCAGGCTTGTTAAGCTTATGGGGCGGTAATTACCAGGGTCCGTAGAGGCACCGCCTTTGTGGAGTGGGACCACAGTTGCCGTACGCCACTCCTTGGGCACGTATCCTGTGGTAAGGCTAAGATTAAACAGCTGCTTATGTGCGGGTTTAGTTCCTCATTGAGTTCGTGTAGCACACAGCCGGGGACACCATCCGGTCCCATTGACGCTGTGTTTTTAGCTTTAGAGAGAGCAGCTTTTACCTGCGCATTTGAGATGTCTGGGAGGCTACACTCCACTGGGATAGTTATCTCTCCTTTTGGGGGGGGGTGAAGTTTGCACTGAACCTGTTCGCCAGTATGTTGGCAATGTCTGTGGGTTCAGTGATTTTTGTATCATTTTGGACTAATTCTGAGCATATCTGGGAGATTCCACCCAGGTTTCTAACATAGCTGAAGAAGGCCTTATGATTGTCTTTTGAATCTATGGCAATTTTTCTCTCAAAGTTGGCCTTGGATGATTTTATGAGTGCTCGTATTTTTTACTAATAATGATCAAGGGTGTCTTCTCTTTTATGGATTTTGCTCTATCATGTAACAGCTTTCTCCTCTTATTGTAAAGTTTGTTTATGGCTGGGGTCCACCATACTGGACGTTTGCCCTTGGTGGAAAGAGTCTTGGTTTTATTAGGGATTGCCTGATCCATGCAGTCCTGGAGGTGTTCGTAGAGGGCATTTGTAAGGGCTTCCGCAGCTTGGGTTGTGGTTTCCACTGGCTCGGGGGCCTTGAAGGATACCACACCAGTCTTGAGTAGTGTGAAGTTTGCTTTAGAGAAGTTCTTCACTGTGGTCTTTTTTTTTGGCGCGGCGGGGGGGATGTGAATTTCCAGTGAGATTAGTTTATGATCTGATCTCACCAATGAGGGATATACTTCCGGTGTGGAGCATTTTGTCCCCATGTTTGTGATGATGAGATCTAGTATATTTTCTCCTCTTGTGGGAACAGTGACTAGTTGTTCCATGGCATTTGAATTTATGATCTCCAGGAACCTTTGGGCTAAAAAGTTGGGGCTTGAGTAATGTTCCCAGTCTATATTCGGGTAGTTGAAGTCACCCAATATAATGGTGTTTGGAGATACATTTATACCCTCCAGTGTCTTCAGGAAGGCTGTGTGGGGTTCCTGAGTTTGAGAGGGTGGCCTGTAGCATGCTACAAATTGTAGAGCAGTTTTGCCTATGGTTAATTGCACCTGGATGGTTTCCGATGCTTTGTGCATTGCCACCAACCTGGAGGTGTGGGTATCCTTGATGAATATGGATATACCCCCTCCTTTTGTGGTGTGGTCCGGGTTTTGGGGCCGGAACGCATGATATGAGGTAAAACCTGATAGTGCTGGGGTGCTCTCAGGAGCCTTGAACCAGGTTTCAGTTACAGCCAGACATCGATGTTCTCCATACTGAGAAGGGCCTCAAGTGCGTGCATTTTGAGATTTAGACTTCTGGCATTGAGCAGCATTACCCTTAGTTTCTTCCCATTTTTGTTTTCTAGGGTGGTAGGTTTAGAATTTGAGCCTTGCCTAAAAAAGGCACTATGGGGGGGCAAGAGCCTTAGCCAATATCCGGAATCCCAGGGGTGACAGGTGCAAGCCGTCTCTTGCGAAGCAGCGTGGCTTGTCAAGCATGTCATCCCAGGCAGACAGACACTGGATCCCCTTTGAATGACACCAGAAATTAAGCCAATTGTTAAAGCTGATCATCTTGTCTCTATGTTGTGGCATCATTCTTGGTGAAGGAAGGATACTGCTCAGGGTCAGGGTCATACCTGCCTGGGCTACATAATCAGAGAGCTCCTCTATGTCTCTTTTCATGTAGTCCAGGGAGGTACGTCTCAGGTCATTCACACCAGCATGGACAATGACTGTGTCATATTTGTACTTGCTGTGGAGTGACCCGAGTGCTTGTGTTATGTGGCGGATTCTAGCGCCCGATAGGCAGCTTACTGTGCCCCTCTCCTTATTCAGCCTGGTGAGTGGGACGTCAGTGTGTCTGACTATGGAGTCACCTATGACAAGTATGTTTGGTGTTGTATTTGGCCTTAAGGGCTGTGACTGATTTGCACACTGATTTTGTGGTTTATGTGTTGCCTGTGGTGTGTCATGGGGTGGCAGTTGCTTGGGTGTCTGCTTTGGAGGCCTCTGCTGTTTAGGTAAATTTTTGCTCAGAGCCTCCAAGTATGTCTTAGTGTGTTTATGTGTTTGATTCATTGTTGTGATAGCTTTATGTGAGTCTGGTTTTGTGGTGTGTGTAGTTGCCTTCTCCTCCTGTCTGGTCTTGCCAGTCCTGAGTTGAGAGAGCTCAGCCTCCAGTTTGGCCAAATAGCTGTATCTCTCACAAGTATTTGTGTTATGTGGGAGGAGGAGAGGGTTGTCTGTGTACATGAGGCAATTGTAACATTGCCTCAATATTCCCAGATTCACCAACTGTACAGGGGAGGACACCAGCATCTGGCCCTTCGACATGCTAGAGAAATTAAGAAGTTAGGGGTGTAACTGAATAAGAGAGGACTTAGTAAGGAAGTGGGTACTCCTGGGGGGGGGCAGTTTTGCTAGTGAGGGACTTTGTATAATACAGAAGTGCTAAACCTGAAAAGAAGATGCTTTTAAGACAAGTGCTGAGCTTTTTTTTTTTTTTTTTTTGGAGTACAGTAAATGACCCCACACAAGAGTGCTAGGCCAAAGACAGAAAATATGCAAGTTTTGAGAAAAAAATGATTTTAAAATTAAGTGCAAACAGGAAATTCAGTAAATAGCTTTTGGTTGTGCTCTAAATACAGTTACTAATGCAGAAATCAAGTTTAACAAGCCAGAAAATGCTCACACTAGGCAACTATGCAGAAAAACTTAGCAAATAAACAGAGGAAAAATACTTAAAATCTCAAAAGTGGCTCCTTTCTTCTCTCAGCGTTTTCTCCTCTTGGTGGGTGCTTCACCAACAGCCAACAAGCCTGAAAGGATGCCAAAACCATGAGGCAACTAGGTTTTAAGAGAGGACTACAGCAAACAAGGTGTACCAATTACAATAAGAAACAGTTGAAATATGCAGGCACTATAAGCCTTTAACCAGAAATTCCCAGCTCAGAAGGGCAGAGTCCAGCCTCTCCTCCCACAAGAGTGCAGACCACGAACCTTCTTAATGTAAAATAACTGGCCTGAAGCCCAAGTGCTTAAACCAGAACTAATACACTTTTAGAATAATAGACACTGAGCCCTCAGTCAGCAGTTCCCAACTTAGAAGGATGTAAGCCACCTGTCCTGCCACCACAGTGCAGGCCACAAACCTTCCTAATGTAAAACAACTGGTCTGAAGCCCAAGTGCTTAATCCAAAGACTTAGAATGATAGCTACACTTTAATCAAGTTACTACCAAGCAGTAATAAATACAATTGAATACTTTGAAGAATGCCTGGAATAGTGCTTAAGTTATACAAACAAACTAGATTCATCAGGCCTGGATCTAGTCTACGCTACAGCAAACAAGGTGTACCAATTTCAGTAAGAAGCAGTTCAAATATGCAGGCACTATAAGCCTTTAACCAGAAATTCCCAGCTCAGAAGGGCAGAGTCCAGCCTCTCTTCCCACAAGAGTGCAGACCACGAACCCTTTTAATGTAAAATAACTGGCCTGAAGCCCAAGTGCTTAAACCAGAATTAATACACTTTTAGAATAACTGACACTGAGCCCTCAATCAGCAGTTCCCAACTTAGAAGGATGTAAGCTACCTGTCCTGCCACTACAGTGCAAACCACAAACCTTCTTAATGTAAAACAACTGGTCTGAAGCCCAAGTGCTTAAACTAAAAGGCTTAGAATGAGTTGCACCAAGAAGTAATAAATACAACTGAGTTCTTTTAAGATGATGCAAAAGCAAAATAAATTAGGAAGAAATACAAATACAGTAAAAGCAGAATTTTTTTTTTTCAGAAAAGTAGCAAAAACAGTAGTAAAAACAATTCACATGCAGTACAAGCTGGCACACTTGAGTATGTAGCAATATTAGTCCACACACAGTTTGAAAAAAAGTAATTAAATTAAAAAGGACTAAAAGCAAGTGCAGAAAGGGTTTATTAGATAGAATGCGGTAAAGAGATGGGACTGGGGGAGTGTCCTAGATGAAATCTACAGTGGGGCGGGCACTGCAAAAGCCACCAAATTTAAAATACTACCAAGAACAGGGAGGGGGGTGGGGAAGACAGTTTCAACAGAGCTAGATCTGAGGAATCAGTCCAAATTATAAAACCACAATAAAACGCAGGAAATATACTTAAATCAGCTTATGTCCAGTTGATGTATGCAGACAAATCTCAGTAGCAAGCAACTCTATTTAAAATGATTACAAGAGATGTAACCAACACAGGCTTTAATGTTATCAGAAACCCCCCAAGCTAATTAACACTTAAAGGAATTTCAAAGCAGTTTAGCAACTAGTGCAGAGCTTCAGAGATACACACAAGACAGTTTCAACAGAGCTAGATCTGAGGAATCAGTCCAAATTATAAAACCACAATAAAATGCAGGAAATATACTTAAATCAGCTTATGTCCAGTTGATGTATGCAGACAAATCTCAGTAGCAAGCAACTCTATTTAAAATGATTACAAGAGATGTAACCAACACAGGTTTTAATGTTATCAGAAACCCCCCAAGCTAATTAACACTTAAAGGAATTTCAAAGCAGTTTAGCAACTAGTGCAGAGCTTCAGAGATACACACAAGACAGTTTCAACAGAGCTAGATCAGAGGAATCAGTCCAAATTATAAAACCACAATAAAATGCAGGAAATGTACTTAAATCAGCTTATGTCCAGTTGATGTATGCAGACAAATCTCAGTAGCAAGCAACTCTATTTAAAATGATTACAAGAGATGTAACCGACACAGGTTTTAATGTTATCAGAAACCCCCCAAGCTAATTAACACTTAAAGGAATTTCAAAGCAGTTTAGCAACTAGTGCAGAGCTTCAGAGATACACACAAGACAGTTTCAACAGAGCTAGATCTGAGGAATCAGTCCAAATTATAAAACCACAATAAAATGCAGGAAATATACTTAAATCAGCGTATGTCCAGTTGATGGATGCAGACAAATCTCAGTAGCAAGCAACTCTATTTAAAATGATTACAAGAGATGTAACCAACACAGGTTTTAATGTTATCAGAAACCCCCCAAGCTAATTAACACTTAAAGGAATTTCAAAGCAGTTTAGCAACTAGTGCAGAGCTTCAGAGATACACACAAGACAGTTTCAACAGAGCTAGATCTGAGGAATCAGTCCAAATTATAAAACCACAATAAAATGCAGGAAATATACTTAAATCAGCGTATGTCCAGTTGATGTATGCAGACAAATCTCAGTAGCAAGCAACTCTATTTAAAATGATTACAAGAGATGTAACCAACACAGGTTTTAATGTTATCAGAAACCCCCCAAGCTAATTAACACTTAAAGCAATTTCAAAGCAGTTTAGCAACTAGTGCAGAGCTTCAGAGATACACACAAGACAGTTTCAGCAGAGCTAGATCTGAGGAATCAGTCCAAATTATAAAACCACAATAAAATGCAGGAAATATACTTAAATCAGCTTATGTCCGGTTGATGTATGCAGACAAATCTCAGTAGCAAGCAACTCTATTTAAAATGATTACAAGAGATGTAACCAACACAGGTTTTAATGTTATCAGAAAACCCCCAAGCTAATTAACACTTAAAGGAATTTCAAAGCAGTTTAGCAACTAGTGCAGAGCTTCAGAGATACACACAAGACAGTTTCAACAGAGCTAGATCTGAGGAATCAGTCCAAATTATAAAACCACAATAAAATGCAGGAAATATACTTAAATCAGCTTATGTCCAGTTGATGTATGTAGAGTTTGTGTGTGTCAAACATGCTGATGGTTTTGTTCACACAGTCCCTATACTCTACTGTTCATTTGGCTTACTAGTATGCGCCTGTGACTGTGGTGGGATTGGTTGTTTGTATGCACTTTCACAATAGTGTCTGCTTTTCAGTGCTGTTACATCCCTGTAGTGCCTGATAACTTTATAAATACACGTGTAATTCCCCATAGTGGATTTTGCTTATTGTTGTGTCAGTCTGGCTGTAGTTGAGACAGTGCTTGGTGACATGGCTAGCAGTCAGTGTAGTTTCCCTACTATGATGTTATGTCAAGACATTTGTGGGAAGTAATGTTGCCTGCCCTATACATGTTGTGTATCTCTGACACATCAGTGGGATGCTGTGGGGATTTAAGTCACTGACTAGTGAGTGGGAAATAATTGTTTTTTGGACTTGTGCTATATCAGTCAATATATATTTGAACAGAAAGGAGGGTGTTACTGCAGCAACGGTGTCAGCTTATTTACTCCAGTATTTCAGATATGTCCCTATTTTCATGGCTTCCACCCCCACGTTGTCAGGCTTGGTCCAGATTTGTTGCACCAAAGGGTTCTGAGCATACCACTCAACTGGCCTGATTGTCTCAGAATGTCCAGGTTTATTGCTCATATTTCTGGTCTGTTCCACACAATCCTTAATTTTATTTCTGTGGTACATCAGTGTAATGATGTCAGGATTTCTGTCAATACATATTGACATACATTGCATTTTCTGTACACACATCCTTCAGAAAATGTATGCTGAAATAAAACCTGTTACTCTAGCAACATTCTGCATTTATAAGAACAATATTTACATTATGTCCCTAGTTTTGGCCCATTGTCCCCCCATTTTCACAGCCATTGGCCAACATTCTTGCAGTAAGAGGTTGAGAGGTATGGTACTGTGGTATGACCCCACTACATGTTATGAGCATATATATATATATATATATATATATATATATATATATATATATATATATATGTATGTATATAGATTTATATAAGTATATATATATATATATATATATATATATATATATATATATATATATATATATATATATATATGTATATATATTTATATAAGTATATAAACATATTTTAATACGTATATATTTTACATGTATATATTTTATATGTATATTTCTTTAAATAGTTGTATATACTTTATCATATTTCTAACACCATACATATCCTATATGTCTGTATTTATATATAAAAACATGACTGCTTCCACAGCGTTTTTACTACTATTCAATACCTGTACTTAATGATATATTTGAAAAAGCAACAGGAATTCCTACAGCTCAGGTGGTGTAGTGATACATTGCTCTGACTAAGGTGTACAGGGTTCTGGGTTCAAGACTTGGCAGGGCTGATTATTTTGTTGCTGGGCAGAACAGTGGCTGATGGAGACAGGGTGATTAAGACAATTATAAGCAGTTGTAAGCAGGTTTCCTCGATGGTAAGCAATGCCAACACATGGTTAAATGGGAAACTGCTTAATCTGTGTAGGCATCACGTAGCATTGCGCAAACACGCTTACTGCCGCTTACTCCTACTTACCCCAGTGCTAATTTCTTTAAAAGAAAAGAAAAAAGGGTGATAAGAAAGTGGTGAAAAAAGGGGCACACAGAGGGAAAAACAATATGGAAGATAGCTAGGGATGTGCAGGATGGGAGTAGGGAAGGTCCATAGCTGCCCATTTCTTTTACAGCAACAACTGTGCACTTCTACAAAATTTGGAGGCAAATATGGACACTCAAACCCTTGAGAGAGAGGTGAGAACAACAGTAATGTGTTGTCAAGCCAATTGGACCAGATTACATGTGTCCAGTGGACATGTGTGTTGAATAGACAGTTATATATGGGGGTTACTTTTTGGGGGAACAGATTGCCCTTTTTCTTGAGGTGAGAGTGAGCAGTTGTGGAAGGATAGTAGGTATATTTGGGGAGTTAAGTTGGGTTGGAAAACAGACAAGACAGACAAGACAGCAGACAGGGGCAGTATATGACACATGTGGGGGGTAAGCACCTTGGACAGGGAGGGTTTTTGGGAATCAGATGCCCACAAGCCCCCAAATGGATATGGGACTGAGGTACCCACACATGGGCAGTCACCACTGCACCTTCACGGCCCCAAAGGTGGCTGTGCTGGGGGCTGAGCAGGAGAAGCAGGCTGACCCTGAAGATATGTCACACAGTCTTCAAGCTGGCATAGCTGATCAACAAACTCATTTCAAAGCTCACTACACACCAAACCCTGAACCTGAATATGGGTGATGGTGTCCTGTCCACACCTGCTCCCGGGGGATGGGCCCCATCACCTGAGGCAGTTCCACCAAAAGGTGGTGCAGGGTCAGTGGATGAGGAGGTTTCGGTTTGGGTCCCAAATGTGCTGGGGCCAGGTTCCATGGCCAAATGAGGCAGGATAGGCAGATCAACTGGGATCAGCCTTCCAAGACGTGACATTCCAGGATTAATTATAGCAGCATGCATGGATGCTCCAATTGCCACCATTAAATGGACTTGAAACAGTTGCATAGCTAACAGAACACATGCATATATGGAACCACAGTGGGCATTATAATGGCATGCAGGTTACATTGATAGCAACAGACCACCAATTATGGTATTTGAACAGGGAACATTAATAATCACACATTTACATATTTGTAGAACAATAGGATACATATCCCATATAAGTTTGGTGAAAAACATACCCGTTGATTTATGTGTTTAGATTATTGGTGCAGATAGGGTGCAGGAGAGAGAGAGATGCCAATTAACAACTGTATAGGCTTCAATTGCTCACAATTTTAGTGATCATTGCTCTACTCATTACCCTCCAGATACATTGACCTATGGCCTTGGGTTGGGCAGTGGTATGTTTGTACAGTGTGTATAATTACAGCCTTCTTATAGCTAATTTATACATTTTCTTGCCTGACAAACCTATGGAGGAAATTTATATTGACAATACCTGTCTGTTTCTACCCATATTCACATAGTCAAGGTTACATATGTGCACTCATAGTGTGTGTGTGTGTGTGTGTGTGTGTGTGTGTGTGTGTGTGTGTGTGTGTGTGTGTGTGTGTGTGTGTGCTACTTCCATATTCTTACTTAATTTCTATCAGTCACCCTGGTTGTTGGCAGCAGTGACCACTAGCCATAACAACGTGACACTTGAGGGACATTTCTTGGAGGAAACTACTTGATATATGTAAGTATCTTGCTGTCATTTGCAGCCTTGGGGTTAGACAGTGGGTGTTGTACACAGTGTATAATTACAGCCTTCTTACAGCTAATTTATACCTTTTTTACCTGGCAGACATGTGGAGGAAATTTCTGTTAAAAATACCTGACTGTTTATACACATATTCACATATTCTTTGGTGAGATTATGCTTACAGATTAATACCACTCCCGGAATTCGAACCATGCCTATCTGTGCAAAAATGTACAACAAGGTTGTGTTTCATTACAATGACCTCCTGGGGAACTTCTGTTTCTTTCTTGACTGTTTTCTGCCTAATAGTCTCTTGTTTGGACAATCTGCCTTGTAATTCTGACATTCATGCATGGCAGATAGTTCTTATACTGTGTATTCATACTTTGACATATTACAGTATGGAAAACAATGGTTAACACAACATTACTATTCAGGGATCAGATCTTGGTACACAGAACATTTCTTATAGTTAATCTGTTTTACAACTCCACAATCTTTGTCAGATGAGCCTCAATTAATTAATGCTGTCAGAGCAATAGTTGTTGTGCAGAACCTGTACACATTTCAATTCATACTACCACATACCAAAGTAAACACAACAGTCTGGGGTTTTGAGATTTATTGACAACTACTGACACTTTTATTGATATATATCCTGTATGTCATTATTACTCTGCTAATGTCTCGTTTATTCAGTACAATACACATTTTTAATAACTGGCGGGTGACATTCTACACCTTTCAATTTATTTACACCTTAACTACTGTAAGCTAGATTGCACTCCCCAGCCTTGTGACACAGCCTTAGCAGCCTGCTGGAGTGGGTGTCCATGTTTGCAGCCCTCTCATCTGCAGCTGTACAGGAGATAGAGAAACATTTATGCATACCTATCCATCTCATACTTAGGCTGGACTTCGATAAACAGTAATTGATACTAATACTTACACATGTCTGGGACATTCTGTGCCTGATTGTCTTGCATCCACTGGTCCAAGAGATCCCTCTTCCTACACTTGAGGTCAGCATAATGGTGCCGGACCTGCTCACCAGTCCGTAGGATGCCAGTAGCACTGGTAAGAACACATGTGAGATGGTCCCAGGCCTCCACTTTGTATTGTGAGACCTAGTACTGGCCCTGCAGCAGTTTCTCTTCATAGTCTTTCACAAGGAGTCCAACCATGACCCTGGACTCCTGAATGCCCCAGCACTGCACCCGAAAGTGAGATCCCTCTCCAACTTCAGCCATGGTGTCTGCAGTGATCATGTGCAACTGGTTATGGTCTGTATTCCCTCCTACTAGGTTTGAATAGGGCTGATTTCCCGCCCTTTACCATGATTGGACCATTTGAAATATGCTGAGTTTAGCTAAGCTATGCGCAAACCCACTTAACTATGGTTGGCAGTGCTTAAGAGTTCAGATGTTGAGCTCTGCTTACCAATGCACAATTCTGCTTAGCTGGGCTACTAATTGCTTACCATTTATATTTAAGCAATGCTTATCCCAGCTAAGCATAGCTGTGCACTGCTTAGCATTGCTCAAATATCATTTTGCACACTATAGGTTCATAGGTTCATAGGTTCATACTAGGCTATCTACCCTAGGGCATTTATAAGCCTAGCCAGAGTTGGGTGGCTTTCACCACCCCTTAGGTTGAAGAATACTATACCCATTAGTTTGCCATGCTTCTGTCCAGCAGTGATACAGAGATGATCCCCGAGGTAAACCTACGATCTTCCATCCACTGGTCAAGATTCCTCTTGAACAGAGCCAGTGAGGTGCTCTGTCTCACATGGACCGGGATTCTGTTCCACAGCATAGGAAGTCTCTGGGTGATGAATCTGTCCCTCCAGCACGTCCTATTTATATCCGTGTTGAGGTTTAAGTCTCTTGCTCTTGTGGCTCTGGTGGATTTGGATTTTTTGAGGTGGAGCATGTCCATTAATTCCGGGTTGGACATGGCCTTGTATGTCAGGCACAGGTCACCTCTGAGCAGACGGTATGCGACTGAATAGAGCTGGAGTTTCTTCAGTCGGGCAGCATATGGCATATTTTTGAGCCCCTTTATCCTTTTGGTGAGGAACTTTTGGGGTCTTTCCAATTGCTGCAGGTGTCGGGTAAGATACATTCCGAATGGGGCATTGTACTCAACCATTGGTCTGATAAGTGAGGAGTACAGGGGAACAATGACCTCCCTTGAACTGGATGTGAATCCCTTCATAATCAGGTGGGCAATGTAGAAGGTCCTCCTAACCACTTTGGCAATGTGAGTGTCGAAAGAAAGGTTACTGTCAACTTGGGTCCCCAGGTCCCTGATAACCTCTTCTGTGCTTAATGGATTGCCACCTATGTGGTAACTTGGGGTTACCTTGTTTTTACCAAAGGGTATGACTATACATTTTTTGGTGTTTAGCTTAAGACCATGGCTCTGGCACCAGTTATCCGTTTCTATGAGACCTCTCTGAAGGATATCTGTGTCTGATGGATTTTCAACTATGGCGCCCAGTTTGCAGTCATCTGCAAACTTTGTCAGCCACAATCCTCCTATGTTTGCCTGCACTTCTGAAAAGTAGATGCCGAACTAGAGGGGGCCCAGGACTGAGCCCTGTGGGACACTGCTTGTGACCGGCTTGGAGTCTGACATGGCACCAGCAACTCTAACCCTGTGGGTTCTGTCCTTGAGCCAGTTTGCAACCCATCTTGTGACGTATGGGTTTACATTTAAGCTGGTGAGCTTTTCTATGATACCCGAGTGGGGTATTGTGTCGAAAGCTTTTGCAAGGTCAAGGTAGGCTGTGTGAACTGCCTTACCCTCATCAATAGCCTTGGTGACTGTTTCAAAAAAGTCGACCAAGTTCAAGAGGCATGATCTGCCCTTGACAAAGCTGAATTGGGTAGGATCCAATGTCTGTATGTCCCCTATGTCTTTATTTATGAGTTCCATTATGATCCTCTACATAGCTTTGCAGACCAGGCTTGTTAAGCTTATGGGGCGGTAATTACCAGGGTCCGTAGAAGCACCGCCTTTGTGGAGTGGGACCACAGTTGCCGTACACCACTCTTTGGGTACGTATCCTGTGGTAAGGCTAAGATTAAACAGCAGCCTTATGTGTGGGTTTAGTTCCTCATTGAGTTCGTTTAGCACACAGCCGGGGACACCATCCGGTCCCATTGATGCTGTGTTTTTAGCTTTAGAGAGAGCAGCTGTCACCTGGGCATTTGAGATGATTGGGAGGCTACACTCTGCTGGGATAGATATTTCTCCTTTTGGGGGGAGGGAGGGGAGAAATTTTCACTGAACCTGTCTGCCAGTATGTTTGCAATGTCTGTGGGTTCAGTGATTTTTGTATCATTTTGGACTAATTCTGAGCATATCTGGGAGTTTCCACCCAGATTTCTAACATAGCTAAATAAGGCCTTATGATTGTCTTTTGAGTCCTTGGCGATTTTTCCCTCAAAGTTGGCCTTGGATGATTTTATGAGTGATCGTAGTTTTTTACTAGTATTGATCAGAGATGTCTTCCCTTTTAGGGATTTTGCTCTATCTTGTAGTAGCTTTCTCCTCTTGTTGTAAAGTTTGTTTATGGCTGGGGTCCACCAGATTGGGTGCTTGCCTTTGGTGGAAAGGGTCTTGATTTTATTTGGGATTGCTTGATCCATGCAATCCTGGAGGTGCTCGTAGAAAGCATTTGTAAGGGATTCAGCAGCGTGGGTTGTGGTTTCCAATGGCTCAAGGGCCTTGAAGGATACCACACCAGTCTTAAGAAGTGTGAAGTTGGCTTTTGAGAAGTTCTTCACTGTGGTCTTTTTTGTTGGGGGTGGGGCGGGATGTGGATCTCCAGTGAGATTAGTTTATGGTCTGATCTCACCAATGAGGGATATACTTCCGGTGTGGAGCATTTTGTCCCCATGTTTGTGATGATCAGGTCTAGTATATTTTCACCTCTTTTGGGAATGGTGACAAGTTGTTCCATAGCATTTGAGTTTATGAACTCCAGGAACCTTTGGGCTAGGGTATTGGGGCTTGAGTAATGTTCCCAGTCTATGTTTGGGTAGTTGAAGTCACCCAATATGATGGTGTTTGGAGAGACATTTATACTCTCCAGTCTCTTCAGGAAGGCTGTGTGGGGTTCCTGTGTTTGAGACGGTGGCCTGTAACATGCTACAAACTGTAGAGCAGTTTTGCCTATGGTTAATTGTACCTGAATGGTCTCTGATGCTTTGTGAGTTGCCACCAGCCTGGAGGTGTGGGTATGCTTGATGAATATGGATACACCCCCTCCTTTTGTGGTACGGTCCGGGTTTTGGGGCCGGAATGCATGATATGAGGTAAAACCTGATAGTGCCGGGGTGCTCTCAGGAGCCTTGAACCAGGTTTCAGCCACAGCACAGACATCGATGTTCTCCATACTGAGGAGGGCTTCGAGGGCGTGCATCTTGAGATTTAGACTTCTGGCATTGAGCAGCATTACCCTTAGTTTTTTTCCATTATTGTTTTCTAGGGCGGTGGGTTTAGAATTTGAGCCTTGTCTAAAAAAGGCACTATGGGGGTGGCAAGAGCCTTTGCCAATATCCGGAAACCCAGGGGTGACAGGTGTAAGCCATCCCTTGCAAAGCAGCATGGCTTGTCAAGCATGTCATTCCAGGCAGACAGACATTGGATCCCCTTAGAATGACACCAGAAATTAAGCCAATTATTAAAACTGATCATTTTGTCTCTGTATTGTGGCATCATTCTTGGTGAAGGTAGGAGACTGCTCAGGGTCAGGGTCATACCAGCCTGGGCTACATAATCTGAGAGCTCCTTTATGTCTCTTTTCATGTAGTCCAGGGAGGTACGTCTCAGGTCATTCACACCAGCATGGACAATGACTGAGTCATACTTGTACTTGCTGTGGAGTGACCTGAGTGCTTGTGTTATGTGGCGGATTCTAGCGCCCGACAGGCAGCTTACTGTGACCCTCTCCTTGTTCAGTCCGGTGAGTGGGACATCAGTGTGTCTGACTATGGAGTCACCTATGACAAGTGTGTTTGGCATTGTGTTTGGCCTTAAGGGCTGTGACTGATTTGCACACTGACTTTGTGATCTATGTGTTGCTTGTGTTATGTCATGAGGTGGCAGTTGTTTGGGTGTCTGCTTTGGAGGCCTCTGCTGTTTTGGTAGATTTTTGATCAGTGCCTCCAGTATGTCTTTGTGTGTTTATGTGTTTGATTTGTAGTTGTGATAGTTCTATGTGAGGCTGGGTTTATGGTGTGTGTGGTTACCTTCTCCTCCTGTCTGGTTTTGCCAGTCCTGAGTTGAGAGAGCTCAGCCTCCAGTTTGGCTATATAATTGCATCTCTCGCATGTATTTGTGTTTTGTGGGCGGAGGAGAGGGTTGTCTGTGTACATGAGGCAATTGTAACATTGCCTCAATATTCCCAGATTCACCAGCTGAGCAGGAGAGGACGCTAGCAACTGACCCTTTGACATGCTAAAAGAAATGAAAAAGTTTGCTGTGTAACTGAGTCAGAAAGGACCTATAGGGAAGTGGGTACTCAAGAGGGTTTTAAGCTAGTGAAGTACTTTGCATAATATAGAAGTGCTTTACCTAACTAAAAAATGCTTTAGGAACAAGTGCTGAGCTTTACAGATAGAGAATGGACTGTTTAGATTACAAGTAGAGCAGTTCTAAGGGAAAAAATGAAGAGCAGACTTTACGGAGCCAGAAATAGTTTAACCTTGTTTAACCGGTGCTGCCCGATGGTGCTCTAGTGGCAACTCCGCGCTAAATGCAGAAAAGACAATAAGTCAGTAGTACAGGCTAGCACACTTTAGTGGGCAGCCAAACAATTAAATTAAACAGCAAACAAACACTTTTCGACTTGAATTAGACTAATTTCGACTAAAATGTACTTTTAAGTGCAGATAATAAAAAATGCAGTAAATAACTATGAAAACAGTTAAAGCTTGCTCTAGGTAAGCAGTAGAAGTAAAACAAATATAAAAAACAGCAGGATACTTAATCAGGAAAGCAGTCACTTTTTTCAGTTCTCTGTAGCCAGGAAGACTCAACAAGACCACGTGGAGCTGTGTCTGAGCAATATGGCTTCAAAAAAATGCCAGAGGCAGATTTTAACCAGGGAACTTCAAAAGAGCTAGAAATGGTCCAAAATGACCAATTACTACAGCTTCTTGTGCTGAGGTCACTTCCCTCAAGGACAGGTAGGCTATTCAAGGCTCCCCACTCCCACTGGTGAGCTAAGAAACTTCCTTCTATCCAAGTAAGGCAATGGACAGCACAGGAACTACAACACAGCCCAGGATACAGCAAGGCCTGTAAACTGGTCTAACTAGTTTAGGAGAGGCAGGAAAACAAGGAATATTTTTTTTTTTTTGTTTTTAAATAGAAACACACAGAAATGCAGAAAAGGCAATAAGTCAGTAGTACAGGCTAGCCCACTTTAGTGGGCAGCCAAACAATTAAATTAAACAGCAAACAAACACTTTTCGACTTGAATTAGACTAATTTCGACTAAAATGTACTTTTAAGTGCAGATAATAAAAAATGCAGTAAATAACTATGAAAACAGTTAAAGCTTGCTCTAGGTAAGCAGTAGAAGTAAAACAAATATAAAAAACAGCAGGATACTTAATCAGGAAAGCAGTCGCCTTTTCAGTTCTCTGTAGCCAGGAAGACTCAACAGGACCACGTGGAGCTGTGTCTGAGCAATATGGCTTCAAAAAATGCCAGAGGCAGATTTTAACCAGGGAACTTCAAAAGAGCTAGAAATGGTCCAAAATGACCAATTACTACAGCTTCTTGTGCTGAGGTCACTTCTCTCAAGGACAGGTAGGCTATTCAAGGCTCCCCACTCCCACTGGTGAGCTAAGAAACTTCCTTCTATCCAAGTAAGGCAATGGACAACACAGGAACTACAACACAGCCCAGGATACAGCAAGGCCTGTAAACTGGTCTAACTAGTTTAGGAGAGGCAGGAAAACAAGGAATATGTTTTTGTTTTTTTTTTGTTTTTAAATAGAAACACACAGAAATGCAGAAAAGGCATCTATCACCTTTTGGGATTGATTTATCATTCCTGACATATTATAATTCTATGTCTAACCTTCATGTGGTTTCATTACATTTATTCTTGTGTGACTATACTGTATGGGGCACTTCTGCTCATATGGGAGTTTCACATCTTTTCTGGACTGACACCTCACTTTTGGACCTGCTGCACTACCCTGGTTGATAAATATATTATTTCCCACGTCATTTAATAATACATATGACTTTTAAAACTGCTTTCACTTGTAAAAGTGACCATACTTCATTGGGGCTCAAACCATGAATGCCTGCATGCAAAGCAGTAGCTTTAATCACCACATTATCTCAGATTGATAGTTTTTCATCTATATTTCTATTTAGGTCTTCTGATATTTAAGCTATGCTAAGCACAGCTGTGCAATACGGACACCCACTCAGCCTCACTTAAACTTTACTTGGGATAATAAAAAATGGATTTTAAATTTTTCTCACTTTAGGGGTGTCCACATACCTTCAAACTCTTTCAGCAAGACATCTGGACAGAGTCATAAGTAATGGGGGGGGGGACAAGGGCACAAACATGGGGGCGTTTTAAAATATTTCACTTACAAACCTTACATGTTGCTAGAATAACTGGTTTTGCATTGGCATGCTTTTTTACATGTATGATGTCTAGCACTCAAGTGTCTGTCGTTATGTACTTTTACTTTGGTCTTCAATGGCCAGGTATGTGGGGCAACAGTCTAGACATTCTGTGAATATCTGAACAGTCGTGCGGTATGTCAGCAAACTACTATTGTTTACATTTAACAGTGCCATAATGGCACTTTCTGAGTGCAGGATGCATGTAACATGTGCGGGTACTGCTGTGACATGCCCCCTGCACTCGTTCACAGATCGTGTCCGTGCAGGTTATACAGCAGCACGCCTTCATGAATATGCAAGGTGCGCTGCTGTCCTGCATGGGCATGATCCACTCCATGCAAGAATAGACTTGTTCTTGCATGGAGCTTTCATGAATCCCAAGGACAGCATGTTCCTGTTGTGGTCTTAAGGGAACTTGTGGAATTTTACTCCTGTATGTTCTGTGCTCTTGTGTTTTCCATGATGCTCCCACACTGGAGTCAGTAGTGAGGATTGACGCTCCTTAATTACTGACTTGGGTTTTAAGTGAGGGATGTCACATATTGGTGGCAGTCTGGTGGGATATTAACTGGACATCACATTATTGGTGGCAGTCCAGTGGGATATTAACTGGACATCATAAGCTCTAATAATGTACTTATAAAATTAAGAAAAAAATCCAAAACAGCCTAGTAGAAGGCAGGAAACACACCAGCAAAGGTTCCACTGTTTAATTCCACCAAGTAAGACACGAACATATAAAAACTGCAGATTAACGCTCTTGACAAAAGTCTCCAATGACAAAGACTTCATCAGATAATGCTGAAATTAATAAATTATATGCATTATAAATACTGTTATTTTCAAAAGTATCAATCAGTCGATGTGCATCAAAAACCAATCTGTTACTGCCTATCATGAATATTAAACACATATCATTAAAATAAATGACCCAAATACATATTGTTAATAAAAATACACTTTTAAAATAATATCCAAGATATATAGAATTGATATTCATATCACAAAAATTGATAGAGTGCAGAAAAAATTTTTTCTTTTATATTTGAAAAAGACTTTTCTATTTAAGATAATGAGACACAAATTCATTGCAAATCATTACTTTTATGAATGAAAAACACCATCTAGTGGTCGTGAATGCAAATTACAAGTAAAGGTTTTATATTTGTTGTTTGTTGTTTTAAATGTCAGCAGATTTAATTTTGAGTACTGATGTTATTGAAACACTCTCATTTAAGCCTGGTTTTGTAGCATTGAGAAAAATTTGCCACCATAATTCCCTATAGGCTACTCTTTCTTCATAAACCTCCCTTAAATCCTTTTGACCTGTTCAATAACAAAAGTTGAAAACAGCTTCTTCACACTCTTTTGTATGCCTATACAGGGCATTAGTGTCTTTACCTTGGAAATCTCATAATAGTGGTATATTCTCCTCCTCAGTGCGTTCAGTCTTTCCTATATAGAAGGAATTGCATTTTTTACAAATGCTTATGTAAATTACCCCCTTGGTCTCACAATTATAAAAACCTTTGCTCTTTATTATTATAAAATATTTATTAAATATAGATAATAAAGAGCAAAGGTTTTTATAATTGTGAGACCAAGGGGGTAATTTACATAAGCATTTGTAAAAAATGCAATTCCTTCTATATAGGAAAGACTGAACGTACCCTGAGGAGGAGAATATACGAACACTATTATGAGATTTCCAAGGCTAAAGACACTAATGCCCTGTATAGGCATACAAAAGAGTGTGAAGAAGCTGTTTTCAACTTTTTTGTTATTGAACAGGTCAAAAAGGATTTAAGGGGAGGTTTATGGGAAGAAAGAGTAGCCTATAGGGAATTATGGTGGCAAATTTTTCTCAATGCTACAAAAACCAGGCTTAAATGAGAGTGTTTCAATAACATCAGTACTCAAAATTAAATCTGCTGACATTTAAAACAACAAACAACAAATATAAAACCTTTACTTGTAATTTGCATTCACACCACTAGATGGTGTTTTTCATTCATAAAAGTAATGATTTGCAATGAATTTGTGTCTCATTATCTTAAATAGAAAGTCTTTTCAAATATAAAAGAAAATTTTTTCCTGCACTCTATCAATTTTGTGATATGAATATCAATTCTATATATCTTGGATATTTTATATTTTAAAAGTGTATTTTATTAACAATATGTAAATTTTGGGTCATTTATTTTAATGATATGTGTTTAATATTCATGATAGGCAGTAACAGATTGGTTGTTTCTTGATGCACATCGACTGATTGGATACTTTGAAAATAACAGTATTTATAATGCATATAATTTATTAATTTCAGCATTATCTGATGAAGTCTTTGTCATTGGAGACGCAATTTTGTCAAGAGCGTTAATCTGCAGTTTTTATATGTTCGTGTCTTACTTGGTGGAATTAAACAGTGGAACCTTTGCTGGTGTGTTTCCTGCCTTCTACTAGGCTGTTTTGGATTTTTTTCTTGGTTTTTGGTCGTTTTTCTACACTTACTGGTTTCGTACTTATAAAATTAGTTATCTTCTAAGTATTCCAAGTATAGGGAATTACAACTGTAAGGTATACCTTGTGCATATGGGACAATTACACTGGGCAATCACCACATGGATAATATACACCACATATACCTATATTAGTATTGTCAGAATTATGATTTCATTTTGAATTGTATTGTATATTTTAAGGTTAGCTTGTTATAAACATACTGTTGTTGGTTATGTGTGTTATCTGTGTATAAATCTACAAAGTACAAGACTACAGATGTTCTTTTTCTGTTCTCTGTTGTTTAGCTTATTTTCCATCTCAGCCATTTGAACATCTTGTAAGAACAATATTTAGCAACTCTGACAGCACAAAAATTCATGACTGAAAAGGTCAGCATATCCTTAATAGTATACACAACCAGCCTCAGGTGTCCATTAATTAGCGCATCTTATAGTTACATTTTGTTTATTTGTAATACTCATTTCAATAGGGCTAGCACTATTGTATGCCTGTTCAGTGTGAGCATAATATACTATATAATATACTATACTCCAAAACAGTACCATCAAAGTATGTTCTAAATACACATTAGGATACAATTATGTTAACAGATCTGTATAGCTAACTAGCTACCTTTCTCTCCCTCTCTCTTTCTCTCTCTCTCTCTCTATATATATATATATAGATAGATAGATATAAATATATATACTCATTAGTAATACGCAAACTATAGATGATCATATCTCTATTTCATATCTGTATTGAGACACAGGAGATCTAAATAGTTATGTAAATCCAATAACCTTTACTTTGATCTGCTTGTCAAAACAACTTGAATTAATTAAAAAGGCAGAAAGGAGCCAAAGCAATGCATGCAAATCAGGACTCAACTTCTTATACAGTAATTAAGACATTAGAAATACTACAAGAATATGACAACAAAAAATCTCTTTTAACTTCTTCCTTTTGCTGCTTTCATGTTGTTACAGGACACAGCATGCTCACTTCAATAACTAAGTTAAAATTCAAGACTCTTTCTAAAATACCATCCTTTCTGCTAACAAAAAAAAAGAAGTTTGACTACTACTCACACATCCATAATTCTTAGCTCAGTCACACAGCTAAAATCCAAGACTCTCTCTGAAATACCATCCTTTCTGCTAACAAAAAACAAAAACAAAAGAAGTTTGATTAGTACTCACACATCCTGAGTTCTTAGCTCATTTACAGAGTTAGTGTTCAAGACTGTCTCTTTGAAACTCTGTCCTTTCTGCTAACAAAAACAAAAGAAACTTCATTACTGTTCATACAACTTTCTGCTAAAAAAAAAAAAAAAAAAAAAAAAAAAGAAGCTTGACTATTACTCACACATAGGTTCATAGTTAGGTACTAAGCTATTGGCCCTAGGGCCTATATAAGCCTAGCCAAATGGTAACCTGGCTTTGCCACCCATGAAAATTATTTTCCTGTGCCCCTGTCAAGCAGAGCCACATAAGTGATCCCTGTGGTGAATTTCCTCTCTGCCATCCAATCATCAAGATTTTTCTTGAAGAGTGCTAATGAGGAGCTTTGTCTGATATAGATAGGTAGTTTGTTCCAGAGTATGGAAAGTCTCTGAGACAGGAATTTATCCCTCCAGCATGTTCTGTTTATTGTGGTGACAAGGTTTAGGTCCCTAGAGCGTGTAGCTCTGAGGGATTGGGATTTCTTTATGTGGAGCATGTCCAACAGCTCTGGGTTTGACATAGCTTTGTATGTTAGGCAGAGATCACCTCTGAGTAGGTGATATGCGAAAGAGTAAAGCTGGAGTTTTTTGAGATGGTCTGCATAAGGCATCTGTTTGAGGCCGTTAATCTTCTTTGTGAGGTATTTCTGGGGCCTTTCCAGTTGTTGTAGATGTTTTGTGAGGTACATACCGAAAGGGGCATTGTACTCTATAATGGGTCTAATGAGTGATGAGTAGAGGGGAACAATGACCTCTTTTTTTCCTGGATGAGAAACCTTTTGTAATGAGGTGTGCCATGTAGAAGGATTTCCTGACTACTGTGGTGATGTGATTATCAATGGAGAGACTACGGTCCACCTGTGTCCCAAGGTCTCTTATCACACTTTTGGTGTTAAGTAGACTACCGCCTATGTGGTAGTTCATGGGTGCAGAGTTTTTCCAAAAGGGATGACAATGCACTTTTTGGCATTGAGCTTGAGGCCATGGCTTTGACACCAGGCATCTGTCTCAGTGAGGCCTTTTTGTAGGATGTCGACATCATTAGGAGATTTGATTATGGCTCCTATTTTGCAGTCATCTGCGAGGTTTGTTAGTCAAAGACCTTTTGTGTTAGCCTGTACTTCAGAGAAGTAGATACCAAACAGGAGAGGACCTAGGACTGAATCCTGTGGTACTCCACTTGTCACTGGTCTGAAGTTGGATTTAGAGTCTGCTACTTGAGTGTGGGTTCAGTCAGTGAGCCAGTTGGCAACCCATCTTGTGACATAGGGATTTATACCTAGTTTAGTGAATTTGTCTATAATTCCAGAGTGGGGGATGGTGTAGAAAGCCTTGGCGAGATCTAGATAGGCTGTCTGTACCACCTACCCTCATCTACAGCTTTGGTGACCATTTCAAAGAAGTCTATCAGGTTTAGGAGACATGATCTGCCTTTTACAAATCCAAACTGGGTAGGGGTCCAGAGTTTGGAGATTACCAATGTCATTGTTTATAAGTTTCATGATGATATGCTCCATAGCCTTGCAGACCAGGCTCATCAGGCTAATGGGGTGGTAGTTCCCAGGGTCCGTGGTGACTCCCTCTTTGTGGAGTGGGATAACCATTGCTGTGTGCCATTCAGTGGGCACAAAGCCTGAGGCGAGTCTATGATTGAACATGGTACTTAGGTGGGGTGCCAGTCAGTTCTGTAGTTAATGTAGAACGCAGCCTGGGATGTTGTCAGGTCCCATGGATGCTGTGCTCTTGGCTTTGGAGAGTGTGTTTTTTACCTGTGCAGCCATGATTACAGGTACTTTGCATTCTTCTGGTATAGAGATGGGCCCTTTAGGGGATGAGAGAGGGGTAAAGTTAGCACTGAACCTATCTGCCTGGATGTTGGCAATATCAGTTGGTTCTGTATATTTAGTACCATTTTGCTGTGACTCAGAGCAGATCTGAGTGTTGCCATTGAGATTCTTGACATAGCTATAGAATGCTTTGTGGTTGTCTTTAGAATCAGTGGTGATTTTGTTTTCGTAACTAGCTTTGGAGGATTTTATGAGGGATGTCAGCTTTTTACTGAGACTGACCATGAAGTTCCTTCAATCATGGGATTTTACTCTTTTTTGCAGCAGTTTCTTTCTTCTATTGCAACATTTTCTTTCTCCTTAGTTTTTAGCTCAGTCAAACAGCTAAAATTAAAAACTCTCTTTGAAACACCATCCTTTCTACTAACAAAACAAAAACAAAAAAAAAACAAAACCAAACCAAAAGAAGCTTGACATCTGTCCACACATTCTGAGTTCTTAGCTCAGTCACACAAGTGCATTTCTGCAGGGAACTTGGATTGTACTATTGCGATGTTGTTTAGGGCCACTGTTTTATCTTCACTTAAGGTGGGTTGCTGTTCTACTTCTTTTTGTCTGTTGCCTTATAATCAGAGCCAAAATCAGCACTAGGCTACCTAGGGCAACTTGGCTGGCAGTGGGGGTAGGGGGGTGGGTGCTGTCGCAGCATTTCCTTGTAACAAATGATTGCATGTCTTTAAGGGTTTTCTTCTTTAAGAACACCCTTACATCCCCTGCATGCATGCATTGATGCATGCAGTGCATGCACATGCTATTTGTAGTTCTTTGTATGGAATTTAAACCTAACTGTCTGTTCTGTCCCACTCTAGATATTTTCAGTAAGGTCCAGGTACATTAGAGCAGACTGCTTATGATGACTAGAATGCTCTGTACACTGAAGATCTGCAGAGTGTGTGTGTGTGTGTGTGTGTGTGTGTGTGTGTGTGTGTGTGTGTGTGTGTGTGTGTGTGTGTGTGTGTGTGTGTGTGTGTGTGTGTATGTGTGTGTGAAATTCCCTGTTTAAGATTGCCAGGTTAGTTAATTAAACCAGGCTCTATACCAACCTTACTTTTCTACTTCCTAATACAAGAAATCTGGAGAAAGCCTTAAATAACGGAAGACAAACACCCAAAAAAGGATATATTTTAAATATAGCTCTTATAAATTTAGAATGTTGTTAGAATAACTTATGACAGCAACATTTCTTTGTCTCTAGGCCACAAAGATTTTACAAAATTAGTTCTGATATAAATTGTTGCTACTATTCATAACTGCTTTACCAAGCAAACATTTAAACTTCTGAAAGTCTTCATAGGTCCATGGGTCATAGGATCATAGGATCATAGGAGGTTACTAGGCTAATGATCCTAGGGCCCTTACAAGCTTAGCCAAGAGTTTATCCCCAAAGGAAACCTCAGTCAGCACCTGCCCCCATGTCATTGAGGAAGACAGGTGGAATCGCTGGGACAAATTTGTGGTTTCCCTTTCACTCATTAAGGTTGCACTTGTAGAGGGTCAGCGAGGTGTTCTGTTTTATGTGTATTGGAAGTCTATTCCAGAGTCGGTTCAGCCTTTGGAAGACAAACCTGTCTCTCCAGCAGGTTTCATTGATGTTACATATTAGATTCAGGTCTTTTGAGTGGGTAGTGCATGTGGAATTAGACTTATGGATATGGAGCATCTCTAGTAAGGCAGTGTCCGAGATTGCCTTGTAGGTGATTCACAGATCACCCCTGAGCAATCTATATGATACCGAGTAGACTGATAGTGATTTGAGCCTGTCTGCACAGGACAGGTGTTGGAGGCCATGGATTCTCTTTGTGAAGTATTTCAGTGACCATTCCAGTTGGTCCAGATGTTTGGAGATGTACATCCAAAATGGGGCATTATGCTCAATTATTGGTCTAATGAGGGAGGATATAGAAAGGTAATAGACTCTTTTTTTCTGGCTGCAATCTCTTTACTTATGAGTTGAACCAAGTAAAAGGCTTTTCTGACCACGGCTGCTACATGATGGTCAAATGTAAGGTTGTTATCAACCTGAGTGTCCTGGCCTCTTACCACAGGTTGTGTGCTTAGGGGGTTACTGTTGATGTGGTAATCAGTAGGGGTCGTGTTTTTGCCGAATGGTATGATGATACATTTTTCTGCATTTAGCTTGAGGCCATGACTTTGGTACCAGCCATTAGTTGCTGTGAGACCCTCTTGCAGTATGTTGACATAATTTGGGGAGTCAATGACAGCACCCAACTTACAGTCATTCGCAAACTTGGTCAGCCATAGGCCTTTGTCTTTGCCTGGAGAGATCCCTGGGAACTCCACTAGAGGCTGATCTGCTACTGGAGGTGGAGGTGCCTATTTAGACTTTGAGAGTTCTATCAGTGAGCCAATTGGCCACCCACCTGATGAGATAGGGATTTACACCAAGCTGTGTCAGCTTTTTGATGATGTCCAAGTGAGGGATTGTGTCAAAGGCCTTGGTTGTTAAGGTAAGCTGTATGTACTGACTTTCCCTCATCCAGGGCTTTGGTGACAGTCTCAAAGAAGTCAATCAGGTTCGACAGGCAAGATCTGCCCTTGACAAATCTGAATTGGGTGGGGTCAAGTGCTTGGAGATTGCCTATATCCTTGTTTATGAGATTAATAATAATAATAATAATAATAATAATAATAATAATAATAATAATAATAATAATAATATACTCCATGGCTTTTCAGATCCAATTTGTTAAGCTAATGGGATGATAGTTTCCTGGGTCAGTAGTAGCACCACCTTTGTGCAAGGGGATGACAATGGCAGTTCTCCACTCTGCTGGAATGAAGCCAGTACTTAGGCTGAGATTGAATAGGGTGATCAATGGCAAAACCAGTTCTTGCTGGAGATGGTGCAGAATATATCCTGGGATACTATCAGGTCCTATGGAAGCTGTGTTCTTTGCCTTGGATAGGGCCTGTAACACTTCATCTACAGAGATGTGAGGTGCAGGACAAGCATTGGGGATGTCAAAAGGACCCTTGGGGGGACAGAGGATGAAGTTTGCACTGAACCTATCTGCTGACAGGTTGGCAAAGTCAACAGGATCAGTGTAAGTGATACTGTTAAGTACTAATTCGGAACAAACCTGGGCTTTGCCATGGAGGTTCCTGATGTAACTGAAGAAGTCTTTATGGTTTCCCTTTGTTATGGAGGTTAGTTGCAAATCTTAATTGGCCTTGGAGGTTTTCACTTGTGATCAGATTTTTCTTGTTGAGGCTAAGGAGGGAGTTTTTCCAATTTGGAATTTGTTCCCTTTTACCCTTGGAGAACAGTTTCTTCCTTTTGTTGTAAAGCCTTGTGATAGAGCATGTCTACCAAACAGGTTTGTGTTTCCTTGAGGAGCTGGTTTTAGTTCTATTGGGTATGGCTGAGTCTATGCATTTGTACAGGTGCTTGTATACTGCACTGGCGTACTGTTCTGCATAGGTATCTGCATCTTCAGGGGGTGGTGGTGTGAAGCTACAGATAACCTCCCTTAGGAGGTTGTAGTCATGGATATTTACTAGGTTAATGACAACCAGGGTCTTTATAAGCCTAGCTATACAACTCAACACAACCCACTTGGGTCACCTTGTAACTTATGTGTGTCTTTATTGGAAGGGAATGTTTATGCAGAGGGATATATTAGTTAGGAGGTTGCTAAAGAGTTATGTGGGGGTATGTTCTGGAATGTTTACTCTCAGCACCTGTCTATAAAACTGGGATGGATTTATGATATCACATTCAATGGGTAAGATTACATTTGAACAGGGTTAGAAATAGACTACTTCATCTCAATGGGGAGGGACCCTATTCCAGAGCATGAGGATCCTTTGATACATATCTGTCTTATAAGCATGTTCTATTTATGACACTAGCAAAGTTCAAACACCAGGATCAATTTTTTCTGGCCCTGCTCATTTTGTAGCTGTACAAAAGCTCTATCAGGGAAAAAAAATAAAGATGCCTTACATGCCAAACACAGATCACATCTCAACAACCTGTAGAGCACTGAGTATAGAGACAAGGCTTTAAGGTTATCTATATAGAGCAATGTGTTAATTTCTTAGATTTTGTTGGAGAGGAACCTTAGTGGGCATTCCATCTGTTGCATATATCTAGTTAGGTATATGCCAAAGGGGCATTGTAGTCAATGATAGGTCTGATAATGGCTGAGTAGAGTGGTAGTAAGAACTCCTTGGACCTGGATTTCATACCCTTACCTATAAACTGGGCAACATAGAAAGATTTTCTTACTACCATAGTTATGTGTTTGTCAAAGGCCATATTACTGTATACACATGTTTTCAGATCTCTAACTACTGGGTCAAGTCTTAGGGGTGTCTTATCAATCAAATCAAATCAATCAAACTTCTCGGTGTTACAGTTGATGACCAACTAAAATTTAATACTCATATCCAGCTAAACATCAAAAAAACCCCACATAAAACTAGGTTTACTGTATAGAAACAACCACTTCCTCTCTCCTCACATCAGACTAACCCTTGCCTCTACCTACCTCCTTCCCTCCCTACTGTATGGAGCTCCCCTGCTCACTAATTTATCATACACACTTACCTCCATATTGGAACAGTGTTACAACAAAATGTCTAGATTTGCCACAAATGCCAAATCCTCCTCTCATCACTGCACCTCCCTTCACTCTCTAAACTGGCTTAAACTCCCCAATCAACTTGACTTTCTCCAAATCATCACAGCCTACAAATTATTGTTCCATCCTACTAACTGCCCTGCTCTTTCTAATATTCTTTAACCTTATACCCCCCTTAGATCACTTAGATCTTCTCACCAAAACCTGATCACCGTACAAAACCCAAGCGCCCAGCAGGTCAGCTTCTCTTATCCTTTACCCTAGCTAAAAAATGGAATGCCCTGCTCTCCACACTAAGGACATGTACCAGCCTTAATAACTTCAAAACCCAACTTCATTCCTACCTCTATCTAAATAGGCATTGCAACTACACTCTTCAGCCCATACCTTTCAAGCTATCGTCTTCCTTCTCTCCAGGCTAACCTCTTCTCCTTCCTAATCTCTTTTAAATATACTTACCATAGGCAACTAAATAGTAGAATTTTGATTTTTATGATATAAGCCTGTTTTCCTCCTGAACAAAATAGAAATTGTTAGTGTTTACTCTCTTTGTTTGCTACCTGCTATATGTTATACAAACTGTCTTTGAATTTTCATGTAATTAAACTCTTGTTTTTCCTGTTGGAGCTTTTCTCCCCGGGCATCCACTGAAAACAGGCCCCCAACCCAGTGGACCTCCCCGGTACTCAAACTGAAATAAATAAATAAATAAATAAATACAAATAAATAAATCATTAAAGTTAGAAAATAATTATAGACATTTGAATTTCAGACTTTACACCCTTCAGAAAATTCATGCTAATGCAAACACTGTTATTCTATCAACTTTCTAAATTTGTAAGAGCAATATTTAAAAATTGTCCCTATTTTTGGGCCTTTGTCCCACTTTTATTTATGGCTTCATCCAGATTTATTGCTGTAAGAGTTTGAGAGATATGTATCCCACCCTCTTCTCCTTAGAAAACTCGTCAAATTAGGAATGTCTCCCTCTACCTTTCTCTGGTTTTCCAACTACCTCTCAGACAGAAAACAAGCTACAAAATGGCAACACTCTCTCTCTCTCCATTCCTCAATACCACTACTGGTGTTCCCAAGGAACCATCCTAGGGCCTCTGTTATTCAGGATTTTCATCAATGACTTTCACTCTACTCTATCTCAAGGCATAGTCATCCAGTACACAGATGATTCTACTATCATTTGCAGTGCCAACTCTCCACCTGAACTCCAGAAACTTACCCAGTCAGCTCTCACCTCCACTGAATTATGGATGACTAACAACCACCTTGCCCTAAACCCTAAAAAATAAAATAAAATTATGCTATTCACCCCAAGAAGACCTCTACTATAAATAAAGACTCTTTCTCCATATTTTCCTAAGATAACACTGCTACTGAGGTTGCCACACATACTAAGCTTTTAGGAGTCACCATACATGAACACCTATCCTTCAATTTGTATATTCACAACAATATTAAAAAAGGTCACCAGAAATTGGGCATGCTATACCGCCACAAAGCATTCCTCAATTTCTCCCAGCATTCATCTCCTCCATCCTGCCCCCTTTTCTCCTCTATGCCGCTCCTCTCTTTACTAACATACAGGCCAGTCTCAAATCCAAGCTCGATTCTTGTTATAACAACATTGCAAAATTTGTCACTAACAGACAAAATTCATCCCACCACTGTGCCTCTCTTCACATACTAAACTGGCTCGAACTTCCACATCATCTCACTTATATACAACTAACAGTGGCCCATAAACTAATATTCAATCCTGCCAGCTGCCCTGCCCTTTCCTGTCTACTTAAACTCTATCACCCCAACAGACCCCCTCCACTCTGAGAATTAAATGTTTCTGCAGATTAACAAACCTAACCTCTCTGCTGGTCAAATGCTCCATTCCTTGTTCAATGCATCTCTCTTCAATAAATCCTTAAAACAACATCTGTCCTCACAGTGGCTATGCTCATGTGTTAGTTCCTCACATTCTATAACTCAATTCTTTCTCCCTCCCAGTACCACTGCCACCTATTTCTTTCTCCAACCTACCTATCTCCTTAAACCTACCTATCTCCTGATTATTAATCTATTGCTGTAATTACATATACTAGTAGAAACAGCATTGGCTCATTGCCTTATTACTTTGTACAAAAATTATTTCATTGTCACTTCTTCTTGTATTCACCAGATGTGTTGTTTTGTATAAATCACTGTGGAGCTTTTCTCCCCATGCCTCCACTGAAAATGGGCACTTTTTGGCCCAGTGGACCATTCCGGTGAGCAAATGCAAATAAATGGAGTAATTTGCCTGGGTGGATGTTTTCCTAAAATGCACTATAATGTACTCCCTTGCATTGAGTTTTAATCTGTGGCTTTGGCACCAGTCATTTGCTTGTGTTAGACTCTCTTGTAGGATGCTACTGTCATGGGTGGAATTTATGATAACCCAAAACTTGTAGTTGTCTGGGACTTAAGTGAGCCAGATGCCCTTTATATTAGCCTTGACCTCCAAGAAGTAGATACCAAGCAGGAGTGAGCCCAGCATGAAGCTCTGTGGTACTCCACTGATGACCTGCCTCTTGGTGGAGGTGGTCTCACCAGTTCTGACTTCTTGGGTCCTATCTGTGAGCCAGCTTACAATCCAGTGAGTTATGTAGGGATTTATGCCTTGTTTGGTGAATCTGTCCACAATACCTGAGTCGGGTATTGTATTGAATGCCTTAGTCAGGTCTCTGTAGGTGGTATACCCTGTTTTCACTTCACCCTTTGGTTGGTTACCCACACAAAGAAGTTTACCTGGTTAAGTAGGCATGACCTTCCCTTGACAAAATAAAACTGGAGTAGGTCCAGTATGGGTAGTTTGCCAATATCTTTGTTGATCATATCCATGGTAATTCAATCCATGGCTTTGCATATTAGACTATTAGACATTTTTTTCATTGCAGGGGTTTGAGTCCTCAGATATAGAAGTGAATACAGGAACTTGTAACATGAAAAGTGACTGAAAGTTGAATATGCTGCAAAGACCCTTACCTTTTTCCATATACACATTTTCTTGACTGTCCTTATCATGATAGACAGAATATTAATATATCTATAGTGAAGTGAATTATCCTCATTAGGTTATATAGTGTTTCATGCTACTTATTTCTGGTATCTACTGTTGTCAGTTATATCAGTTGCATTTCTTACCTGTTAATGAAAGCACAGCAGGGTTGCTAAAACTGGAATTTTTCTTTGATTGAAAAGTCTCAGCTTCATACATACATGTGAAAGATCCAGTGGCACTGCTTGCATTAACATATAAAGACATATCAACAAACTTATCATTATTTTGCATTGTTCCTTTACAGTAAGGCTTTCCATCCTTAAATATGAAAATCGTCAACACCTTTGCAGCCTTGGACAAACATTTGATCTTCACTGAATCTCCAAGAAAAACAAATGATTTTGATAGATGCAGGATGGGGACTGCAAGAGAACACAAAACACAGTGTTCAGAATAAAGTAAATGAGCAATGTCCATGTGGTTAATTTATTATCATTATTATCCATGTTGTTATATGCATGTATGTGTATATAAATACACACACACACACACACACACATATATATATATATATATATATATATATATATATATATATATATATATATATATAAAAAACATATAATATATGCACTAAATTCTCAGTTAACCAGGAATCAAGCAACAAGAACTCACAAGCAACCAGAAAAAAAAAAAAATGAAATACAGCACAGTTTTCATCTGTTGCACTTTCTGTTCCCCCATGTACCTTACATTTTTATAATTTTAGATAAATGTTGACATTACATCAACAAAAACATGTTGACACACTACAGTGCATGCTCCTAGGTTAATCCTCAGAATATGTAAACAAAAGAAACATGCTGCACCTACTATGTGAAAGGCTGCAGTCTCCACATCTTCTGCTAGTTATATATAGTAAGTCCAAGATTGGACAATCCCTGAGAAAGTGCACACCTCCCTACCCTGGGTACTGTTGATCTTATAGTGTTGACCATTTATATATGTTGACCAACATGGGTCAAAAATACACTGGTCGCGCATCCAAATTTCAGCTTAATCCATTCCTCCTGTATATATGCATACACACACATGCACACATAGAACAGAAGTGTTAATGCACATTTATTTATTTTTGTTTAATATCTGTCTTTTTAAACTATTTAATTTTACCTGGTATGGTGGCTCATTCCCAGAGCCCTTTTCATCTACAATCCAAGCTCACTAAAGATTATATGCCAGAACTAAGTGTAGCACCAGCTTCCTCCCTCAACACAGTACATTGAGTGATCCAATAAAGAAGGAACAAAGAAGGAAAAGGACAAAACAACGTGTTCCAGTGTTGACTCTGCTGTTCTAACAAATCCAAGCTTTAGGGGGCAAAGGTCTCCGCCAAAGTACAGGAGCACAGCATTAAAGGATTTCATGTTTTAACTAGGACTAGCCTTAATCTCCTGAGTCGCTGCTTTGGCCGCTCTACCAATTTGTTATCGAATCAGGTGATAATGAGCTAAGGCATTTTGAAGCTTCATTTCTCTGTCATACATACGAGATGTTCATAGACAAACAAACCAGGATTTTTTATCTTTCCAGTCAGAAAGTAACAGGTGCTAAAAAGCAATTTCTTGTAACCATTATTAATTTGCTCACTTGGTAATCAGGTTACTTTCTTTGGACAAAATCCCTCCAACGTAGAGAATCTGGTAGAAAACCCCACAATATTTCCTTACATTATACAGTGAACATAGCAATAACAGGAATGCACATTATTATGGATCATAATAAATATAAACAGAACTATATTGTAAACTAAATTATGACAGTAATAGACAGAGGAGGAAAATTTGTTAAGACTGCATTTAATTGTTAAATTGGCTGATTTGCAGTAAGACCTGACATGTTGAGCAGAGTCAATAATAGTTAAGTCACTGTAAATGCTATATTGTCAAAACACTGCACTCAGGTGGATGATGATTTTTAAGTGAATACATTATCAGCATCTAGAGACTATGCCAAGTTATAAAAAATTTAATTTATTGCTGTCTTTATTATAGGTAAAAACATATATTGTATTCAAATATATCTGACAAATGTTTCCCCCAAATAACTGTGTGAAGACAGGAGTAACAGGAATATAAGGTATACCAGAAAATGCTGGACGCCTTGCATTTTTTATTGAATAAAGTTGTTCATAGATTCTTAATACAATTTTTTCTGACATCCCTTTATTGAATATTGAGGCTTATTAAAATATTAATTTGATATAACTTGATAAATAAAACATGAGAAGGTACATGCTACATGTTTAGATATTTTCAGTTTAGTGCATTAATTTATGGAATTCGTGTAATTACAAGTTATGAAATATTTCTGACTTTCAGTGCTATTGCATCATATCTCATCTCTTAATTTCTAAATACTTATCAGTTTTACATATGGTTAAGCTTTGCTAAACTATGGAAACAATATGTTAGTTATAGGAACTAAGCTGGAATATGATGAATTTTATTTATTTGTAGATTATGCATTTAAATCATGGGATGGAACTCAGTTTACCATGAGTACTATAAAATTTCTTAGGATACAAGCAGTCTTGTAATTCAGGAAAAAAAAAACTTGTCTCTCATGTTAAGGGCTGCTGTAAAAAGGCCTTGTTTCCATGATGTGGTATTATATCACATTCAGAGGAACATTAGCTGCAATGAGGAAAGATCTCATTATCAAGTAATTAGCTTGCCTCTGTATTGCTATGAACTAATACTAGTGCTAATCAGCACTTTCCTGATGTAGTTAACTCTTCAGGCAAATAACTGTGTTGGCACAGCCACCAAACATACATTCACTCCCCTAACACACAGCATGTACCCTATAACTGTCCCAGAGTTGTCAGAATGTCCCCAATATCGACTTTTTTTCTAGCCATAATCCATAATAAATCATGGATGATTACAGTCAGCCATTATTGTCAGTCTTAGTTTCACACATCAAATCTGTCACTCGTCTTGTACATCCCAATAAGATGAAGAGGCTCAAGTGTTCATTTATTTATTTATTTTATTTATTTTATATTTGTTGACTGGGATAGTGTGACTGGATGCACATCCATTTTCAGTGGAGGCCTGGGGAGAAAAGCTCCAAGCTTACAAATAGATAAAGACAAGTAAGTTACAGTATATGCACAAACATATTGTATTAATATACAAGTTACAGTCTCACATTTCAAGCCTATGAAGAATACAGTTTATATTCAGAAATATATACAAATATGTTACAGTTTCTCTTATCAAACCTATAGGTGTAGCTTATATACAGAATATCTGCAAAGATGTTACAGTTTCTCTTGTCAAGCCTTTTAATGTAAGAGGTTAGTTGCTGTGAATAAAAAAATACAGGGATATGGAAGTAGATGAGGCTTTAGTCAGGGTTAGAGCAAGGACATAACCAGTGAGTTTTAAAATACTGGGTTAGATTTTTTTAATTGATTAATGGAGGGGTTCAGAGTAAGGTGAGATGGGAGTGAAATCCAGGTTTTGCCTACTGAATTTGCAAACAAAGATTCTTCAGATAGGTTGTTAGCTTTAACAGATTGAACCAAAAGTTTTGTGGTGGAACAAAGTGGCCTAGCATTTTTGTAGGGATGGATAATGTTTTTAAGGGAGGGTGTTTCTTCTGGATGGGTAAGAACCTTGAATGCTACATTAAGTTGATTATATTGAATGAACCTGGGAAGTTCTAGCCATCCTAAGAGGTTTAGGTTTTGACAATGGTGTGTCCTGTAGGGAGTTCCTGGTGCAAACCTGGCAATTTGATTGTAGCAGCTAGAGAGTTTGCTGAGATCAGTTTTGTTCAAGTTAGTGAGTATTGGTAAGGCATAGAGTAGAGTTGAAAGCAGATGGGTATGGGCAATGGCAGTCCTAGCTAGAGGCATGAGAAAAGGTTTGTTTTTGCATAGGGAGCCAAGTTTTTTATTAATGTTTTTAATAGTTTGGTTTACATGCATATCATATTGGAGGTTGCTGTCTATTTTAACAGCCAGGAGTTTGGTATTCATATCTGGTGAGATTATGGTCCCATTGTTAGATGTTATAGTAAATGAAGGTTGAGAGGATTTGCGAGTAGGGAAGAAGAGCAATAGCTTTGTTTTATTAGGGTTTAATATCAGCTGTTGATTAGAGATCCAGTTTTCACTGTATTAAAGGTTTTCTGGGTTAAACTAAGGATATCTGTAGGGGTAGAGGCTGAGCAAATCAGGGTGGCGTCATCAGCATATTGTATACAGGTTGCATCTGGGATTGCAGTGTGGAGGTCACTGATAAAGAGGGAGAAAAGAAGGGGACCTAATATGGAGCCTTGAGGGACACCAAGGGTAAGGGGGTGAATGGTGGAGAGTTTGTCCTTCCAAAGGACACCTGCTGTCTTCCACTAAGATAAGATTGAAACCATTGTATGTCATGGTTGTTTAGGGTTATTTTATTTAGGGTAAGTAAGAGTAACTGGTGGTTAACCATGTCGAAGGCCTTAGAAAATCGAGAAACAGGGCAGAACATAGTTTGTTGTTGTTATGGTTGGAATTTATGACATTGGAAAAGGAGAGGAGGGCTGAGGTGGTACTGTGCTGTGGTCTAAATCCATGCTGGGAGTTGGCCAGAAGATTATGTTGAATAAGGTAGTGTAAGAGTTGTTTATGGATACACTTTTCCATAATTTTAGCCAGAGGGGAAAGGATAGCTATTAGTCTATAGTTTGCCAGCTATTTTCCAGATAGAGGGTATAGAGGCTTCAGTTCTGGTTCTGTTTATCAAAATAGAGACAGGGTATGCTATAACATCAGTAGCGTTTTGCAAGTAGATTGCAGGGAGGAGGTCAGCTAAAAGTGTGGTTGGTTTGAGTTTTTTAATTAGGGCACTAATGAGTAAAGTCAGAACTTTCTGGAAGCTAAAGGAGAGAATGTCACTGAGTTTATGGGTTTCAGCATTAGGACAGGTGGGCTTAAGTTTGCTAGCAAGGGCCTGGATGGTTTCTGTAAAGAAACTGTTGAAGGTGCTGGCAATGGACTCTGACAATTTTTGGGTTGGGGCTGTGGGGGTTGGAGTTGTGGATTACCCTGGGTGGAGGTGTTTGTTAGTACCTGCCCAGAACTTCTGAGGCATGTTGTGGTATTTCTGCTGTAGATGGCAGAAATAGTTTTTTTGTCTAGTAATATGGATTTTTTTTTTATCATTCCTATTTTGTCGAAATTTGAGTTGATCTTGTAGGGCTTTATAGGAGCACCAGGTGTCCCAGGCATTATTTCTTTGGATGATCTTTAGATTGGTTTCTTTAATGAGCCAGGGGGCAACTTTTGTTTTAATTCTAATAGAGCGTGCCGGTGCATGGTTGTGAAGGATGGCCAGGAATGTGTTATTAAAGTGTGTTACTGCCTCATCTAGTGGGGTTGTTTTAGAATTGACCATTTGCCTAATGTAAGTTCTTCTAAGTATTTATTAAGGTTGAAGTTTTTGTTATTTCTTATTGTTTTATAGGTGGGTAGATGTGAGCATTCAACTTTATGCCTAAGAGTATACGTTAAGGAATGATCATTTAGATCTTCAGGGAGAGTACCTGATTTGTATATGTGGTGGGGGCTATTAATTGGTATCCAGTCTAGGATACTTTCTTTATTAGGCTTGCTGATCCTAGTAGGGGAGGTTATAGTTTGTGTAAAACCATGTAGGTTTGCATGGGTGGTTGGGGTCTCTGCAGTGCAGGTGTTCCAATCTATATTGAGGTCCCCTAGAACAATGATTTCTTGAGGGTATGTATTGGTTAGCCAGTAGAGGATGTCTTCTAGGGTCCCTGAATTATTACCTGGGAGAATATAGACACATGCTATGTTTATACATTTGTTTTTATTTATTTGTAGTTTGGAAATCATAATTTCTGCTTTGTTAAATACAGGTGCTTGAAGGTTGTCTAGAGTAACATTTAGGGTGGTTTTATAGAGAACAGCAACCCCTCCCCCTTTCCTGGTAGCCTGTGTATATTATACCCTTGAGGTAGAATTTCATTATCTGGCATAGTTGGTTTTAACCATTTAAGTAGTTTATTACATAGAAGTACATCAGGATGGATGGCAGGAACATTAAACTTAATGAACTAAGTGACTGACTACTATATACAGGCATGCTATCACTCTGGCTGCACACTCAAAATGGCACTATTGCTTGCATGTGCTAGGTACTTGTATGCACATGCCCATGGACTGAAATGTTTCTTAAAGGTATACCACACACTCTGATCTACATCCTCCCTCTTTACTGAGCTGTCTCATATAGGCAATGTCATTTCAACAGGCATGCAGTTATACAGACAATAATAAACAAACAACAGTCATGTCCAGGTTACCACGTATCTGGAACTAGGGCTGGAAATGTGACCTGATCTTGTAATATAATAGTTAGGACTGGGTTTAGCAACAGTGACAGTCACTGGGGAATGTTCTGCTTCAGGACTCTCAGGGATATTCTCTGGAACAGGGATTGCTGATGGAATGTCCTCAGGAATATGAACATTAGACAAGTCACTCTTGAGAATTAGAGTCTTTATTACAGGCAAGATGCTATAACACTTGCTCAGATAGTGGTAATAAATGCTTCCTATTCTGCCTAAATTACATTCCTTGTGATTCCACAGTGTATAGTCTTGGCTCTTTACACAAATGTTTCACAAATCCAATGCAATCAAAATCTTTTGATGTCTGCATCCTCAATATCTCCCCTTCTTTTAATAAACTGAGCAGTTCGCTGGTCTTATCATAGTAGGATGTCTGGGACAATCACTTGTTCAACAGTTGGACTTTCACTGCTTTCAGCACATGGAACCAATAAATTGCTGCTGATTGGTAATGTGGTTCTGGTTTGTCTTGACATAAGCCTCTGGGCAGGTGAACAAAGATGATTATTATGAGGAATGTTTCTATCATTTAGCAAGTTTCGAAAAACATCGGTATTTTCATGCTTGGATTTCTCTAATAGCTGTTTTGCACATTGAACTGCACGTTCATCAAAGCCAGTTGACTGTGGGTATTCAGGACTACTCATAATATGAACAAAGTCCCACATTTCAGCCAATTGTTTGAACTGCTGACTTGTAAACTGTGTGCCATTGTCAGAAACGACTCTGTGATGACTACCATGGACAGAAAATAATTCTCCTCAACTTAGTAATGGCAGTATTGGACATTAGGTTAGGAAGTAGGTCAATCTCAAACCAATTTGAATAAGAGTCTACTAACACTAAGTAATACTTGACATTTCTCTGTGGCTACTGTTGACCAATGTATTTCAAGAATCTGGCTGAAATGAAGTGGTTCTTTTTGTGGATGCAGCTTTGTACTATTACAAACAGAACAAGATGAAAGTACTTTCTCAATATCTTTTGTAATAGAAGGCCAAAATACTAGTTCTTCCACTCTTCTTTTGGTAGAATCAGTTCCTGGGTGGCCAGGATGCAAGATCTGAATGTACTCTTGTTGTAAGGATTTTGGAGCAATCACTTTTGGACCTTTCATGATGATACCATTATCTGACAAAATCTCATCTATGTATGGAAAATACTGTTGCACTTCTACTGGTAAACATGATTGTTTTGACAGCCATCCTCGACTGATAGAGGTTGAGTTTCTGGAGAATTGGATCTGAAGCTGTGTGAGTTATAAGCACAACAAGATGTGTGGAACAAAAATTTCTCAATTCCATAACTTCAAAATCAGATTGCTCATTGCCAAGCTGTTCAGTGTTTTTTTTCTCGGTGATCGGGATAAGGTATCAGCAAGATATGGAAGTTTGTATGTTGTGTAAACAAGACTGAAATTATACTTTTGCAATTTAAGCATCATATGTTGCAATCTGGCAGGAACAGTGTGCATTGGCTTTCTCAAAATAGTAACTAGAGGTGGGTGGTCAGCTTCGATCTGTATAGGTCGACCATAAATATAATCATGAAACTTCAAACATGCAAACACAATTGTCAATAGTTCTTTTTCAGTTGGGGCATACTGTATCTCAGTTTAGGTAAGAGTTCTCAATGCATAGGCTACTGGTCTACCTTCTTGAAGAATGACTGCGCCAAGACCAAACTTAGAAGCATGAATTTATACTTCTGAGGATTCTGCTTAAGATTCACTTCATGAGCTCTTTCTAGAACTTTCTTGAGGTCTCTATCATGTTTGACTTCACCATTGCCTCCTACAAGAATATCATCTGCTAATATAGAACATGGATAGCCAAAAAAAAATTTCTTCCATCACACATTTAAAGACTTCACTGGCAGAATTTATTCCAAATGGAATTCTCAGAAATCTGTACCTTCTGAATGGTGTAATGAATGTGGTTAGCATTGAAGATTTTCGATCAAGAAAAATTTGCCAAAATTAACTCTTTGCATCTAAGACAGAAAAAACAGTGGCATTTGGTATGAGGGTAGCAACCTCCTCAAGCATCTGCATAGGATGAGGAGGCCTTTTTAATGCTTTATTCAAGTCTCTTGAATCAATACATATTCTGATGTCATCTGTGCTTTTCTTGTGAACTACTATTACCATGGAAGATACCCATTAAAGTTGGTTCTTCTTCTGGACAAATTACTCATAGTTGCACCATTTTGTCTAACTCAGCTTTGACTCTGTTCTGCATAATTACCAGAACTTTCTGTGCTGGTCTAAAAACTGGGCTTACCTCTGGGTCTAACTTCATAAAGTGCACAACTGGTAGTTTGCCTAGTTTGTCTTTGAAAAATCAACATAATCAGAAAAGATAGTTTGGGCGAAATTTCAACTATTCCCATTCACACTTACATGGTGGACTTCTCTGTTAAATGAAAGCAGTCCATATGTCTCTTGACAATGTAAAATTCAAGTCATAGCTGTTCCCAGCAGAGAAACATGAAAGTACTACTGAGCTTTCTGTCTGAATTTCTTCACAACTGTAAGCAACAAGCTTTGCACACTTTGTGAAATTAAATTGTTATGCAGCTTTTACTCTAGCAAACATTTCTGCTGACATAACATTGCACTTTGAACCAGTATCTAATTTGAGCTCTATGGGACTCCCATTAATCCAAACAGTACAAAAGTCTTCCTTCTTTGCCTACAAATCTACTGCATTGACTGTTTTCACCAAGCAGGGACACACCATCAACATAAAAGTAGGGTTGCAGCTTTCTAATTGATCGACGTGTCTCTTTGTCTGCTCTATTTTATTAAAATAATTTGCCTTATTTGATTTACAAAACCTTTTGAAATGATTCCACTTATTGGAAGAATGGCACTGCTGACCAAAAGCTAAACACTTTTCTTGTTTGGGTTCATGATTTCGACCACGATTATGACAGCTGACTATGAGGCTAGCTTCAGGTTTTGCTGAGTCAGCCCTGTGCTTTGCACGTTAGGCCTTACTTGAAGCAGCTCTGTGTTTTGCTGAAGTTGCCACACCCTTAGGCTTGTATCTCTTAACCTCATACTGCATACTATCTACATGAGCTTTGGATGTACTGGAAAGCTTGCTCTCTCATTTGTAAGCATACCTGGGTGACTTTCTGTAAGCTAGTATATCTGACAAATCTCAATGGCCTTGATTAATGTTAAATCACTGTCTCAAAGCTAAATTTTTCTCACTGTGTCATTAATACCACACACAAGCTTGTCTTTTACCAACTCATATATCCAATCACCAAGCTGCACACTTTAGCCTTATTTCGTAAGTCAGTTATATATGCTGCAAAAGTTTATCCAGGCTTTTGATCTGTTGTGTAAAACAAGTGCATTCCCATTGTAACATTTGTTTGGGGGTTACACATTTCTCTAAATTTAATTTTAAGCATTCGGGGTCTTCCCACGTTTCAAACTGTACCACAATATGACGGTTCTCCCCCTCTCCTGTAAACACAACAGGTGCATACACAAATGCATGTTCTCTTTCAATGGCTTCTGAACCAGCTAAATTAAGCAGAATAAATGCCTAGTACATGCGTCTTTGTCAGAGAAAGCAGCCTGTATGAAAACATCATTTTCTTGCTCAAACACTCTCCAGTTATCTGCAGTATTGTTCCAAACACAAGTGGTATGGGTCTATGAAATTCTTTTGCCATGCCAACAGATTATAATAAAACACAATGCAGTTTTGATCCTTGTAATTATGTACAAACATGCACACACACCAGGTACTTGTAGTAATATTCAAATGCACAATAAATGCTTTGCAAGACTGTACTTTGTGAATTATTCTTTGAAATGGCTGTACATTGCAAAGTAACTGCACCGTAATACTGCACACACACTTGACAACACTTTGCACACTTTGGATACTTGAAATAGCTTTAGTTAATATGAAAAAGTAGCACATATCGAAAAAATGCAGTAGTTTTTCCTTTTTTGTAGATTTTATTCAATTCAGATATTATTTCAACCATTTATGTAACCATTTCAAATATTTTTATCAATATGTCATAGTTTCAGCCATTTTGTTTAATTAGACATTTGTTTTGAGCATTCTCCATGCTTCATTTTATATTAGTCGTGAGAAAAAAATCATTTAAGCAAGTTTTCGTACCTGGAATTCATTTCTGACTTGTTTGCAAGTTGTTTGAGCTTTGGAGGATCCACTCTTGTACATTCTTCCACTTCTAACCAGTTTCCTCAGGGCTCTGACCCTGTATCAAATTCTGACACCACGTCACTCTTCTTGTATATCTCAATAAGACGAACAGGCTCATGTGTTTGTTTAAGTAGTTTATTACATACAAACACATCAAGACAGATAGCAGGAATATTAAATTTAAACAAACTAACTAACGGACTGACTACTACATACATATGTATCACTCTGGCTTCTCACTCAAAATGGCACTCTTGCTTCCATATGCTTAGTACTTATATGCACATGCCCACTGACTGAAATGCTTCTTAAAAGTATATCACACACTCTGATCTACAGTATCCTTCAGTAAATGAATGCTAGGGCAATAGCTGTTATTTTAGAGACGTTCTTAGTTTACAAAGGGAATAAGCATCTCACTTTACAACAACAATAAATATACCTCAAGACTGGTCAAACAGGACAATGCACTTGAGTTACTCCATGTTCAAATCACCACAGGCAAAATCAAATACTACTTCCTTGCAAGCTATAGGCCCCCCTCTATGACTCAGGAAACCCATACCATGTATTTAAATTTATTGGAAACACTCACCATCCAACCCAATACCATATTCATGGGTGACTTTAATTAACTCACTATTAAATGGGAATCCCACACTTCACCATTGTCAATAAATCAACCAGGGGTGCAACCATACTGGATCTGGTCCTCACTAATAGGGCAAGTACTGTACACCCCCTATTGTAATGTCTTGCCTGGTAAGGTCAGTCCACAAAATGGTCTCATTTAAAATAAAAATAAAACCTGGACCCCAGCTAAACCTGGAATATTTAGGAACTACTCTAAGGCTAACTTCCTGCTGCTAAGTGATAACCTGGCAAAATTTCAAGCCACCATAAACCCTGAGCATACTACTGCCTATGCATAACTGCTCACAGAAACCCTCTACAAGCATGTTAATAACTGCACAGAGGCAGCTGTATCCACCAGGAAGAAGTATGGAACTAACTCAAAAAACATGCCACCCTGGTGGAATCACAGAATCATTATGCTGTATAACAGAAGGAAGAAACTCATAGCAAGCACAACCACAAGGCATTCTTTAGCTATGTCTGCAACCTCAAAGGGAATACACAATTGTATGCAGAGATCATTGTAACTGGAGGCAGCTATACTGAACCATGTAAGTGTAATGTGGAAGGAAGACACTCAGACAGTTCTCCCTCTCTCCTGCAAACACAACAGGTGGATACACAAATGAACACTCTCTTTCAATGGCTTCTGAGCCAGTAGTAGGAGCAATGGGTTTTATAAGTATATATATATATATATATATATATATATATATATATATATATTATATCTTATATACTAGGGATACTTCATATAGCATGCCAAAATTCACTTAATTAAATGAACGGGGGGAATCACTAAACACCAAAAATTACTTTCACATCTCCTACCTTAATGGCACTAAAGAGGTATGAGGATTGTCGGGGGGAGACACTAGACACAAGGGAAATTCTTAAATCTCATGCCTTGATGGTACTTGTGGATTGGTGAAACACTAGACACTAAGGGTTACTTTGACAGATTGTGCCTTAATAGCACTTAGGGTAGAGAGGAACACTAGTTACCAGGGAGAACACTTTAATAACATGCCTTTAACTAAAGATAATGTGGATCAGGAAGACCACTAAGCACCAGGGTTACTTTATAAATAGCATATCTTAATTGAACTAAAAAGAACTCTGCTTCACATGGATGGGGATCCCATTCCAGAGAAGGGATAGTATCTGGGATACATACCTGTCTCTCCAGCATGCCCTACTTATATCACAGGCAAGGTTTAAGTCTTTAGAATTGGTAATTATGATGCTGTTTGTTTTGTGGATATGCAGGAGGTCCATCAGAGTGGGGGTCTGACCATGCCCTGTATGCTAGGTATAGATCTCTCCTCAAAAGCCTGCAGGAGGTATTACACAGGGATAGGTCCCTGAGGTGGTGTTCATAGGACTTTTTATTTACTCCCTGTATTCCTTTAGTGAGGAACTTCTGTGGGTGTTCAAATTGTTGGATATGCTTGGTTAGGTATATACCAAATGGGGCATTGTACTCAATGATAGGTCTGATGAATGCCAAATACAGTGGGACAATGACTTCCTTGGACCTAGATGCCATACCATTGTTTATAATTTGCACAATATAAAATGCTTTCCTTACTAATGTAGACATATGATGGTCAAAAGCTAGATTACTGTCTATGTGTGTCCCTAAGTCCCTGACTACTGGGTCAACTCTAAGGGGTGTGTTGTCAATATGATACTTACCAGGACTTAAAACAATGCAAACTGCACTATGCGGACTTCAGACCCATGTCTGAAGTCCGCATGGTGCAGTTTGGATTGTTTTAAGTGATTGTTTTATGCACCAGCACACCACATTTATTTTTACTTACCAGGACTTACCAAAGGATAATATTATGCATTTCATGGCATTTAGTTTTAGTCCATGGCTCTGACACCAGTTATTTGTCTGTGTCAGCACTTTCTGGAGAACATTTGTGTCAGTATGGGATTCAATGACAGCTCCTAATCTGTAATCATCTGCAAATTTAGTCAGCCAGAGACCACTGACATTGGCCTTGACTTTAGAGAGGTAAATGTCAAAAAGGAGCTGTTGAAGGAGCAATCCATGAGGGACTCCACTTGTGATCAGCCTCTTTGTAGAGGTGGACTCCCCAATTGTAACTTCCCTGGGTCCTGTCTGTGAGATGGCTATCCACCAGATGACATACAGTTTTGTTTTTTGTTATATGTATACACTTCTCATAATGTTAGTGCATTGGGTTCATCATTCGTGGTATGCTGATGAAGATCGAGTGCCAAATGACTGTTAATTGGCCTCTGAAACTAAAGGATAGATGTAATTGGTTGCTGCTTCACCTGCCAAGCAGGGATGGCATTTTACTTGTATTTTTGTACTTTTGTATTTTTATGCCTTTGGCTTCATATAGTCTCCTTATACGTCTTTCCCTACAGCTTACGAAGAGCACATGTAAGCGCTAGCCTGTTTTCTGTGTTAAAAGTGTTTTTATTCCTGTATTTGCTTTAACTTTAAAAAAAATCCTATCCTTCTACTCGTTTCCCACCTTTCTAGAACCAGAAAAAAGGAGGTCATTGTCCCACTGTACTCATCCCTCATTAGACCCATTATAGAATACAATGACCTGTTTGGTATGTACCTCTCAAGACATCTGCAACAACTGGAAAGGCTGCAGAAATACATCACTAAAAGAATCACAGGTCTAAAGCAGATGCCCTATGCTGACTGCCTTAAAAAACTCCAGCTATATCTGTTGCATATCATCTACTCAGAGGAGATCTCTGCTTAACATACAAGGCCATGTCAAACCCAGAGTTGTTGGACATGCTACACTTAAAAAAATCCCAATCCCTCAGAGCCACATGTTCCAAGGATCTAAACCTTGTCATCACAATAAACAAAACATGCTGGAGGGATAGGTTCCTGACCTGTACACTCCCCAGACTATGGAATAGACTGCCCATACATGTCAAGCAGAGTGCCTCTTTGGCCCTCTTCAAAAGAAACCTTGACAATTGGATGGGAGAAAGGAAATTCACCCTGGGGATCACATCAGTTGCCCTACTAGACAGGGGTCCAGGGAAGTAAATAGTGTGGGAAGAAATAACCAGTGAATTGTTATGGCTAGGCTTGTATAGGCCCTAGGGCCAATAGCCTAGTACCAACCTAGGAACCTATAAACCTATTAACATAAAAAGAGACAGAGAGGAGCTTTCAGATCATGTAGCCAAGGCAGGTATGACCCTAGCCCTGAGTAGCGTCCTGCCATTGCCCAGAATGATACCACAGTTCAAGGAAAAATGATTGACTTAAACAATTGGCTAAGCTTCTGGTGTCATTCAAAGGGGTTCCAGTATCTGTCTGCCTGAGATGACATGATCAACAGACCAGGATGCTTTGTCAGAGATGGCATGCATCTGTCATCCCTGGGATTCCAGATACTGGCTAAGGATCTTGCCACTAGTATTGTGCCTTTTTTAGGCAAGGTTCAAATGACAAACCCACCACTGTAGCAGGTACAAGCAAGCAAAAATTGAGGGTAATGCTACTCAATGCTAGAAGTCTAAACCTCAAAATGCACTCACTCACTCAAAGCACTCCTTAAAATGGAGAACATCAACATCTGTACAGTAACAGAGACCTGGTTCAAGGCTCCAGACAGCACTCCTGCATTACCAGGCTATAATTCATAGGTTCATAGGTTCATAGGTTTATTCTAGGCTATCTGCCCTAAGGCATTTATAAGCCTAGCCCAAAGTTTTGTGGCTTACGCCACCCCTTATGTTAAAAAATACTGTGCCCATTAGTTTGTTGTGCCTCTGTCCAGCAGTGACACAGAGATGATTCCCGGGATAAACCTATGATCTCCCATCCACCGGTCAAGATTTCTCTTGAACAGAGCCAGCGAGGTGCTCTGCCTCACATGGACTGGGATTTTATTCCACAGCATAGGGAGTCTCTGGGTGACAAATCTATCCCTCCAGCATGTCCTATTTATATCCATGCTAAGGTTTAAGTCGCTTGCTCTAGTGGATCTGGTAGATTTGGATTTTTTAAGGTGGAGCATGTCCATTAATTCCGGGTTGGACATGGCCTTGTATGTCAGGCACAGGTCACCTCTGAGCAGATGGTATGTGACTGAATAGAGCTGGAGTTTCTTCAGTCTGGCAGCATATGACAAATTTTGGAGTCCCTTTATCCTTTTGGCGAGGAACTTTTGGGGTCTCTCCAATTGCTGCAGGTGTCGGGTGAGATACATCCTGGATGGGGCATTGTACTTGATCATTGGTCTGATAAGTGAAGAGTACAGGGGAACAATGACCTCACTTGATCTGGATGTGAATCCCTTCATGATCAGGTGGGCAATGTAGAAGGTCTTTCTAACCACTTTAGCAATGTGAGTGTCAAAAGAAAGGTCACTGTCAACCTGGGTCCCCAGGTCCCTGATAACCTCTTCTGTGCTTAGTGGATTGCCACCTACATGGTAGCTTGGGGTTACCTTGTTTTTCCCGAAGGGTATGACTATACATTTTTTGGCATTTAACTTCAGGCCATGGCTCTGGCACCAGCTATCAGTTTCCGTGAGACCCCTCTGAAGGATATCTGTGTCCGATGTACTTTCTACTATGGCACCCAGTTTGCAGTCATCTGCAAACTTTGTCAGCCATAGTCCTCCTATGTTTGCCTGTACTTCTGAGAAGTAGATGCCGAACAACAGGGGGCCAAGGATTGAGCCCTGTGGGACACCACTTGTGACCGGCTTGGAGTCTGACATGGTGCCAGCAACTCTAACCCTGTGGGTTCTGTCCTTTAGCCAGTTTGTGACCCATCTTGTGACATATGGGTTTACATTTAAGCTGGTAAGTTTCTCTCTAATACCCGAGTGGGGTATTGTGTCGAAAGCTTTTGCAAGGTCAAGGTAGGCTGTATGGACTGCCTTTCCCTCATCAATGGCCTTGGTGACTGTTTCGAAGAAGTTGACCAAGTTCAAAAGGCATGATCTGCCCTTGACAAAGCCAAACTGGGCTGGGTCCAATGTCTGCAAGTCCCCTATGTCTTTGTTTATGAGTTCCATTATGATCCTCTCCATAGCTTTGCAGACCAGGCTTGTTAAGCTTATGGGGCAGTAATTACCAGGGTCCGTAGAGGCACCGTCTTTGTGGAGTGGGACCACAGTTGCCGTACGCCACTCCTTGGGCACGTATCCTGTGGTAAGGCTAAGATTAAACAGCTGCCTTATGTGCGGGTTTAGTTCCTCATTGAGTTCGTGTAGCACACAGCCGGGACACCATCCGGTCCCATTGATGCTGTGTTTTTAGCTTTAGAGAGAGCAGCTTTCACCTGCGCATTTGAGATGTCTGGGAGGCTACACTCCGCTGGGATAGTTATCTCTCCTTTTGGGGGGGTTAAGTTTGCACTGAACCTCTCTGCCAGTATGTTGGCACTGTCTGTGGGTCCCGTGATTTTGTATCATTTTGGACTAATTCTGAGCATATCTGGGAGTTTCCACCCAGGTTTCTAACATAGCTGAAGAAGACCTTATGATTGTCTTTTGAATCTATGGCAATTTTTCTCTCAAAGTTGGCCTTGGATGATTTTATGAGTGCTCGTATTTTTTTACTAATAATGATCAAGGGTGTCTTCTCTTTTATGGATTTTGCTCTATCATGTAACAGCTTTCTCCTCTTATTGTAAAGTTTGTTTATGGCTGGGGTCCACCAGACTGGACGTTTGCCCTTGGTGGAAAGAGTCTTGGTTTTATTAGGGATTGCCTGATCCATGCAGTCCTGGAGGTGTTCATAGAAGGCATTTGTAAGGGCTTCTGCAGCTTGGGTTGTGGTTTCCACTGGCTAGGGGGCCAGTGGAAACCACAACCTTTTGGCCACCTAACCTGGACCAAAACAATAAAGGAGGAGGAGTGTCCATATTCAGTAAGGATATCCACACCTCCAGGCTAGTTGCTCAACATAATGCATCTGAAATCATCCAAGTGCAACTAACACTTGGCAAGACTGCAATCCAGCTTGTAGCTTGCTACAGATCCATGCCATACCCCAGGATTCCCACTCCACATTCCTCAGTATACTGGATAATATTAAAATACAGCCCAATAGCCTAATAATGGGGGATTTCAACTACCCCACCATCAACTGGGAAAACTACTCATGTACTAACTCATTAGCTCAACACTTTCTGGAATTCATGAACTCCTATGCCCTGGATTGGCTTGTCCATACCCCCACCAGGGGCAGCAATATCCTGGACCTGGTCATTACCAACATGGGTAACCAATGTTCCATGCCAGAAGTCAACTCCTTACTGGTCAGATCTGACCATAAGCTAATCACCCTAGACATCAATATTCCGCCTCCACCACCCCATTAAGGAAACCACCATACAAAACTTCTTCAAAGCCAACTTCACACTTCTTAAGACAGACGTGGCAAACTTCACTACACCCATGCAGATGGATAATAGATGTACAACTTCTGAATCCTATACAAATGCACTGTATAAACACATACATGAGTGCATGGATCGTGCCATCCCCAACAGAACCAAGATGATATCCTCCAAAAAAAGGAAGCCAATCTGGTGGTCCAGTGCCATAAACAAACTCTACAACAGAAGGAAGAAGCTGTTGTAAAAAAGAGTCAAATCTTCTGATTGCAGGAACTCCCTAGCCAGCCTCAGTAAGAAGCTGAGATCCCTCATAAATCCTTCAAAGTTAGCTACGAAAACAAAATTGCCACTGATTCTAATGACAGCCACAAATCATTCTACAGCTATGTCAAGAATCTCAGTGGCAATACTCAGATCTATTCCGAGCTACAGAACAACGGCACTAGACATGCAGAACCAACTGATATTGCCAACATCCTGGCATATAGGTTCAGTGAAAACTTTACCCCCCCCATCGGCCGCAAAGGGCCCATCCCTATACCGGAAGAATGCATAGCCCCTGTAATCACGGATGCACAAGTTAAGACCATACTCTCCAAAGCCAAAGACACAGCATCCATGGGACCAGACATCTCAGGCTGCATTCTGCATGAACTACAGAATGGACTGGCACCCCACCCAAGTACCATGTTCAATCATAGCGTCACTTCAAGCTTTGTGCCTACTGAATGGTGCACAGTGATGGTTATCCCACTCTACAAAGTGGGCATCACCATGGACCCCTGGAACTACCACCTCATTAGCCTGATGAGCCTGGTCTGAAAGGCCATGGAACGTATCATCATGGAGCTTATAAACAAAGACTTAGGTAACCTTCAAACACTGGACCCCACTCAATTTGGGTTTGTAAACAGTAGAGCATGTATCCTAAACCTGATTGACTTTTTGAAGCAGCCTATCTTGCCCTCGCCAAAGTTTTTGACACCATCCTCCACTCTGTAATTATAGATAAACTCACTATACTAGGCATAAATCCTTATGTCACAAGATGGGTGGCTAATTGGTTCACTGACAGAACCCACAAAGTGAAAGTAGCTGACTCCAAATCCAACATCAAACCAGTGACAAGTGGAGTACCACAGGGTTCAGTCCTGGGTCCTCTCCTGTTTGGCATCTATTTCTCAGAAGTCCAGGCTAATACAGCAGGTCTTTGGCTAGCAAAGTTCGCAGATGAGTGCAAACTGGGAGCTATAATAGAATCACCTAATGATGTGGACATTCTACAAAGGGCCCTCATTGAGACTGATACTTTGTGTCAAAGTCATGGCCTCAAGCTCAATGCCAAAAAGTGTATTGTCATCCCCTTTGGGAAAAGCACTTTACCCATGAACTACCACATAGGCAGTAGCCTACTTAACACCGAAAGTGTGATACACAGGTGGACACTAGTCTCTCCTTTGACAATCACATCACCACAGTAGTCAGGAAATCCTTCTATGTGGCACACCTCATCACTAAAGGGTTCTCCTCCAGAAAAAAAGAGGTCATTGTTCCTCTCTACCCATCCCTCATCAGACCCATCATAGAGTACAATGCCTCATTTGGCATGTACCTTGCAAGACATCTGCAGCAACTAGAAAGACCACAGAAATACCTCACTAAGATGATTACCAGCCTCAAACAGATGCCATATGCAGACCACCTCAAAAAATCTCCAGCTCTACTCTGTCGCTTATCACCTACTCAGAGGTGACCTCTGCCTAACATACAAAGCCATGTAAAAAACAGTTCTGTTGGACTTGCTACACTTAAAGAAACCCCAATCTCTAATGCCACACGCTCCAAGGACCTGAACCTTGCCACCACAATAAATAGAACACGCTGGAGGGATAGATTCCTGTCCCAGAGACATCCCATTCTCTGGAACAGAATACCCATTCACGTTAAGCAAAGTTCCTCATTAGCCCTCTTTAACTGGAATCTAGACAATTGAATGAGAAATAGGAAATTCACCCTGGGGATCACCTCTGTGGCTCTGCTCAACAGGGGCACAGGAAAATAACTTTCTTGGGTGGCGAAAGCCAGGGACCTTTTTGGCTAGGCTTATATAGACCCTAGGGCCAAAAGCCTAGTACCTACCTATGAACCTATTACATAGAGGGTACATTGACTCTATGGTTAATGAACTAAGTCAAGAAATTATTGAACAAAGAGCTAGTGGGTATTTTAGACCCATTTTGGGTGATAAGCATAATCAGATGGTCACTACTGATATGACTGAGGCATTTTCTTCTGTTTCATTAATGCATAGTAATAATGTTAATATTCCTATTATATATGGTAATGATGAAACAATGAGTAATAAAAACAAATTTTGTCATGCTTTCCTTAATGCATTTAGCAATGATAGCTATATGATTAGGAACATTCTTTATAAGAATTGAGAACTTTTGTGGAGAGAAAATACCCTAAGGGACCGTTTGGGTGCTTCCCCCATTTTTATCTATAAAAAGGACAAAATTTAAAGTCAGCCTTTGAACACATTGTGCCTACTATGTAAAACAGGTTGTATGCTTAAATGTGGTTCATGTGTATTTTGTCACTATATTCTTGAAACTAGTCAAATATGTATTAATAAATATAAAGTGAGCATAAAGGGTAGACTTAATTGTAACACTAGTAAGATAGTGTATTGTGCTATTTCTTCCCATTGTTCAGGTTTCTATGTAGGGAAATCTGAACGCAAATTAAAAAAAACAGAATGAGTGAGCACCTTAGTGACAATCATCTAGGGAAAAAAACAAATGCTTTAGCAAAACATATTATTGCTAGTTCTGGGCATGTTTTCAAAGTTGTTGTTTTACAAGCATTAATTATGTCAGAACATGGAGGTGCCTGGCCCCTTTTACTTAAGAAAGCAGAATTGTTTTGGCAGCTTCATTTAAATGCACAATTTTGGCCAGGGTTAAATTATGCAGACAATACAAAATATCTGCTTAAATTAAGAGCTTTAAATAGATAAAATGTACCTTTTTATGCTTTAGCTGAATTTTAGCTTTTGAATGTTATTATTGTGTATAACATTATAACATTCCTTTTATGAATGAAAAGAAAAAGGTGTGTGTGCAGTGGTGGCTGGTGACTTCAAATCAAAGGGGTCTACAGGAGATAGCTGAATGTGTGGGGCCAATTGGAAGAACACAAATATGAGGCCAACTAGAAAGGGGTGGAGCTATGCTCAAAACCACAAAAACTGGGACTATATTTACATATGCTGCCCTGGGTGCCAAACCGTCATCATGTGAGCCCAATCAAGACAAAATGAAGTGGAGAAGAAAAAAAATATTTCAATGCATTGGCCACATGACAGCTTACTTAATATTTAGATGGAAACAAAAAGGTTGTGAGCCATGAAAAAATAAATTACTTTTTAAATACATTACTGGAATGCCAGTCAAAATCAAGTATAAAAAAACAAGCAACACTCAACTCAAACCACTTCTCCTTGCACTGCAATTCTAATTATAATTTATATTCAGCTTTATAAAAGTACCAACTAACATGCTGAAAGTAGCAGTCTCTGTGATACCCCCACTTGTAAAAATGTTTCTTATCCAAAAAAGGCCTGCAGCCTGACAACAACTATCTACTTGTTTCATGGGGAAAACATGATGAAAGTAAAAAATTAACAGCAAACAAAAAACAAGCTTAAGATAAATTGCTTAAATGATTACTGCATGTTATGGACCACACATGATAGATTGGCATTCTGTTTAGTTTACGGGTAAAGCCTGAAAAGATGACTGTAAGTCTCGAAGAAATGTAATGAGCTTCTGAAAATACTGTAATCCGGTCCTTTATTACAAATACTGTCATATGCATTTCAATATCTAAAGCTTATACATAATCTAGTTATGTAAATATTTTCTGCATGGCAACAAAAAAAAGGCTTTCAATGTTGGTAATTCTTTAATAGTATACTTATTAAAGCTTACTTGCCTCTTAAAATCTCAGACAAGCTTACCTGATGGTCATTAAAGCATTGTTACTTAAACACAGAGCAAAAGGCACTTCAACAACATGCATTTCCTGAATAATAAGAAGCATAAATCAACAGTATAAAAATATGACAGAAAAACAGAACATTCTGCAAAATCAAGGACACGTGAAAAGCCAGTGTAGTACTTGTGTCTACCTTGGATGGGGGGATACTCTGCACACTTAAATACATAACTGCTCCTTGCATTGCTTGGACACATCCAGAGTCACTACATGGGGGAGTGGGGTGCAACAAGTATGTCACAATTTGAAAAGTCTCTGGCTGACGGAGATGGCCCTGACACATTTGTCATACCTCTCAACCTCAGAGAAAAGAAATCTGGACAAAGCCATAAACAGAAGTGGGACAAAGGCCCAAAAGTAAGGACAATTTTAAAATATTGCTCTAATAATCTTAGAAAGATAATAGAATAGCAGGTCTTGCATTAGTATGAATTTTCTAAAGGGTATGAAATCTGAAACTCAAATGCTTGTCATTTTCTAACGTCAGTCTTTAATGATTTGCCATTAATTTGTCAGAAAACCACAATTTTATGAAAAACGGACCAAAAATATGATGCAAAAATATAAAATAGCCACACAATACAGCTGGGAACCTGTCAAAGACTTTTTTAAATATTAGTACTGTTAAGTTGAGTAGCTGACAAAATAAGAGAATCTACATGCATTTCTGAAATAAAAGTAATCTATAACTCTGATCATTACAATTATTTATTAATTGTAAACCCTCCACGTTTTCTTCCAAAATTGCCACTGTCTGGTGGGATTATTAGGGGGAAAGCAACATTTTGAGCGGTTTGGATATACCTAATTCTATAGAGTGATTTATTTGCATATACCTGTCAACCTCTTAATGCACGAAATCTGGCCAAAGCCAAATATATTGAGGGAACAAACAAACAGTACTAAAAATTGCTCTTGTATAAACTTATATCAAAAACCAAACAGCTAACACCAACGTCAGACAATAATAAATTTAATAACAGCAAAGCTTTCAGGTATAAAATACCCTTCCTCAGTGCTTAATAAACTTTACCATAAAACAGAAAACTTATATATATACAATTAATTAAAACTCACAGCCAATAAAACAATTAATCACAGTAATAAATCCATAAAGAAACATATCTCTCTCTCTCTCTCTCTCTCTCTATATATATATATATATATATATATATATATATAAAATGCATTGTATTACTAATATCCTTAAAATAGTATATACTATTATAGAATAAAATAATATTACTAACAATTTATATTAAAGAACTCTGTTTTAACTTTAAAGCAGGTTTAATAGAGACCATTTGATTTAACCCTGGTAAATGCTCAGCTTGTAGACATAGAATCCATTGTAATTCCATATTTTACAATTTTATGTTTAGATCACCCCTTCTGAGGGATCTTGTCATAATATCTATAACCCTAAATTTAAAACTATGACCTGTATTTTCAAAAACATGTTTAGCTAGGAAATTGGTTAATATTTGCCTTCTTATCTCAGAATTATGTTCAATGATTCTATCTTTTAAGCATCTGATGGACTTTCCTACATAAAAACATATACATTTTATGCAGGTAGCCAAATATATGATGTTATTCGTATTACATGTAGCTGAACAATAAAACGTAAAAGACTTATTATTGTTCCTAGAGGACTTCAGGTAGTTAAGATGCCATCTTACAGCAACACCTGCCCCTTGTTGTTAAAAAAATGGCAAGAACTAAACATCCAAACTAGTTTGAAATATATAGAACTGATGAATGAACATTTTGTTTCCATTGAGTCTGATCTACAGGAAGATATCTTAAAAATTGAAGCTGAACTTTCCAGTAAACCTTGCTTAACAACTATGTCACCGAGTATAATAAAATGCTGGATAAACTCTTGCTGTATGATAAGAGGCTGGAAGGGCTTAAACTAAAGAAATTAAATCATGACATTAGCAACTTTAATAATGGCCATATTTTTTTCATGGTCAAGAGATGATAAGAATGTGAACAATAATACTATTAATATGCCTAAACATTCTACAACTTTGGTGGACACTAATTTGGTTGGAGCATTAGATGATTTTAGAGCTCCATTGGTTCTTTCTGGTGCCAATCAGGGCAATTCTACCAATGATAATGTAATTGGCGTATCATCTGGGGGGGCAGAACCACAGAAGTTATAACTTCCAGCTAATGCAACACGCACGCTTCCTTTCAGAACCCTGATGTAATGATAGTGGCATCGCAAATCCAACAAACAACAGCGAATGAAAGAAATTAGGAAACAAATCCGGTAGCGTTTTTTCTGAAGCCCAAGCAAGTCATTCGTTTGAAGTTACCAGAGGAGATAAATACCAACAAATGGGAGGCCTCACAAGGACGGTCGCAAGGAAGGAGCAGGAACAGGATCTGGAGTGGACCAAGAACAAGGAGCAAAAAATAAACAGGGACTTAAGTATAAATGATTTGTGTGTTATTAATTTGTCCAGTACTATGATTAATTTGTATCATATTTCTTTACTAGAATACAGCCTGAAGTTTGTTCCCTCTAGCGTAGAAGGGTTAGCAGATGCCCTTATTGATTTAAAATTGTTCGTACGTAATTTGGATTTAAAATTGTTGTACGGTTCCTCCCAGAATAGTGTGCCTGCATGTTATAAGCACAGTAGCACTTTCATTTCAACTAGTCACCCCATTGAAAAAGCATTTTACAGTTCATTTGAGGCGCAGATTAGGAAGTACTATCAAAATGATAAATTTCAATGTAATTATAACCTAACAATGGAAGAAAATCAGGCTTTATGTGAATTATTTATTTATTTATTTGCAGTTGGTTTACCAGGATAGTCCATTGGGCCATTTGAACCCGTTTTCAATGGAGTCCTGGGGAGAAAAGCTCCAATAACAATCTTGGTTGCAATAGTTTAAAGATGATATTTATACAAAGGTTTTAGTTTTGAGCAAAACATTTACAATTGATACAGCAAACATTACAAATAATGCAGACTAGTGATGAGGTTGAAAGTGAAACAGACTGGCAATGGAACATTGCATTGTGGCAGCTGAGAGGCATTTCTTATTAGGAATATACAGATAACAGTTACAGTTTGATGCATTATTTACAAATAGCATATAAGTAACAGGAATATAAATATATGGAGAGTTGACAGAAGGAGAAAGTTTTTGATGAGAATAGAGATTGAGAGAGAGAGAGAGAGAAGGAATCTAAGGCATGGAATGAATGGAAGAAGGAGTTTGCCATTATTAGTTATGTGGGGAGAGAGCAGGAGCATTCCCATTGGGATATTAGATGTGAGTGAAGAGATTTTTTGAAAGAGTAATGGTTAGAAGTGATACGAATGGAAGGTGGTAGGGAGTTCCAGAGGCGTGCTAGACCATAAGATAGATGATTTTTGCCTGGTGGACGGGATGGTTTGTACACTTCTATTAGATTATGATTATTGGACCTTAATACTCGATCAGGTAGGTGCATCTTAAAGGTAGAAGAGAGGGAGGAACAGAGGGAGGGGTTGAAAATGAGCTTGTGTGCAAGAGTTAGTTGAGTATAGATGAGATGATTTGGAAGTTCTAGCCATTTTAGTTTTTGGAGAGAGGAAAAGTGATGGGAGGAGGACTTATGGCTGGTAGCAAATTTGGCAATTTTTTTGTAGCAGGAGGAAAGTTGTGTTTTTAGAGAGGATTGTAGGTTAGTGAGAAGAGGCGCTCCATAGAGAAGAGAGGGGATAAAAAAGGAAGTAGAGAGAGTTACTTTAGTGGCAGGTGTAAGGTAATGATTTTGTCGGTAGAGCATGCCTAGTTTTTGATGGTTTTTTTTGATATTTAGTTGTAAATGGGAGTGGAATTTAAGCTGGTTATCAATTTGGACCCCAAGTAATTTGGTCTCTGATACCAGTTCCAGAGGTATATTGTTTTGGCTAGTAATAGTGAAAGAGTTTAAGTTGAATGAGGTAGTTTTAGAGGGAGTAAATTCCATTAGTTTGGTTTTAGAGGCATTTAATGCAAGGTGGTTTCTTTTCATCCATAGCTCAGTGGTTGAAAAAGCTTCTTGAGTAAGTTTTAGGAGTGTATGGGGTAGATGTGGCAGAGCAGATGATAGCTGAATCATCTGCATATTGGATGATATTTGAGAAAGGAATAGAGTTCTGGAAATCATTTATAAATATATTAAAAAAAAGAGGACCTAATATGGAACCTTGGGGAACTCCGGTTGGGGTATTAAGAAATGAGGAGGTGGCCTTTTTCCATTTTACTGATTGATATCTGTTAGATAAGTAGCTGGAGAACCAGTTCAAGGAAGGAGGGGGTAGGCTAAATTTAGAGAGTTTAGTTAAAAGCAGGCTATGTGAGATAGTATTGAAGGCTTTAGAAAGGTCAAGTAGTAGGGTGGAAACAATAAGGCCAGGGTCCCGGGCTTTATTAATAGTTTCAAGGAAGGAGAGGAGGGCAGTCATAGTACTGTGATTTGGCCTGAATCCATGTTGTGTGGGTGTTAGTAGCTGATTATCTAAGAGGTGTGGAAGGAGTTGTTGTTGTATGCATTTTTCTAAGGGTTTAGAGATGGGAGACAGGATAGCAATGGGACGGAAGTTGGTAACATTTTTATTGTTGACTCCTTTATGTAATGGTATAATGAAGGCCTCTTTCCAAATTTTGTGTACTATGCTTTCCTGGATTGAACAGTTAATTAGAATGCTAATGGGGTAGGTGACTGCTTCAGCAGCTAGGCTAAGAAAATAAGCAGGGATATTATCAGGATCATTAGAGCATGGCTTCAATTTCTGGAGGAGTTTTTTTATAGTAGAAGTGGGTATAGGTTTTAATGAAAAGAGAGGGCACTGGGAATGGGGGTATTTGCGGGTGATGATAGAGAGGGGGGAGTGAGAGGTGGAGAAGGGGTGAAGGATAGGGAGTTAGTGGAGGAGAGTGAAGGAGTGGTGGAAGTACAGGGAAGAGTGGTGGTAGAGGAGGAAGGAGGTGATGTGGAGAGAGTGGTGGTATTAGAGAAAGATGAAGTAAGTTTAGAAATAGAGTCAATGAAAAAAGAGTTAAATTGGGTGGCTAAGTCAGAGTCAGGAGCATTAGGGTCAGGGGAGGGGGTGTCTAGTTTGCCGGGGTTAAGGAGAGTGGAGATACCTTTCCAGAATTTCTGAGGGTTTGTTTTGTTGTTGTTTTATATATAGAGAAATAGTTTTGTTGGTCAGAAATGATGAGCTTTTTTACTTTATTTCAAAGTATTTTGTATTCATGAAGGGTGAGGGGAGACCTGTTTTTTAGGTAATGAGCCCAGGCTTTATCTCTGTGCCGCATAGTAGCTAGTGTGTTTTTAGTAAGCCAAGCGGCTGTTTTAGTTTTTATTCTCTTTGTCCTTATGGGAGCATGGTAGACTAGAACGTTTAAGAATGAGGTGTTGAAGTGAGCAACTGCATTGTCGAGAGGTAATGTTTTTAGACAGTTCCAGTTTATAGCTTTTAGAGAGTTAGTGAAGGATGTTGCGTTAAAGTTTTTTTGGTTATGAATGGTAATATAGTTATGGGAACGATGTAAGGATAAAGGAATTAGAAAAAAATAATGATATAGTAATTAGAAAAAAATAATGATATCGTAATTAAAGAAGCTGACAAGGGGGGGCATTGTGATAATGAATAAGTTAGATTATTACAATAACATGTTGGAAATAGTTTATGATGTTCAGGCTTTTATAGAAATAAATAGTATTCAGGTTGATGATATTATTAATAAGATTAATGCATTACTATATGACCTACAAATCATGAATGATATCTCACTTGAATTATTTATGTATTTAACAGTCTCAAATCCTACAATTCCTATATTTTTTGGTATACCTAAAATCCATAAATCCACCCACAAGCCCCCAATGAGGCCTATTGTATTGGGCCATGGATGGATCACTGAATCTATTTCAGTGTATTTACAAGGCCAGCTAAGTAAATATTTAAGGTATGTAAAAAGTTTCATTAAGGATACAGCAGATTTTTTAAGCAATTATATGAATGGTATAGCATGAGAACATCTAATAACCTCCTTATGGTAACTATGGTAACTATATATATATTTCTTTAAGGATTTATTACTGTGATTAATTGTTTTATTGACTGTGAGATTTAATTAATTGATGTCTATATATATATATATATATATATATATATATATATATATATATATATATATATATATAAGTTGTCTGTTTTATGGTGAAGTTTATTAAGCACTGAGAAAGGGTATTTTATACCTGAAAGGTTTTCTGTTATTAAATTTATTACTGTCTGACGTTTGGTGTTAGCTGTTTGGTTTTTGATATAACAGAGTTTTTTTACTGCTACCCCTTTACACTTGTTGGTCTCTTGGTTTGATATTGTCTTGTATAAACTTAGACAGTTGATAGAATAACATGTCTTACTTTACTATGCATTCTTCTGAAAGGTATGAAGTCTGAAACTCAATATCTGTCATTATTTAGTAATTTCATTCCTAAATTATTTGCCAGAAAACCACAAATTTTATGAGGAACAAACCAAAAAAAAGAAGCAAAAATCTATCTATTCTGTGAAAATCTGACAGTTGAGAGGCGTAGTTCAGCCTGGGCTGTTTTTGACTTTGCTGCCCTCCCCCCTCACAAAATCATGGTCGAATGGGGCCTCCCCCATTAGCCATTCCAATATCCCATTACTTGGCTATTTCACCCCATTTACCATAAACACTGTAATGTGCTTTACTTCTACAACAATTTGAATTTCATTTAAAAGTTTCATTTTACATTTTACAGCACAAACAATAATATACATCTGCTAAACAAAGCAATGCAGTCTCACAATGAAAATAGACTTAGCATTAAAACTTCTCTCCCCTTGAAACTCACATTCATTGAAACAGCATTGAAACCCACATTCAAGGAAATACATCTGGCCAGTAGCAGATACAGATTAACTTTGGGCTGTTTTCAAATCATAGGGTCCTTGCACACAAAACATACATGTGTTCTTTGATACACCTTCCTGATTGTATTAACTTATATTCCTTGAATAATACAGTACTGTTGGTAGAGGGCATTTTAAATTTGTTTTGAAAATGTTTCCAGTAAACAATGAAACAAAATGCATGCACCAATAATGACAAAACTGCCCAATTCAGAACATTTCCATCATAAAAGTCTTCTCAAACTTCAACAATCCACCAGTATCAGTAAATATGCACAATCTCTGCAGATGTAAAAGTCATCTGAATAATTCCATATTAAAGAGATCTGAAAATAATGAATAGGTTGTTGCTAGAAAACAACTTTATATTTAATTGTTTAATCTACAAATAAAGTACCCGTTGCCCTTTTGGAATAAATTGCCTATGTTACATTAAAAAAGTGATAAGCTAGTAATATTGCAGTAGGCAATGGATGGCAAACTGATATCAGGTTCCTAGTTACTAGGTATCTCAGCCAAAGAGGACATTCTCAGGACTGCAGCATCCACCCCCTTTTAAACTACAACATAATACAGTATCAGCAATGCATTTATATACTGTGGGAGTAGAACCCACAGCCTTCTGCATCAAAAGCAAGTATTCAGCCCGTTATGCTATTAACAAAACAAGCAGATTTGGCATAAGTAGCACACAACTTCTCTTTCCCTGAAGCTCTCAGCTCCTTGTAAAATCCACTCATCACTTAACTGTTTCTCTCAACTTTGCAGCACAAGAAATCTGGAAAAAGCCAAAATTTATTGGGTGGGGGACAAAAGCCCAAAAACCAGGGACACATTTTAAACATTGCTTGTATAATCTTGGAAAGTTGCTAGAATAAAATGCTGTTGCTACCATCCATTTCACTGCCAACACTTGAACCCAGGACCCTGTGCACTACAATCAGAGGAACATACAACTATGCAAAATCTGCTTTTTCTTGAAAGACAGGAAGACTAAAACTTAAATGGCTATCATTTAGTGAATTCAGTTCTCACCATACCTCTCAACCTCTTAACACAAAAAACCTGGACGAAGCCAATAATGGGGGAATACAGCCCTAAAATAGGGACACATTTCAAATATTGATCTTATAAACTTAGAAAATTGCTAGAATACAACGTTTTTGTGTTAACGTGTACTTTCTGAAAAATATAAAGTCTGAAATTCAAATGCCTGTCATTATTTAGTGAAATCAAAATCCAGAAAAACACAGATTTTATAAAGAACACAACAGAACACAAATATGAGGCAAAAATATGAATAGTCTTCACAAGTGGTGGTGGGTAGGAAATTCAGGGTCTTGCTGCCTGCACCCAGGGTACAGGGTTTGAGCCTGAGATGCTCTATCTCACCACCAGGTATATTTCTTGAGTTGGCATTTTATACACACACACACACACACACACACACACACACACACACACACACACACACACACACACACACACACACACACACACACAAAACACAGTCTCAGCTTATGCCCTCATTCCTGCAGCAGCGTTCATTTGAAATGCAAGTCCCTCCCCTTCTATCCAGCCTGCAGACATTTCAGTCCAATCCCCTTCCAGTCTATACAGTTGTAACCACATAGACTTATGGGCATCTGTAGTCTGATGCCCTCTCTTCCTAATCTGGACTGGTTAAAAAGCAGTCTGGATTTCTGCATGCATGCGCGGAGTTCTGGGAACTTACCGAGCATACATGCTCAGAGTTCCAGGACTCACTAATCAGTTTTATTTCTTTTTTTGTTTTCATTTACAGCTGGGGGGTGCAGTCCTGCAGTCCAATATCATAAACCACCCCTGGGTATGTGTGTTCCTTTTATTATGCTTTCTTTTCTATGCCTTTTTTGCTATGCTTGGTTTTGTCAGGATATTTCATACAATACGGGTGTGTTCTGTATTGTAGCTGTGATTGGTTTAAGAGTATTTAAGAAGCCTAATGGCAGTTTGTTCATTTATCTGATGAAGTTCCTTTTTATATGTCAGCGGAATGAAAGGGCTTATCTATTTGGATTATTTTTAACTGATGTGTTGCTTTTTTATGTACTGCACTTGGCTGAAGCAGTTTTTAGCTGTACTATGTGGAATTGAAGCATTTTGGAGTATGGAAGCCTTCTTTTGCCCTGCTTTTTGGAACACTGATCTCAATTCAGAGCTCTGTGTGTCAGTGGTTGTACTGTCTATATGAGGTAAATTTCAGCCTGGTTCAGGATTAGAGAACAGGTTTGTGGAGGTGGTGAGAATTGGATGCACTGAAAATATAGACGTTACACTTGTGATATAAATAGAAACAAGGTGCATGGGGCAGAAGCTATGTGAAAAAGTCTGACACCTTACTAAATATAAACTACAAGATATTGACTTACCTGATCAACATGGTCATGACCGGTGCCTAGAGAACAGTGAAAGTTCATATTAGGCATCAGAAGAGCACATGACAGTGGCATTGTAAAAGTGCTCATACATGCAACATACCACACATGAGCCCTTCCAGCTCAATCCCCTGTGGTGTGAGCCGAGATGCCACTGTGGATTACAAACAGCTCTATACAACAAATCAACAGGAAACACTGTAAGATCATGCAGGTTCAGGTCTAGTAATTCTGTCAACCCTATCTGAATAGACAGACACATACCTGAAGGTCGATGGCGCATGGTAGTATATGAAGGCTGTTTACATTGACACCTGATGAAACCTCAGTATATCATATGTAGAGACAGTCTCACCAGATCTGTTATCATCTGAGGATACCACTGACGCATGGTAGTGTGATGTAACTGTGTGGTACAATAGCACATGCACAAGAAATATGATTCAGGTCTAGTAATGCAGTCAACCCTATCTGAATACAGAGGCACATACCTGAAGGTCAGTGATGCATGGTGGCATGTAAATGTCTTATGCTGATATAATCACATTAAGATGGATGCCAGATGAGACATCCAATGTCATGGAAATCTCTATAGAAAACCATGGGACCTTCAAATAATATGCTGCAGTGTCACTCAGCATTCGCAAACTACACTTCATCACTACAAACTTGCAGATAGATCCATAATCCATCAGGAGCTGCAAAGCATGCTACATACCAACAGGTAGACATGCAGCCCTGGGAGATATGGTTGGACTCCATCAGTATCCACAGCAGACTGATGAATGGTGCATATGTGTCAATAAACCTGCATATGGTAGGAAGGCAACATGTGCCCTTTACCTCAAAATGTGTGCATTTATTGATAAATTATCTGTATAATCTTTGTAACTTATGATGAAAAATGGAACACACAGAACACTACAACAGTCTCTGAACATGATAGTTTCCATTTGTGAATGTAGAAACAAAAGCAGCTCAACTACTGAAAGCTTACCTTTTCTGAGTGCACAGTCTGGTAATATACCTAACAGTGTAAGCAATGTTCAGAATTAAGTTCTATTTGCACCAAACATAATGAATGAGCTTTAGCATATAATGTTTTGGAATCATGTACACAAATGTCAGCTTAAGTTCTTGAAATATTAACCAATAATTCAGTGAAAGTATGCAAACATGTACAGTACATTCTCAACATCCCTCAATGGGCTGCTGCCAGCCTCATTGCACCAACTTTAAAATGTGATGTTATATTTCCAGAGCATTCTTTTGCTACCAGTGCAGCTTTCTCTGAAGACATTCTACAACTTCTTATAAACAACTTTGAAGAAAATGTTGATGAAAAGGAGTTTTGCAGCATGTCTGAGCTCCCAGATGTGTGTAACAGGAGACAGTGCAGATGCTGACAATATATGTCTAATATAAGGTGAGGATGTGGGCATGCCAAAGGAACTTAACAAATCCACAACAAATGCCAGCAATCCAATAAAATAAAATATTTAATATATAACCAACACATTAAAAAGACAATTCTCTAGCTCCTTGGCCCACAGGCCTTCTAGGATTTAACAAACATTAAAACATGTAACAATAAATACTGCTAACAATTAGCAGCAATTAAACAATTATCCAATAAAAACAATTATTCAATAAAAAAAAACAATTACAAAATAGATTTCCGACTACATTCCTTATTAAGACCAGTAGGTGACGGGGTTCCATGTTTTAAAATAAAATTAGTTTCTTTATATACCAATTTACTCTTCAAAAGGGTTACATTCTCAGCTGAAATATGTTCTAAAGCACAACCTTTTAAATCTGTATAAATCCCCCCATGAACAGGATTAAAATTAAATGCTACTGGACTTTCATATTTATTATTCCTAATGTCTGTTATGTGTTCCTGCAACCTTATCTTAAAAGATGTCTTACTTTCATTAATATAAAAAATGTTGCAGGAATACCTGTATTGCATGAATATTCTGCTATCTGTTTACATCTAACACCATTAATTTTATCAAAAAGTAAAACCACATGATGGCATATAGAACAACCACCACAAGCTCATGTTCCAAAATTACATATTTTTTGTTATATTCCACTTTAGGTACATAAAACCTGTTATGAACTAACATATCTTTTACACTTCATCTCCTCTTTAAAGATATCAAAGGGGTGTGCCATAGATTCTTAACACAATGTTTTCCTCTTAAAAGGAAGGGCCGATAATATTTAATAATATCAACTATCTCACGGGTCAATGCATTAATCACAGTTGCAAAATAAATCTTTTTACCATTACTACAAAAATAATTATCCAGCCTCCCCTCTATATCTTTTTTTCTACCATATTTATTCTTACCTAAACAATCCAGCTGACACAATCTTTCAAGGGTATTAATAATAACCTCTATACTATAGCCCCTCTGTTTAAACATAATACAAGTTTGACTAATTTCCTGTTCCAAAGCCTTTCTATCATGTCATGATCTACTAACTCGCAACATCTCATGTTATGGTAAAGCGTTCATCAGGTGGGATGGATGCCAACTTCTACCATCTAAATCATGTCCCCCATCATCAAATTTCCTAGGGTTTATATTGTAATCTCGAAGTTACGGAACATTGAATACAATATGGTCGACATTGTATTATCGAAATTCCGTAACTTCGAAAACAAAAAGAATAAAAATATATACTTCAAATACTTACCCTAATGGGTTCAAGCGGGGTGTAAGCCCCCCCTGCACCCCCACACCCCCTGCTACTTAAATATACCAACTCCGAGACTGCACTTTAACATACTATGGTGCACAAAGGGAAGATTTCCCTTTCCTGCACTGTAGCGCGATCTCGGAGTAGTTTGCCCCCTGCCCACACTCAGGTTTTGTTTTTTGTTCTAAATTTTTTTTATTAAGTTTCAATTGTTTAATGATTCGATGCATAAAGTTCGATGTTTATGTATTTGATCCATTAAACAGTCGAGATTATAATATAGACCCAATTTTCCTATTTATATATATATATTTATTTATCCACATATGTGAATATGTAAATATGCATATCTATATATATCTATATATCTATCTATATATCATTTAGCACATCTACTACATTTATGTTCATGAATGTAAAATATTTGTTTTAGACGTGATATATATATATATATATATATATATATATATATATATATATATATGTACACACACACATATACACACATAAACATATATATATATATATATATATATATGCATACATACACATTTTATTTTATTTATTTATTTTACATTTGTTGACCGGGCTAGTCCAGCTGGATTAATGTCCATTTTCAGTGGAGGCCCGGGGAGAAAAGCTCCTGAGGTTAGATACAATATTGGAAATACATAAGAAGACATAGTACAAGTGTGATTATACAAAGGAAAAATGAACATACAAATATTTTAATTAATTCAGAACAATCCTAGCAAAACAATATAATAAGGTATGAGATCATAAAGTATATAAAAGGTAGTATTGAACCATGGTAGATAATACACAAGCTTTTTTTTTTTTTTTTTTTTTTTTTTTGCTAAAAAGAGATATGTAATATTTACAATAAATAGGGGTAATATATCAGTTGAAGAAGAAGATAAAATCTAAGTGGATAAGAAAAGTTTATGATAGAGTTAAGGATGCCAACAGGCTAGTCTGGGTTGGTACAAGAGCAAAGCCAGAATTTGTTAAGATGTATTAAAAGTTGTTTTTTAAAGAGTGGAAGAGTATGCAAAGAGGACAGATCAGATGGAAGATTATTCCATACTTTACCTACTGAGTTAGAAAAAAGGCAGTTGCCTGCAGAGTTCATAGTTTTGGTAATATTAACAAGTAATTTGTCAGAGGAACGTAGTTGTTTCAGGTTGATATAGGGAGTCAAGAGTTTGGAAAGAGCCGGTGTTTTAGAAGGTTGGTATAGAATTTTGTGTGCAATTAAGAGTTGTTGAAAAATAAGTTTATTAGGGAATTCCAGCCAGTGTAGTTGTTGTAGGTTTAGACAGTGGTGAGCTCTGAATTGTGATGTGGTGGCAAAGCGGGCAATATTGTGGTAAGATGTAGTGAGTTTCTTAAGGTTGCTTTTAGATAGATTAGTGTAAATAGGAGATGCATACAAAAGGGTAGAAATAAGATGTGTTTGGGCTAGGGTTATCTTAGTTTCAGGTGTGAGGAAGGACTTTATTCTGTATAGGGATCCAATCTTTTTATTAAGGGCTTTTATTGTGTTGTTGATGTGACAATCAAAGTTAAGATAATTATCAATAGTAACACCAAGAAGTTTAGTTGAGGAGTCAGGAGAAATAATGGTGTTATCAGATGCAGTAATACAGAAGTTTAACAAAGTCGATTTACGGGTAGGTGAGAAGAGTAATAATTTAGTTTTTTTGGGGTTAAGGAGTAGACAGCGATTGGAGAACCACTGTTCAACAGTTGAGAAGGCTGATTGTGTTTGAAACTGGAGTTCTGTTTGAGAAGAGGCAGTGCAAATTATAGTGGAATCATCTGCATATTGTATGCAGGTAGTATTAGGTATAGATGATTGAAGGTCATTAATAAAGATGGAAAATAAAAGTGGGCCTAGGATAGACCCTTGTGGAACTCCTAAAGAGATAGGGAGGAGAGCAGAGAGAATTTTTCCAGAGTACGGCTTGCTGACGATTTTCAAGATAGGAAGAAAACCAGGTTAGGGAAGAGGGCTCCAGGGCAATAGATTTTAGTGTGTGCAGAAGAAGTGTATGATTTACCATATCAAAGGCTTTTGATAGGTCTATGAAGAGAGAAGATGTAAGATTATTGTTATTACGGTTTAGGTTTATTGTGTTGGTGAAGGAGAGAAGAGCTGTGGTAGTACTGTGAGCAGGTCTGAAACTATGTTGAGTGTCTGCCAGAAGGCTATTATTGAGGAGATGGTTGAGTAGTTGTTTATGTATGCATTTTTCCATGATTTTAGCTAAGGGGGATAAAAGTGCTATGGGACGATAGTTGGAGAAGTCGTAAGATTTGCCTCCTTTATGGAGGGGAATGATATGTGATACTTTCCAGATGGCTGGGACATTACTTTCTTTTATTGATCTGTTTATTAAAATAGAGACAGGGTAAGCAATGGCTTTTGCTGCTAGTTGTAGGAATTCAGCAGGAAGCTTATCAGCGGAAGGGGTGGTAGGTTTAAGTTTTTGGATAAGAGATTGTATATAGGAGGTAGATACAGGTTGTAGTTGAAGGGGAGGAATGGTATTTATTAAGGTATTTGGAGGTAGTTGAGAAGTATCAGGAGATAGTTGGTTGGCTAGAATTTGTATAGAATTGGTGAAGAAGGAATTAAAGTTATTGGCTGTTAGTGTGGGATTATCAGGGTCAGAATCCTGAGGGTTGGGTGTAATAATTTGGCCAGGGGTCAATAGACTATTGATGCTGGACCAGAACTTTTGGGTTCCTTTTGGTAGTTTTTGAAGTTGAAAGTAATAGTTCTTTTGTCTGTAAGAATGGCTTTTTGTACTGTTTCTAAGCTCTCTAAACTTTTGGTGGTCTATTTGACTTTTGGTGGAGCGCCATTTATGCCAAGATTTATTTCTGAGGGTGATTTTATGCTTAGTATTTGTGGTTAGCCAGGGAGCAGTTTTAGTTTTAGTTCTAATGGTTCGACTTGGGGCGTGTTGATTAAGAATTGCTAAGAATGTTGAGTTGAAGTGTTCCACTGCTTTGTTGAGTGGGAGATGTTTTAGTGGGGCCCAATGACATTGGAAAAGTTCAGCTTGAAACCGATCAGGGTTAAAATGTTTCTTTGAATGAAGGGTTCTAAAGGTTGTGGGTAAGGTTAAGTTGGTTTTGCTTCTAATTATATAGGTTAGTGAGTGGTCACTAAGGTCGTCAGAAAGAACACCTGTTTGGTAGGTTTGCAGGGGGGTATTAGTAAGGATCCAGTCTAAGGTAGAAGCTTTATTGTTTATTTTATTGGTTCTAGTGGGAGTATTGATAAGTTGTTTGAAGCCAAAGAGGTTGATATGTGAGGTAGGGTAAGCATTGTTACAGGAATGCCAATCTATATTAAAGTCACCAAGGACTAGTGTTTCTTGTGGAAGTTTGATAGAGAGTTGGTAGAGTATATCTTCCAAATACAAATACCACACAATATATATTCTTATATTCTATATATATATATATATATATATATATATATATATATATATATATAAAACACGTATTTAGCACATCTATTACATTTATGTTCATGAATGTAAAATATTTATTTTAGACGTGATATATATATATATATATATATGTACACACACACACACACACACACACACACACACACACACATATATATATATGCATACACACACATGCACACAAATACCACACAATATATATAATATAATATAAATATATATATATATATATATATATATATATATATATATATATATATATATATATATATATTTATCCACATATGTGAATATGTAAATATGTATATTCATATATATCTATATATCTATCTATATAACAAGTATTTAGCACATCTACTACATTTATGTTCATGAATGTAAAATATTTGTTTTATACATGTGATAGATCTTTTAAAGTAGATCTGTTTGTTTTTATACAATTTTGTATATGAAGATCAAATTTAAGTTGATCATCCCTTGTGATTCCATGTTATTTAACATTATATGAAGAATATTGCCAAGCATCGACTTTACCTGTTACACACACATGCACACAAATACCACACAATATATATATAATATATAAATATATATATATATATATATATATATATATATATATATATATATATTTATCCACATATGTGAATATGTAAATATGTATATCTATATATATCTATATATCTAGCAATATAACAAGTACTTAGCACATCTACTACATTTATGCTCATGAATGTAAAATATTTGTTTTATACGTGTGATATATATATATATATATATATATATATATATATATATATATATATATATATATATATATATATATATATATACACACACACACACACACACACACATATATATATATATATGTCTATATATATATATATATATATATATATATATATATATATATATATATATATATATATGGGTCCTGTACGGTTCGCCACATGGCCATTTCGCCAAAACTACAATGGCTGGGCATACTTTAGCAAAAGTGCTTTTTGCTGAAAAAGCACTTTCGCAGAAGTATGCTTAAAGATAAAGGAAATTGTGGGGGAATGGCTGTTGCTGAGATCGTAGTACAGAGGAGATAAGGAAATATTCCCTTTTCCCCACTTTAGTGCGATCTCAGAGTGTGAATATAAAAGCAGGGGGGTGTGGGGTTTTTTTTGTTTTTGTTTTTTTTTGTTTTTTTACTTTTTTTACAGACTTTAGCGAAAATGCTTTTTCAGCAAAAAGCACTTTCGGTAAAGC